>NW_028327771.1:626963-940445 GCF_031878675.1 Megascapheus bottae | reverse complement strand
GTATAAGTATAGGCCTTAATGTAGACTATTGGGATTGACTCTCAGTTTCACTCTTGTGTAACTTTAATAATGTAATTATACCTGGTGAGCCCCTATTTTTCCCATCTATACAATGTGATGTTCTGTCTACTTCCCAAGTTGCTATGAAAATTACAGACAAAAAGATATGGACTGTGATAATGTGTTACTATGTGCCTTATGCATAGTAACCATTAAATATTTTCTCTAGCATAATTATTATTGTACTAATTAAAGAGAAAAATGATGATGATATGCAAAGAGCTCTCAAAAAACAGAAAATTGTGCCTGAATCTGATGGGTTCTGTGTTGAATCTTGAAAAACCACATAAGCTTTGTGAGGTGAAAAGAAAACAGAAGCTATTTATAAGTCCCTGGTTCATTAATTATTCACTAATATATTTTAATACTACATGTGAAAACATTGAATCATTGCTTGAGATCAGGTACTAACGGTCATGACATATTACATAGGCTTGATTCAGTAAATAACGCTTCATTTTAGAAAACCTTGAGACATGAATGAATGTGTGATCATTCATGAGTAATTGGTATTTCTTCTAGAATTTAACTAGGGCATGTTTGGAAGACCGTGAAGCAAGTCAGATGCAATATTTTAAGTTGAATACACTAATGTCTGATTCTGGCTTTCCTGTTCCCTAACACTGTAACTCTTTTGTCAATTAGAGAGTTTTCTGTTAAAAAGTCTACCATTTTGATGAAATTTACTGGCCTAATTCAGTCACACAGACAATCGATTTACTTAATTGAATTCGTTTGGAGAACTTTCACTGAATTAATTGATTTTTTTAAACCTCACTTGGCTAACACCAGAGTACTTGAATGTAGTTTTCGAGCCCATAAAAAAAGAGACTACTGTTCCCCTTACATCTTATAATCATCTCAGGTCATGTATATTTTCATGGAAATCAGTCCAAACATAAGGTATTCCTTTTCACAGGGAAATAGTTGGGAAAAGTTTCCTTCTCTACTCTTTCTATTCCCATGTGTATGTCCACTCTTTCTTTCAGTTGAAGTATATCATGAAAGAAATATTATTAGCGAACTTTTACATTTGAACAAATAGCCTATAACATGTGAAAAATACATTGGAAAGAGCTGATAGGAAGAGGAAATATTTTAAAAATGATCATGGTAAAATTTTATTTGTACTTTTTATTCTCCCACCTTATCTAGCACCCAAAATACAATTTTTAAAGATGTCAATTGAGAAAAGGTCAGAGATACTATCAGGACAATTTGCTTCCATTCCCTGAAATGCTGATGGCATTTATTTAGAGCATTCCACTTTCTTTTCTACCCAATGAGTCTAATTTTAACAAGTCACCATTCTCAGCTCTGCATCTGGTGTTTTGTTTGGTGGAACACATTTGTTGAGCATGTTCACCAACACATTCTGATCAAGTATTGTTTAGATTAATACAGCACAAATGCGTACACCTGCATCACAATTTTCATTCTATTTCACTTGAAAAGTGTTCTTCCTTGCAGAATATAGATGAGTTTCATGGTTGACAATGATGATCTTTACAAAGGATTTTATTAGTCTAAATGACAACCTTGTAATAATGAGGCACACACAGCTCTAATACCAATGGCAAAAGTCATAAGGTGATGCTTTGAGGGGCTAGGACATGTTCATTTTCCATATTTCAACTAGAATCAACTCTTGCAAATTTTTTTAGCCATCCACACCAATGACCAAAGTTGGCAAATGTATTTTTTTAGCTTTTATTATTAAGGAGTTGTACAATGAGATTGTAATTCCATGTCAGATTATGAATAATATATATCTGGCTCAGTGGCACTCCTTCCTTCATTCTCTTCCATTTTCTCAGATCTACCCTTATTCTCAGGCTATATAACTCAATTCCACAGAATATGTATTGGATATGATTAAAACCTTTTTTCACCTGCTTTCTCTCTATTATGTGGCTCCCCATTATTGAACTTCCCCCACAAAAAAGTTTCTGCTTCCTGGTATTCATTTTGTGCAGCAGTTTCTTCATAGGAGTCATACCTTTGGATTTCTCTCCTAACTATACCATCCTTCAGCCAGTTTGCTTATATCTACATGCATAAACATCATAGTGCGTTTTTTAAATTCTAGCTCTCACTACCAGGTAAGTCAAGAGAGAAAACATGTGAGTCTCTCTGAATCTGGCTTTAAAAAATCAATTTGTTTTCAATTTCTTAGCATCTTTTAAATTTGGATCTTCATGACAGTAATTATACAGCTCTAGTCACAGAAGTCCATCATGATATTGAACTCAGGGCTGAGCACAGTCCTTGAACAGTTTTTGCTAAAGGCTAGTACCCTACCAGTACGAGCCACATCAGCCTTCCCACATATCTTTTATATCACATAGGATCATATAACAATGTGGAGACATTTTTAAGTGATACTAAATAGGCAATACTCTTCCGTTTTCCAATTTAGCACCAATATGAATCATCAGATGAATAGGGCCATTGGGAGAGAGGAAAGCCAAGGGAAGAGTAAATGTGCAAGTGTAAAGCAAGATGAATGAAAATTAGAAGCCACAAAGTTATAAATAAATGATGTGCTAGACAATCAGTATAGCTGCAGATGATAACTGGTCTTGAGCTTTGGTAGACCTCTCCCTAGGAAGACTTCCAGAGAGAAGCTTAGATTGTTTCTCACTTGGATGGTCAGGATTAAGCCAGGAGATAACCAGGCTATATAGAATTAAAAATTAAAAAGAAGTATTTTTTTGTTGAGAATATAGAATAAGGAAGGAAGAAAGCTAAATTCTATATTTAAGAAAATCAAAATAAATAATAAATAAAAATGATATAATCAATAAGAATAAAATAATAAATGATAAACAAACAAAATATAAAGTGTTTTGCCTCTCCCCAAATTAAGGTTTTAGTGTGGTTTTATGTCATGAGTGATTACAAACTTCCTTCATACAAAGTCTACATACTGCAATCAGTTAGAATACTTACTATTGATGATTAAAACTAATGGCAGTAAGCCATGGAGTTTTCTCGTCTGTACTTTCACAGTCTTCATAAAATTCTAAAAGGTAAAGGAAATTATCTTCATTTTACTGCTTAAGGAAATATATATGAAGAAATGAATCTCATAAAGTTGAAGTAATTTCCCTGCATTTCAAGGTTGAAAATGATAGAATTTGGGGCTGGGAGTTTGGCATACTGGTAGAGTGCTTGCCTAGCATGCATGAACACCAGGGTTCGATTCTTCAATACCACATACATAGAAAAAAAAAGCTAGAAATGGTGCTGAGGCTCAAGTGGTAGAGCTCTATCTACCCTTGAGAAAGTCCAAGGACAGTGCTCAGGCCCTGAGCTCAAGCCCAGGACTGGCCAAAAAAAAAAAAAAAAGAAAATGATAGAATTCTACTCTTTAGGTTATATTATTTCTAAAGGTCACCTTAGGATCACAATGACTTTCTTTTTAAACTTAAGTTTAAGAAAATTTAACATAGCATTATCTGTTTGAAACAGGACATTAAGTACCTAATTATAGTGCCTCTAATGACTACATACAGTTCTGAATTACATACATACTGAAACATTTTATTTATTTATTTATTTATTTAGGCCAGTCTTGGGCTCGAGCTCAGGGCCTGACCACTGCCCTTGGACTTTCTCAAGGCTAGAGCTCTATCTTCTGACTATTTATTCTATGTATGTGGTACCAAGGAATCGAACCCAGGTCTTTGTGCATGCTAGGCAAGCACTCTCCTACTAGGCCAAACTCCTGGCCCATACTTAAACATTTTTAAATTACAGGATTTTTTTTCTCAAATTCATTAGCCACACCACACACTCAAGCATTTTAAGGGGGTAGGAAAGTTGTATTTGTATTGAATATTTTAAAAAGAACGAAATGGGAACCAAGACATATGAAAGGGTATCAATGTATGGGAATTAATGCACCATCTATCTGGCAAATATAATGTAACCCTTCTATTAATTACAATAATAAATATATGAAAAAAATAAAAAGAACTAAAGGTAAGATATTTTGGAGTCAAAAATAATGTAAACTGGGCCGGGAGTTTGGCCTAGTACTAGAGTGCTGGCCTAGCATGCATGAAGACCGGGCTTCGATTCCTCAGTACCACATACATAGAAAAAGCCAGCATAGTGAAGTGGCTCAAGTGGTAGAGTTCTAGCCTTGAGAAAGCCCAAGGAGAGTACTCAGGCCTGAGTTCAAGCCCCAGGACTGACAATAAAAGAAAAATAATAGCGTATATAGAATAGCACTCAAGGTAATATTCACCCTCAAAGAGACAGACATCTTATAGAGAAGAAATTAGCACAGCTTTATCAAAATAGTTTGTGATAGAGTATGGAATTTGCCTTTTGGGGGATGAATTTAGTTAAAGCTACTTTAAAAGAGTAGATGAAGCAAGCAATGGGAAGAAAAAGTATACTCTGTTAAGATTCAATTTATGCTATTCAATTCTACAATGGCCCAGCAGCAATTATAGCCAAATGATTATCAGCTGTGGCCTAGTAGCTCACTGAGACCTGCCTGAGGATGAAGGAGGTTACTTCACTTGAGAATACTTTATTTTCAAATAAGTACCTACAAACATCCACTCTGTCTTTACATGAAGTGAGCCCAAGAATACCCTTATTTCTCTATGACTGTGTATTGTAACCCCAAAGAAGTTATTCATGAGCTTACATCTAAGACATTAAAACCAGAGAAGCTGGTCTCTCAAGGAAATAAGTTTGTACATGATTTGCCTTTCTTTGAAATTTATGAAACTAATAGTAAGAATAATACACAAATCTATCTGATTCTCTACTTTTTTATCAAAATGTCTCATGTCTATGAAGTACAGATTACTTGCATTAGAGACAAGATTAAGTACAAATAGAATGATGATCACTTTAAAAAAACTGATACTAAACACAAGAACTTGTCTATTCTCATTATCTTGTTTTGCCAGTCAGTCTAAACATTGAGCTAAACAATGTGTTCTACTTGGAGGTCAAGCAAAAGTGAACTGAGATATAGTTATGCCAGTGTACAATTAAAGATCACTCTACAGAATCAAGCCATGAAAGACAGGCTTATGAATAAGTATCTATTCTTTGGTCAGGCATAGAACATCATTCTATGTACTAAATGCATTTTAGTAAATATTAGTAAGACAATAATGTATTGAGCCCAAATGTATAAATTCCAGTCTAAAAGCAATATTCTCATATTAATCACTTCCAGTCTGTTGGATGTTGGATAAATTTTACTGTGGTTAGTAGTTTCCTACCTTAAAGTTTAAGCCCCCAAATCTTGAAGTACAAGGGAAAAAGGGAAGTTTGTTTTGATAAACTACTTAATAGTAATAAGTGCATTTGGCAGCCATGACACTTCTATCACTAATAACAGCAAGTGACTTAATGTTAAGTCAATGACTTTTATAGGAATTTGAATTACTAGATGTGGTCACTGTTACATTACAGCTGGAAATCAGCATGGAAATTGCAACTGTGTCCCGATAAATGTTAGCTGAGTAATAATCTAACTAAAATACAAAGCCCTGAGTTCAAATCTCAGTATAGCCAAAGGGGAAAATGGGGGAGAATGAAGAAAGTGAAAAGCATTTATAAAATAAAAATAAAGCATGTAGGCATGTTGAGTCTGCATTCTTGAACTGCACTGGTTTCCCATGGTGAATTCAAGGGAGTTGACATTCTCTGATTTACAAACTTTACCACACTTAACATTATACATCAAATCTCCTTACCTCATCTACATTATCTGTAGGGTCTTTGATTCACAGAACCTTTCTTTATATTACTAACCATTTATGTCTTTTTCTAAAATAATATTTAACTGGTTTCTTTAGGGGTTGGTTCAACAGAATCAAACTATATTATAGTAATTTATGAAACAGGTAGATACAAAGGTGGAGAAGAGCAAGCATTTCAAACAGACAGCTCTGAGAAAAACACAGGTTGACCCTGACCCACTTTAACATTCTGTGATGTCTCAGTCCATTTATTTCTATTACAAGAGCCATACCTGAAATAAAAATGCTTAGATTAAATAAAATCCTATTAACAAATTATTCTTTTAAAGCTATACAGCCTCTTGGCAGGCGATAGCCAAGACAAATCAAAAGCAAACAGGCAACATTAAAGATAAGGTCCTTTTTACACCAGGTGGTGTTAGAACATTTCAGGATGCTCATGTAAATTCCAGTAATACATTCATGTTCACATAGGTTCCCTGAAGATGTAATGCTTTGTTGGTCAAGTTCCACTGTTCTAAATTACAGCATTACAGCATGCAAGTACTTAAAATCTGTAAGCAGAAATTATAGCACATCTTCCTCACATTTCTCAAGCCATTCTAGCAGGAGTTTCTTTGGTAGAAATTAATATTACAATATATATTTGGAAAAAGAATCATGTCTCTGCAACATATTATCACATAACTCAGAAAAAAAAGAAAATAAAACCTATCTCACTTGTTCCCAGTCCTCTGTCCTTCTGCAAAATACGGCTGTTATCTTCTTTAATAAATGGAAACAATATTTTAAAAAAGTAATCTGTAAAATGTTACATAAAAACACATTAAAAGGACACATAAAAGTCAACATCCAACAAGTCCATACTCTCAAATGCAATTTCTTAGAAAACACTTACTACACCCTCCATATCCCTCTTCCCTCCCCAGGGAGAAGATAATAGACTTATTGGTCACTGGTAGGGGCTGGCACTAAGTTGGTGAAACAAAGACTTTCTCTCTCTCGAGATGTATTGGAATGATGGGTTGATTAGGTCATGGCCTCTTCAGTACTATGCATCTAAATGAGAATTAATATTTGCAGATTTTGTTGAGTTTGGTAAAATTGAAACTCTGTATTCAACCTTTCTACTGGTCCTTTTTTTAGTCCGGGTTAAAATGAGAATGCAAGACTTTCCACAACTCCATCATTAGGTCATTGGTATGTGCCTTCTCCATTTCTATTCAGAATCATTATGTTGTTAGCATTGTGTAGGATGAGAAAATAACTTTCTTCAGAATTACTTTTGGTTTCTTTTTTCTTCTAACAAGGCAGCTACTAAAATCCAGTAAAAATGGAAACTAGGACCAAGTTGTTAGAAACTCAGTAGAATAACTTAGTGATGGGATTACTAACACTTCATTTTGCTGGACTAGTCTAGAGAATTGTATTTTTTCAGCTTATATCAGTTTCAAGAAGAAACATTAGATAAGAATCTCTATGACATGTAATTACTTTCTTCTTTCACTTAGAAAGCTCTCTAAACATAATATTATCTGTTGAATCCCCTTAATTAATGATTTAGGGCTCATCTTTGTGAGCATCCATTACTGCACAATGTGGCTATATAGTTCTATGCCCGCATTATTTTTCTCTTGTGTTGCAATGTCAGCTGTCATTTCTGCTGTCACTGTGTCTCTACTAAGCTTTACTTCTTTACTGTTTCTAATCTTTTGTGGTCTGGGAAACTAGATAACCAAGTCAATTAGAATGCCATGCTAATGGAATCAGTAAGGTTCAGAGTGGGAGCTGATAATTTAAACACCTGACTTATATGTGGAGTGTTTTTTTTAATTTTGAAAGTTATTTGGGATAAGTAGAATCTATTTTTGTAGAAAAATAAATAAATAAATAAATAAATAAATAAATAAATAAACCAACTTTGGAATTAAGACAGTGGAAATGGCTATTTGAATGGGTCAAACATATCAGTATTTAGTATTAAAATATTTCTCTACAGAAGTCTCAGTTTTAAAAAGATAAGCAAAACCAGATTTGAGGTAGCTCACGCCTGTAATCATAGCTATTCAGGTGGCTGAGATCTGAGGATCAAAGTTCACAGCCAGCCTGGGCACAAAAGAACCTGAGACTCTTATCTCCAATTAACCTCTAGAAAATGGGGGTGAGTGGGGCTTGGCTCAAGCGTTGGGTGGTGGCCTTGAGCTGAAGAGCCAGAATTATTTGGCTTACCCTTTTAGAATTTTTTTTTAATTTTTGTTTATTTTTGTGGGTTTTTGTTTTTACTGTGTTGATTTTTACTACTATATGGTCACTTTCATTTTGAAGATCCTAGGTAGGAAAGAAGGAAACACTTTACATTTCTATGGTCTTGAAAAGTGCCTAGAGGAGAGTCTAAAGTAGAAAAATGAGTTATATGCAAGACTTTTATCTATAAAACAATTATTTTGAAAGAAGGGAATAAAAGGATAGCAATTAAAAAATCTAAACCCTTTTATCAACTCATATTCCAAAGAACAAACTGCAAACAGAATGCTGTGAGGTGAACATGTCGCTTTTACATCAAGATTTAGGTCATATCTAAGTTTCTAACTTGCACAATTAGCTTTCTTGCACAATTAGCAAGTATCTGTACCTAGCCTGAAATGCAAAGCATAATGTAAAGCATGAGCATTATAAAATGGAACATTCCAAAATATAAAAGTATTCATAGAAGTGTCTATGGTATGAGTGATATAGCCCCAAAACATATGTCAGGTGGTACTTTTTATGTATTGAGTTTAAAAAAATACCCAGGGATAACACAACAGATTGATTTCCCAATGTATTTTATTATCAGGCCACCAAAGCCTTGGACCAAAGATGATGTAAGTTAGGAAAAGGAAAATATTTTTTACATCTCTGGACTTCTTTCTTTGCTTAGAAATATCATGAGCAATTATCTTCATAGTGTCATACTGAGTAGGCTGGGATGGGACTACAATGTATATCAAATAACTACCACTGATACCAAATACTCATGGCTCATTCCTGTAATCCTAGCTACTATGGAGGCTGATTTTAAGGATCATTATTTGAAGCCAGCCAGGGCAGAGAAAGCCAAGAGATTCCTATCACCAATTAATGAGCAAAAAGCCAGAAGCCAAAGTATAGCAGAAGGTTGCCAGCCTCAAGGGAAAAAGCCAAGTGAGAGTGCAGGGCTTTGAATTCAGACTTCCATACCAGCATGTGCATAGATCTGAATACGCATTTGAAAACTGTATTTCAGACGGGAGTATGAAGTCTTAAAATTCAGTACATATCCTACAAGTTAATGAAATTGAGGGACAGGGTAGCCTTGGGAGAGATAGAAAGAATGATAAAAGGGGTGGAGGTGGTTCAAAGCCATTGTATCCATAAACTGCTTCGTAGAATGACAACTTCTTTGCAAAGCCACTTAAACATAATAAAAATAAGATTCGGAAAAGAAAATCATAATTTGTTATTTAAATGGACAGTACTGGTATGGTTGCTTGATTCTGTAATCTTGGCTAATAGGGAGGCTGAGTCACAAGGATTACAAATTTGAGGCTAAGCTAAGCAACTTAATTGGACTTTGTCTCAAAAAGCAAGTACAAAAATAGTTGTGAATATGAACTCCACAACATTTGCCTGGAATGCAAGAGGAGATCCTAACTTTAATTCTAATTACTAAAGAAAAAGAACGTTACAGATCAAACTTAAAATGTTAATATTTTCACTGGTTATTTCATGCATGAACATGAATATTAACCACCTTGTTCTCCATTCTTTGCCCGCTGATCACACAGACCACTTACCTATGGTGATTCCAAAGACCCATCTGAAATATCTGTTCTCTTATTGGACACAACAGATTATGTGATGGATTAAGCTGGGTTGGAAAATTTACAATACCATCTCAATAACTTCACGATTCTGCGAAGACACTTTTCTAAAGGCATTTTCTTTTAATAATTCAAAAGTCAATAACTACATTTCAGATGGAGGCAGGAAAGGAATCTCTAATAGCGGTGCTATCTTTGTAGGTAGATATATAAATACAATAAAGAAAGGAGTGAAATGTTGGATTTGAGGAAGAGGGGCTGAGGAGAACTAGTTTCAATACTCTCATGCCATGTAAATGGAAATGCTTTTTCTCAAAATCAGATTTATAGGCTCACCCACCATGACAGGTTCACAGTGACCTGTTATCCCATAAAATATTTTGTTAGCCATCCATATACACAGGAGCTTTTTTTTTAAAAAAAACTATTAGGTTTGAAGAAAATGAAAGATTGTTGAAGTCTTCATTTTAGTTCTTTAGTAAGGTCTAAAAAGCGCTGGGAGTTTTGGCCTAGTGCTAGAATGATTGCCTAGCCTGCACCAAAACCTCGGTTTAATTCCTCAGTACCACATATACAGAAAAAGCCAGAAAGTGGTAGAGCATTAGTCTTGAGAGAGCCCAAGGACAGCACTCAGGCCCTGAGTTCGAGTCCCGGGACTGGCAAAAAGAAAGTATAAATAATAAGGTCTAAATATAAGCCACCCCCCCAACCTTCTATGTACGGAGCAATATAAAGGAATAAAGCAGTGTTATTCCAAGATGGCATTGTGAAAATGTGTGATACTTCTTTTCTCTCTTTTTTCATGATCAGGATTGCATCAGTCAGTTCATTGGTTCTCTTTACGACACTGGTCTTCATAGCATATCACCAGCCTGTTATAGTTATAATCAGCCTTAATAAGAACCCAGGAACAAACTGAGGACTACTTTCAAGGCACATCCTTGAAGGTCTTTCCTATTTGAAAATAGATGAATTTTCTTGCGCATCAACTGAAGCATTCTATTGGGAGGTTACCCAAACTCATGTATAAAGCTTTCAATTTTTATCTCATACTCATTTGGGAAGGCTGTAGAAACTAACAAGAAAGAAAACTAGCAAATCCTTACTGGAAATCCTAATCCTTACTAATTTCCTTTACTTTTACTAGAACATAAATAAGCCGAACTTAGAAAAATATGCTTTTTGGTTATCTTATATCTGAATGATCTTTATTAGGAAAGGCAAGATCTCTTTCATAAATGGAACAAAATACAGTTGGGATCATTCAAAATTGCATTAGTAAATCATGTTTTGAAAGTCAGTCTCATCCTCATCTTTTGATTGTTCTATTTTATTGTTAATCTGTGATATACAACACGCTAGGAGTTGTATATGTTCACAGCAATATAATGCACTGTTTTTAACTTGTTCTGGATTTATCTTTTCAAGGTCAAAGCATTCCAATCTGCCTAAGAAACTACTTGGTGGAGATCATTTTTTCATAAATTCCATATCTTCTTAATTCCCATGCATGTTTAAAATTCTAATCAGAATGTGAAAAGCCACATTTAAAAGCGATAAAATGGAGAGAAGCAAAAGCTTTCATCTGCCACTGTGTCGTTCCTATTTATTTTATGACACATTAACAAAAAGCCTATTTTCCCCATCACATCAAATGTGTCAGCAATAATGACCTGATATTAAGAATTAAGGGGAGGGGTTTTTTTTGTTTGTTTGTTTCCTTTTCTCTGTTCCTTCTATATTCTTTGGGTACTGTGAGTTACTCTACTGGGGCAGTACTTAGACAAATGCTCTCATCCCTTCTCATCAGTCAGCTCTTTCATGTTAGTACAACTTGAAAGTACCATGATCAATCATTGTTTCTTCAGCTGCCAGCCAAAATGTTCATTTTGTGAATACTGAACCAGCATTCCAATCAAGGACAATAGAGAAGTCTCATAGTTAATTTTAAATGCTCGATCTGGAAGAGATAAAACTCTGTAAAGGGGTTTCATAAGTGGGAAATGTTAAGTCATCTGTGCCTCTGCTACTAGTATTGAAACATTGAAAAGGAAAATAACAAACAAGGCAAGGGAAATAAACATTAGCTTGCTGCATGTCCTGAAAGCAATAGCTCCCACAGACTATGTTGTAGGCTACGTGAACGGCTTTTTTCATCACAGGAAAATGCACATTTAAAAGGCAATCCAGCTGGGCACTGGTGGTTCATGCCTGTAATGCTAGTTATTTGCTAATTATTCAGGAGTCTGACATCTGAGGATTGCAGTTGAAGTCTGCCCAAGCAGGAAAGTCCAGGAGACTCCTATCACCAATTAACCACCAAAAATTCAAAAATGGAGCTGTGGTTCAAGCGGTAGAGCACAAGCCTTGAGCAATAAGCCCCTGGGACAGCACCTAATCCATGAGTTCAGGACCAGCACAAAAACAAAAACAAACATTAAATCAACAAAAATCCATCCAAAAGAGTAAAAACATCTGAATAAGGAATAGATAAAGCCCCGAGGAATAAAGTTAAAGTAAGAAAACACTGAATGAGGATATGGTAAAGAGCAAATACCTGGTAATAAAAAAAAATCTACCTAAACTAATTCTACCTAACCAATTACATAGGAGGTATCAAGATTAGAGATGGCAAAATATAGCCATATCTGGCATTGAGAGTTGGGTAATAACTAGCCTGTTTTGGCTGCCTCCTTGCTTCTTCTAGGTTCTCTTCAGGATACAATCATGTCCCTTCTGCTCATTGTGGGGGAACTGTTTCATTTCTTCCTATCTACACTTGGTACAAAGGGCAAAATAAATCAGCAAATAAGCAAACACATGACTACAAACAGAACATCATAATGGTTTGTGCTCCAGAAATACATGCTGAGTAAATGAACTGTGATATTTCTACAACTTAAAAAAATAGTTCTACTACCATTAACTACCAAAGGAAAATATGGAAAAGGAAAAGGACAGTAAGTAGGATCAAAGTTTTGCATTATTAACTCAACTTGATATAGTTTGCTTATTTCTAAAAGTGCAGATATAATAGTAACTTAAAAGTGTATTTCATGGGCCGGGAGTTTGGCCTAGTGGTTAAAGTGCTTGCCTAGCATGAGCGAAGACCTGGGTTCGATTCCTTGGTACCACATACATACAAAAAAGCTGGAAGTGGTGCTGAGGCTCAAGTGGTAGAGCTCTAGCCTTGAGAAAGGCCAAGGACAGTGCTCAGGCCCTGAACTCAAGCCCAGGACTGGCAAAAAAAAAGTGTATTTCATGGCATTGCATTTTAGACTTTGAGGAATAAAAATAAAAGTGTGTATTGAGTAAAGATTTTATAGTACTTTTAAGTAGGAGACATCAGGTATAAACATATAAATGGCTACATAAATAAAATGACACTCCTAATATTCATATAGTTGACTAAGAAAAACAAAAGATATTAGGAATTTGAAAGGGGACTGGATTTCCTAACTTTGTCTCCTACATTTACATGTTGTGTCAGCTAGGTTAGTTATTTTACTTCTTTGAGTCATTTTTCTCTTTCATTGGAAAAGTTAATATACAATTGGAACTAACTGGGTGAACCTCTACATTAACTGCCACAGATAAGACATTTGATATAAACAACAAAAATTCTGGAAATTATTTGTTTTTGTGGTCTTTCACAATCTTCTCAGTTTGTTTACTGAAGTAATTCATTCTAAGTCTTAGAGCAGTCTGGTTAAAACAGAAAAGTCAGGATGGTTAATTTTTCTCTAATCTTTAGAATTTAGAGTCAGAATCTATGAAGTTTCATTTTATGTGGTTAAGTTCAAGCTGAGAAAAAGCCCACCAAACCAATTTCATCAAAGAAACAGCAGATTTGATTAGAAGAAAATGTAGGTTACATGCTTTGTCTTACTGACTTTGTGGTTGAATGAAAGAATTCCTTATCCTCAATCTTCATCTATAATCCTAGAAATTTTCTACAGAACAGAAACAATCATCAAAGGGCAAATAAGAACTTGTATTTCTCCATTTAGTAATTCAATCTTTAAAAATTAATTGCTGTATATTTCCCTATTAGGAAATTTAAATCCTGGGGACTGCTCCTAACTGATTGTACTAAAATAGAATTCCCTTTTCCCATACTCATGTCAGCTTCATGCAAATGGATCTGAGAGTGCCTTTAGAATAAAACCAGCTGGAGTCTCTGCACTTATTTATGAGTCCAGTTTTCTAGGCTTAATTTTGATTTATAACTATTGAAATTACACCAGGCATTTTCACTGCTTCAAAAAGTGGCTCTGATTTTACCATTGTATGAGAGAGATTGGAATTATTTACCAACATATTGAGTTATGAACATTTCCTCTCGGTACAGGCAAAATCTATAATGTGCCTAATAATTTATTATTTTTAGTGTGTGTGTGTGTGTGTGTGTGTGTGTGTGTGTGTGTGTGTGCAAATACTAGGTCTTGAACTTAGCCTGGATGCTTTCTCTTAGCTTTTTTATTCAAGGCTACCACGTAGACCCCAGTTCTGCTTTTCACCTTTGGGTTGTTAGTTTCAGATGAGTTTTATAGACTTTTCTGCCTGGGCTGGCTATGAACCATGATCCTTAGAACTCAGCCCCCAATGGAGCAAAGATTACAATTATGAATCACCAGTGTCTAACTTAGAATATATCTTTATGTCCATGTTGTACTTGAATTTCTAAGTATGTGATTGTGTTATCTCCAACAGCTGTGAGTATTAGATTTTTCAAATCCAACTAGAAGGAATCAAATTACTTATTTTCCACCTTTACTAAGTGACTTCAAAGTTATAGCTATTAAGGGTTTCAGATAAACATTTGACATGCCATCTGGTGGCAGTGCGCAAAGGATATACACAAATATCCTTGCTTTATATTCATGCTGTCTTCACTACAGGTAATCCTCACCCAGTGACATCCTGTTAAGGAGAGCAACAAGTCTTTTGCTTGTAGCCAAAGTCAGTATTCTATTTACAAGATACCAAATTCACAGGAGATTAGTTAAAGATGTTTTGTTTTGGGAAAGGAAGTGGGACATACATAGACCAATTGCTTGCATTTTTTCTCCTAGAAATAACTATAATTACTTAATTAATGGTAAATTGTAATTAATAAAAAGTAAAAGTTATAGGGGACCAAGACATGTGAAAGGGTATCAATGTATGGGAATTAATGCACCATCTATCTGGCAAATATCATGTAACCCTTCTATTAATTACAATAAAAAAATATATGAAAAAAGTAAAAGTTGTACAAAAAGTGAAAGTCAACTTTGACTAATAAAATATTCTAAATATGATAGTTTTCAAGAGTTCTGAGACATTGTAAATATTAGTCAACACTGTGGAACTTTTATACCATCTGCTCCCTAAGAGTATAATGGTCCCCTTGGATCCTAATATAGCTGCCCTTATGCAGCTCTTGAAATGTCTTTTTATTTTGCCAGTCCTTTTACTCAGGGCCTAAGCACTGTCCTTGGGCTTTCTCAAGGCTAGAGCTCTACCACTTGAACCACAGCACTACTTCCGGCTTTTTCTATATCATGCTGGCTTCATGCATGCTAGGCAAGCACTCTACCAAAAGGCCAAATTCCAGGCCCTTGAAATCTCTATTTTGTGCAGACTATTTTTTTTTTTTGGTTGGTCATGGGCATAAACTCTCGGCCTAGGTTCTGTCCCTGAGCTATTCAGCTCAAGGCTAGCACTCTACTACTTGAGTCCTGGGTTCCTATGAATATAACTTTTTGTGATTAAAGTCACTTGAAGATGTAGTTAATATTATGGATGTGAAAATAAGAAGAGGATCCCACTCTAGTGGGATCCATCTAATGGCACAAAACAGAGAAATGTTTGTGGAGTTCAGAGAGATTCAGAAGGCTATGGAATCAGAGAGATGTAAAGTATAAGAGGATGTTGACTTGTTCATGAGGGCAGGTATGAGAAAGGACATGAAAAGAAAGGAGGGAAAGTAATATGCAGCTATTGATGATTGCCAACAAGAGTGTAGACCTCAAGGTTTAAGTAGACCTTAGGGCCTGAAAGGAACTAAATTTAATCATAAGCTGAATGACGACACAAACTAATATCCACTCCTCATCTCCAGGATGGAACAGCTTTGCCACCATCTTGGTACCAAGAAAGGACCCACCTTAGACACACTGTACCCAGACTTCTGAGAGTGCGGTAATATATTGGTATTGCTTTAAGATATGTTTGTGGACATTTTTATATAAAAAAGCAGGAAAGTAATACATGGTATGTCCTGTCCATAGTATATTATATTCTTGTTTTCCTTATATCAAAGAAAAACAGCCTGTGCTCTAAACTCTACATGGCATTCTTCCAGTCATTTTTTTCTGCTTTCTTTGGTATACCAGTTACACAGATAGTAGGTACATTCTGTGATTAACAAATACAGGCAGTACTTATCATTTAAAAGAATCATTGTTTCCTCACATTTTCTAAAGTATCCTTGAGTATGTCTTTACAATGAATTCTTCATGCTTAAACATTTTGGTTTGGTAAAGTTAGAAGTAGATCCAAAGGAATGACCAAACCTGAAGGCATTTAAGCCATTAATAGCATCAAATGACATTGCTCCTCCTATGCAGCTTTTTGGGAATGTAACAAGCTCTGATATTCAGGTGAGCCTCATGTAATTTAGTTGTCAAAGAGATGAAGCACAACCCTTTTATTTAATTTATATAAAATCAGTATCAACTTGACTGTGTCCTTTGCCAGGCCAATGGCAATTTTTCCCGGACAAGATAGTTGGTAAATGGTGGAGCCAAACAAAGAATAAAAGAAGACTTCAGGGGAGATAAAAGGTAAGATCAAAGGTTCCCTGGGACTCCTAAGTTTAAGCCATCTTTTACCTGCTATTAAGCTCAAAGTTTCTGTGACCTTGCAATACGAATAATAACAGCACCAACTTGAAAAGTCCTTGGAATCCTCCTATTGCAGATACCATTAACTAAGTGCTAGTGGAAAACAGATTTTATTCTCCCTGTATGTCAATTTGTTGGGTAGATCTTGGAATTAAAAAGCAAAGATTGACAAAATGTATTGATCTTTCAGTCTCTTTAGAGAAAAAATATTCAAGAATAAATTTGTATTTTGATGCTTAAACTAAAAGGTACCTGAAGAGCAAGACTCAAGCTAAAAATCGTCTCTCAAATTGTCCAAACCTACCCCTTCCAGTATATTACAGAGAAGAATAAAACCTGGTCCTAACTAAAGATGGCTATTTAAAGCCCAAATCTCACTAAATTAGTGCTAAATAAGCACTTCTTCCTATAGGTAAACTGTCTCAAAGTTATTCATCATAACTGGTATTGCAAAAGAATTTTTTTGGAATAGGGGGCATTTCTAACATCTATAAGGTTTTCTTTTGTATGAAAATACACAGAGAAAAGTTTTTCTCTCATAATTTTTTTATCAGTCCAGGTTTCTTTTTTTTCTTGCCTTACTACCATCCCTTATAATATATATATTTATATATATATTACATATATGCATATATACATATATTCATATATATTATAGTTATTACTATTACTTTCCAGATCTTCAAACACATAAAATTATCTCCAAATCTATTATTGTCATCTTTTTCCAAAGGGAAAGGAAGGCAACAGTAGCTCACACCTGTAATCCTAGTTCAGGAGGCTAAGATCTGAGGATCATAGTTCAAAGCCAGCCCAGGCTTGAAAGCCCACGAGATTTTTTTTTCTTTTTTTTTTTTTTGCAAGTCCTGGGCTTGGGCTCAGGGCCTGAGCACTGTCCCTGGATTTTCTCAAGGCTAGGGCTCTACCACTTGAGCCACAGCACCACTTCTGGCTTTTTTTTTTTTTTTGCTACATATGTGGTACTGAGGAAGCAAACCCGGGTCTTCATGCATGCTAGACAAGCACTCTACCACTAGGCCAAACTCCCGGCCCCAGATATTTTAATTGTGTGTGTGGTTTTTTTTTGTTTTGTTTTTGCCAGTCCTGGGCTTATGCTCAGGGCCTGAGCACTGTCCTTGGATTTTTCTCAAGGCTAGAGCTCTACCACTTGAGCCTCAGCACCACTTCTGGCTTTTTCTAAGTATGTGGTACTAAGGAATCAAACCTGGGTCTTCGTGCAAGCTAGGCAAGCACTCTACCACTAGGCCAAACTCCCGGCCCCCCATGAGATTCTTATTTCCAGTTAACCACCAGTAATTGGAAGTGGTGCTGTGGCTCAAGGGTTAGAGTTTTAGCCTTGAGGTGAAGATTTCAGGGACAGCACCCAGGCCTAGAATTCAAGCACCACAACTGACACAAGAAAAAAAAAGTGGCAGTTGTTAGGACAATTGCAGAGATTAGGATTCTTAGGTTCAAAAAAATTAAAGAAACTTTCTTCGGTGCCTCTTCAATGATTGAATGCCTCCAGTAAGTCATTAAACCCTGAAGGGAGGAGAACACGATTTTTGCTACCTACCTACCTAATTCTGCTTGATATTACAGTTATACATCTTCCACTTAGAATTTGCATACTGACTGCTCAATCATTTCTACAGAATCTCTCAAAGGATCTCAAGACTTGGTCATGTTTGGATTGTGATATATCTGACAAATAGTTAACATAAAACAAATAATTGCTAATAATGTCTTCAACTGTATAACCAGTGATGGAAAATGATAACTACATTTCCAGAATTCTTTAATCTAGTTTTAAAAAGCCTACACCACAGAAAAGAAAGCCTAATATTATCTTGAAAAAAAAGCACCACCTGGTTCCATGACTTTTAGAAAAGGACACATTCTTAGAAACTTACCAAGTCAATGGTGCTGTGGCCCAAGTGGTAGAGCACTAGCTTTGAGCTGAATTACTCAGGGACAGTGCCCAGGCCACGAGTTCAAGCCCTACGACTGGCAAAACAGAAAAAGAAAAAAAAACAAAAACAAAAGAAAACTCACCATGTCCACTACCATTTTGCACAAGCACTAAAATATGAGGAAAGCCACTAGGTCAGTGCTTCTCAAACATACTGTGCATGGAACTTATTTTTCTATTAACATGAAGCCATCCTAGAAGTCATCTTTGTGAATCATTCTACAGTTAAAACTGTCACCAAATATATTTGTCACGAAGGGTACTTCACACTTAAAAGTATTTTTTTTCAATTGTATCCTTTATGGCTTATAGCACAGACAACAAGAAACATCTGAGAGAACTACAAGCATAGCCAATTCACAAGCTCCACAGAATTATATAGTATAACAGTCATGGTTATTTTTCTCTGTGTAATCTATACACATATAGACTTACTGAATTTATGATGATTTAACCTCTATTTTTTCAGACTAATGAATTTTAACCAGTATTTCATACATTTTTCCACAAAACATCCCTTAGGATGAAATCATGCATTCATGTATTGATATTTTACCTATTTATCCACAGATAAATTCACCAGAATATACCATAACCAATATGTTTTACTTGGTGAATAGGACTGTCTTTATGCAACGTACCATATAAAAGTAATATTTATTTATTATCCAAGTTATAATTATTTCCTAAATTTTGAAAATTGTCATTAATTTCTTCTCCAGAATTCCCTATTTTTTTTGTCTAATGCCTCTATCAAACCAAGTTAATTCCCTCCACTCCCCAGTTGTAAAAAGGTATAGTAAAGAGATGCCTAAATCTACACTAAAATGAGAAAAAAATTTAAAAGAAGAAGAAAACAAAGACCAACAGTCTCAGTCACAATATTCTCAAATATTGTGTTAAATCTCTTTATTACAGTTCAGATTGCTCATTTCATTTATTTGTACATAAGGTTGATTTTGCAGCACAGCAAACTAATAATAAGAGATAAATCTTCACAAGGACAGTTTTATGAACAGTGGCTCTTCCATGTAAATGATGAAAGAAAAGCACACAAAACTCCTAAGAGTGAGGATAGACTAGGGGGACAAGAGGAAGACTCAAGTGTACCTGTCAAGAAATTAATCATGTTTTACGCTGCAGGTGAGGATTTTCTGAAGATGGCTACAGTCGTGCATTAGGTTGATTGACTTCTGGACCACAAAGTCTGAAATATCCAGATGGCAGCTCAAGGAATGGGAAAATTGTGGTGCAATAATCAATTTCCAGAAAGGAGGAAAAATAAAGGTAATTTCAAATTGTGTCATACAATTTTGTGAAAGCCTTCTCATAGGGATTGGTTTCATTTGAAAATGAAAATGATTTGTGTTGTTACTGAAATGATAACTTATGAGGAACATTTATTCATCACATATGTGTCTATAAAACACAAACCTCCTATGAAATGATGATTCCTAGCATAATTCTATTATAACTCATAGGTAAATAATTTCTAATGTGCAATAAAATGGTATTTTGATAAAGATATCCAGGTTGTGGAACTTGACCTCTGGACCTGGGTGTTGTCCATGAGCTCTTCAGCCTACCATCTATCAACCTACCATTGAGCCAAGCCCCATTTCATACTTTTCTAGAGGGTAATTGGAGCTAAAAGTCTCAGATCCTTTTGTGCCCAGGCTGGCTTTGAACCTTGATCCTCAGACTCCTGAGAAGCTAGTATTACAGGTGTGAGCCCACAGGTCCAGCTCAATAGAAAATTTAAAAGTCACATTTTGTTTTTTCAAGCCTGCTTGATTTACAGTGTTAATAACCTAAACTTCTAGTGTGTGTGCATGTGTGCGCATGTGTGCGTGTGTGTGTGTGTGTGTGTGTGTGTGTGTGTGTAAGTGAGGGATGTTCCTTGACTTTGATCTCAGGACATGGGTCTGTCCCTGTGCTTTTTTTTTTTTGCTCAAGGATAGATCAAGAAGCTTGAGCCACAGCTCTACTCCCAAATCTAATTTCTTATTTAATTCATCCTATTCTTTCTGCCTCTGCTTCCACCTCTTCCAACTTTCTTCTTCTTCCTCTCCTCCTCCTCCTCTTTCTCTTCTTTCCTTCTCTTCTTTTGTTTTTTTAAAGAGTCTCTTTCTGTTATTCAGAATGGCTTCCAGTTGATTCCTGGGCTTAAAAGAACCTCCTGTCTTAATCAACTGGATATCTGGGATTCAGGTATGTGCCATCATGCCTGACAGGTGGTCCTTTAAGCTCTATTTTATTCATAGAAATTAGTGAATAAATCCAATCCTTTCAGTGGATTGCACTGAACCAGACAGATAGTATCAACAGTAATAATAAATTAATCAGGTGATTGAGTAGTTTATGGTAAGGATGGTATGTGAGGTTTTACACTGGGACTTGAAACTGTCCTAAAAATTGAATAAATTGGAGATTTCCCACTTGGTAAACAAACTCTTTTGAAAACATTACTCAAGATGAACATTTATTTTAAAAGCAATTTTCACAAACACTAAACACACACACACACACACATATATATATTCATTGTAGCATATATTCAATATACTAAATATTTAATCTATTTTGGTGTCCCATTATTTAAACATACTTAGTCAAATGTCTAAGTTTCCTATGAAGTCTGTAATATTCCTATAAGTGAGAATGCTATAATGTTTGAATATTTAAAATATCAATGTGATAGCAGATGAAAAAGACATAATGGAATTTAGCTTTTTTTCTTTCAATAAGAAGCAAAGGACCATCAGAAATAATTGTTAGATCAGATTCCACCTATTTTTCTTCATTCGTTAATGTATAGTCATTTTTTTTTCTTTCTTGATAAACCATGAGTTGGTAATAGCCAATTTATTTCATGGCACGTTTCAAATGAAGTTATATGTGGCTTATCTTGTATTTATTTTGCACTGGTGTATTGAACATGTTTTCCATGTTAAATTTGAACTGTCATTCCTATTGAATATGTACTGCTGTCTCTAATGTCTCCCATCTTAAAGCTTTCATTTTATTACCTGAATATTTTCTGAGGAGAGAAAAAAGTAAAATAAGCATGTGTGCATTAGCATGGCTTTACCTTTGAGCTGCCTTGCTGGTTTCATCACCTTTGGAAGGAACTGCATTTCACAGTTAAGCTGTTCCACTGCAGAATGATAAGTGAGAACCATCCTGTCGATATTCACAGCTATACAAAAGACATCCAGGTACACCTGTCTTTTGAATCAGAACCTAGCTAGCCCCTCTCACATTTACAGAATTGCTTTGGAGAGGAGTTAAACCTGGATGACTTCCAAGCTAGTTAAAAATAATTCTGGGAGGAAAAGTGCAGTGTTGGTGCTCGGCAATAGAAACATGAGTAATGTTCAACGGCAGCAGATTCCTTTCAGACTGTTAGATGCTCATTTCAACTTCTAAATTTCTTTCAGGAGTTATCTCGTATTTACAGCTTTCTCCTGATAAACATATTGAAAATGCAGTCAAACAGCTTTTTGTCATTTCAAAACTCGAGCTCAAATTTAATCTTGCTGCCCTGATGGAGCCCAGGAAGCTGCTAGGGCACTTCCATTATATCCAGTCCTGACTACAAAACTCCTAGTCATTCTTCACAGCTGTGACAGCATGATTCATTTAGAACAATGGGATCGATCTAGAAAGAAGCCAGGGGCAATGAACTCTGGGTATCCTATAGAAGAGAATATCCTATCTAGTTGACAAATGCTTCCCTCTTCATCCTTTGCCTAGAGATAAAGTATCACATCACTGGGACGTTAGCTTCTAGAAAATATTACAGATTTTCTTGAGGCTATTAAAATTGATTACATTTAAATCTCTATAATCAGGTATATAGCTCATAATCCCTAGCCAACTAGGTTAGAATTGTCTATCATTAATGTGCATCTTATTTCAGAAAATAGATTGCTGAGCACTTAGTTTTGCATAAGAATTTCAGGTGTGGGGACCGGGAGTTTGGCCTAGTGGTTAAAGTGCTTGCCTAGCATGCATGAAGACCCGGGTTCGATTCCCCGGTACCACATACATAGAAAAAAGCCGGAAGTGGTGCTGAGGCTCAAGTGGTAGAGCTCTAGCCTTGAGAAAGTCCAAGGACAGTGCTCAGGCCCTGAGCTCAAGCCCAGGACTGGCAAAAAAAAAAAAATTTCAGGTGTGGTAAAAAAGTAATCTATTACGCTCTGATTTATATACGAACAGAAGACCTAGCCAGGCACTGTTGCCTGTAGTTGGTCAGGAAGTGAGATCTGAGGATCATGGTTTGAAACCAGACAGGACAGAAAATTCTCATGAGACTCGTATTTTCCATTCTCTAAAAAAAATGAACTGAAGCTGTGGCTCACGTGGTACTGTGCTAGTCTTGAGCAAAAAAGCTCAAGGACTGAGCACATGCCCTGAGTTCAAAGCCCAAGACCAGCATTGATAGAAAAAATTAAAAAAATAGGAGACTATTTTTTTTTCCTTTTTACTATTAGGGTTTGAACTCTGGGCCTGGGCACTGTCCCTGAGCTCTTCAGCTCAAGGCTAGTGCTCTACCACTTGAGCCACAGCCCACTTCTGGTTTTCTTGTGGATACTTGGAGATAAGGGTCTCATGGACTTTAGTGCCTGGGCTGGCTTTGAACAGCCATCCTCAGATCTTAGGCTCCTAAGTAGCTAGGATTACAGGTATGAATGAGCCACCAGCACCCAACAAGGAGAATCTTAAGATAATCATGATATGGTTAAAAAGTTCTTAGGTTTGCCATGACTCTTGTACATTACAAGTGATATTAATAAAATTGATAAAATTTGATAAAAAGCCTGTAGATTTGAAAGAAAATTAGATATAATGATTCATAGTACAGGTTTCACAAGCCCTTATAGGAAGAATAGGCTTGCATGTCCCTAGATAATTTAATACAATGTTCATAAAAATATCAAAATAAGACTAGAAAATGTTATCTAGAGGAAAGCCTTATTTTCCTATAGCCAGCCACAGCTCTGTAAAGCTGGAAAAAAGGTATGAAGCCATGCCAAGGAGAAAGAAAATCTGTAGTGATGAGCAGGACCTGATCTGCTGTCTCCATTCTACTTCCTGTGCCCTCTTTTCACTTTGCTTTTCTTGACCCCTGATCACTAAAATAAGATACTAGGGTAGGGATGCAAGGTAAGATGGTAAAAAGATTACAGTGGCCAGAGTCAAAACCACTAAGTGGCTTAGCTCAAAGTTAGACAGCCTTCTTAGAATCAGCAATAGATGTGGAGAAATGAATAGACCTAGAACAAATCATGTTAATGGAGGTTAGGCAAATTCAGAGACCCAAACGACACAACTTGTATCTCACATGGGGAAGCTAGGTCTAAAGTACACTGGGACAAGACTCAAGTCATTCCCACACAGTGAGACAAAGGCAGATAGACTTAAGAACAGAACACAAAGGTACCATGGCCTATGTATCTCTGAGCACATCAAGTTTTTATCTAAGTGAGCTCCAAGAAATGGAAACTAGAGATTCTTTTCTTTGTCGCTGTTTTAAGTTTTCTCTTCTTTTTGTCATATGTTCATTTATATGTCATTGGGAGGGTAAGGAAGTGAACCAGTGCAGCAGTGGTAATCACTAAACACTACGTTGAAAATGAACTAGACAACTTGTGGGTGGGGGTGGGAGGAAAAAACTGAGAGAGTGAAGAAAAGGGTGAGATTGTCCAAAAGAAATGTACTCACTATCTGATTTATGTAACTATAATCTCAATTTACATCACCTTTATAATAACAGTAAAAAAACAATCTGTGAGAGGAGTCTGTGCTGTGAATACAAATGCTCTACCAATATTAAATCCTTGGCTAGTTTCAAAGGATTTTCCTCTCAGGAGCCTCTGAGAGAGGACATCATGCCCCCTCTCACTTTCTCACAGCACCTGCAGATGGCACCAGATTTTTCCATGGGTAACTCCTCTAGGCTCCATCATCAAAGGCCTATGGATTTGTTTATTTTTGAACAATAATTGCTAGGCATTGAAGTGCCACCATAACGTGTATTTTTTGCTATTAAGAGGATTACCTTCTAGCAAGAAAAAAATGTGTATATAGTTTTTTAAAAGACCTGAAATTCCAGACATTACAGTAAAGTAGAAACAGATAACCATGTGGAAGAGTACAACAAGGTCTACTACACTCCAAAGCTGTCAGAAGACTTTCCTAAGGAAGTGGTTTATTAGGCATGCCAAGGTTATTAATCCCAGTGGAGCATGTGAGAGAAGGGCCCACATTGGAAAATAGATTGCCACTAACAAGCATCCACAGGGTAACAAATATAGACCAGAAGTTCGTTAGTCTACCTGGGATCTACCGAAACAAATTGGGAAGAATGAGAACAAGTAAAAATACCTAGGATTACCTCTTACGTGGGATCTTTTTAAAAATTGATCCTGTCTAAATTCTGGACCCATTGGCCAAGGATTATTGTTCTATGGAAAAGGAATGAACTATTGGCCTATGTCCAAATATTACATTATTTAAATATTCCTAGAGGATTCAAGTGCTGGCATCTTGTAGAATACCCTAGAATGGATAATAAGACCACAAGACTATTAAGAGCTAGGCTAGTATGCTGGCTTGTACATCAGTTGTCCAACAATGAAATTCCAGAAGATAAGATTTGGGTTGATACATCTAAAACCATACTTTCACTGATCAACAACTCTGGAAAAATTTAGGGACTTTAATTTAGAGCTTAGAAATCACCTACTACAATATTCGCAACAACTAAATGAAGCCCTCCTATATAATTAAAGGTTATTGAAGCCTGGGAAAGCAGGAAAAGTCAACTGCTAACAAATTTGCACAGTCATAAACAGAATTTCGAAAGGTGTTTGTAGACCTATAGTAACACAGAAGGGCCTTGATAATTGATAAAGCTTCAAAAGTAGAAAATTTTATACTCACACCTTGCTCATGTAATGTATTACCTCTGGGCATCTGAAGAGAACAGTTCAGTTCCCATTGCTATAAATATATATTTCTTCTTTCATGAGGTATCTTCCACCACACACACACACACACACACACACACACACACACACACACACACACACATCAGGTCAAATCTGATATGCAATGAAAACAGCTCTGTCTACTACCATTTTACAACATAGCTGTGCAAACAATTTTAAAGATCCATGCTTGCTCCACGAAAGAGTATCTTAGTCAAAATACATACGTGTCCATTCTAAAAGATCCCTGCCCCTGCTATGCAGCTCTTCTGTCATTAGATAGACAAAAACAGAGTCTATGGATAGTAATAAACTGGATGTTTAGAAATGGAGAAAATAGAAAACCTACTCTTAAGTGTAGCTGTGACCTAATATTTGAGCTCCAACTAATATGAATATAAATTGATCAAATGTCAAAGGAAATGTGAGAACCCTTGGGTGCCTGAAAGTTTGGTTTAAAAAAATCCTCTCATCTGTCTTTATTATTCCCTTTGACCAACATATCAATGACACCTTAGTAGAGGATATAGGATAAACAGAGCCAAACATGCATGAACTGGGAAAAATGAAGACATGAGAAAAGCCACTTAGAGCATTTAATAGACAATACAAAGTAAGGCAGGCACCAGTGGCTCACACATGTAATCCTTGCTAAGCAGGAAGCTGTGATATGAGCACTGCAGTTCGAAGCCAGCCAAGGATAAGGAAAGCCTATGAGACTCAGTTCCATGCCTTCTGCCCCCAACACCATTTTTTCTATTCTCTTGGCATCCCCCTGACTTCGTGGAAATGGCTTACTCTTGTTTGTGCTCATTCATGCCCTGTCTCGTCTTTATAATTTTACTGGCTGCCCTTTCCCCAGAGGGCATCCAGAAACTGGCTGGCCTTTGGCATCTGATCAG
Organism: Megascapheus bottae; assembly: GCF_031878675.1. Lineage (NCBI taxonomy): Eukaryota > Metazoa > Chordata > Mammalia > Rodentia > Geomyidae > Megascapheus > Megascapheus bottae. The sequence continues at coordinate 914,046 of NW_028327771.1, read as the reverse complement.
CTGAAATTCAGCTGAGAACTTTCCAGATGCAGCATTACCACTATCCTCTCTAGAAAGCTGTCACTTGGTGCTGGCAACACCTCAGGTCAGCTGTCCCGTGGCCTGCTTCTCAGCCGTTCCACTTTACTGGAGACCCACAAACAGTAAAATGAAGCCAGGAATCACTTCATCCCTTGCAGAACAGGTATTGGTCACCAGTGGCCTCTGATCAGGATCTCAGATGCTCCAAGCATTGAATTGCAAGGACCCAGTATAGTCTAACCCTTAACGTGAGGGCAGTGAGAGGACACTGTGCTGCAAACCAGCAGAAGGCAGAGCCAGGTGCAGAAATCCCAGGAGCTTCAGTACTTACTTACAGGTACTTATTTACCTTACTGCAATGCAATGAATCATCTAGATGAGGTAGGTGGCCTACTGCTCAGTTGTCCTCTAGCTTCATTAGCCTTTACAACCCCATTCTCCTGTTCCATGAGAGATGTCAAATCAATGTTATTAACTGAAACTCTAAATGTCCAGTATATATAAATACACTGAAGTCAAGAATGTGGTGTAACTAAATTTGTATGTCTGCTGAGAAATGTGATCCACCTTCCTTTACCTCTGATAGCACTGTTTTCTGGTGACCTCTCAACCTCAAACCAGGGTATAATTCCCTGCAGCCTCTGAAAGCTTCCTGTTCCATAACTCATTCTCACCTGGAGAAGAGGGTTGAGGAGCTCATTTCTAATGTGGTTAATAACAAGTCTTAATCCAGGCACACTGGTGGCTCATGCCTGGAATTCTACCTCCTCAGGAGTCTGAGATCTGAGAAGCAGGATTCAAAGTCAGTCTGGACAGAAAAGTTCATGAGAATCTTAGCTCCAATTAAAAACCCAGGAGAACCATGACATGAGAAAGGGTATCAATATTTGTGAAGTAATGTACCTTCTATCTGGAGAATATAATGTAACCCTTCTATTAATTACTATAAAAATATATGAAAAAAAACAGGAGAAGAGGACTGCCTTAGTTGTTAGGACACTAGCCTTTGGGTGAAAAAAAAAAAAACTAAGGAAAACTGTTCTGACCCTGAGTAAGCCCCAAGATTGCCACATACACACACCCCAAAATAGTAATAATTCCTTATATATCATCATTAAAATGATGCTTCCAACAACTGCAAGTCATCCAGTGATGGACATTCTCATGAGACAAGAAAGGACCCACCACCACTTAGTTTACCACACTGCTAAGGGTCACCAAGAAACACATTTGTACCCCCTCTCTGAATGCCTGAGACTGGAAAGACCATTAGCATTCACCAGTGACTAATGTGAGGAACACACACACATACACACAGATTTAATTCTGGCCTCTTTAATAATGGTGGAAGAGCTGCTCTGCCAGCTCTGTAACTACAGGGATTTTCCAGGAAGAACCAGATAATAGAGTTCACCCACAGAGCTCACAAAGCTATCCTGGCTGCACAGCTTTGGAACTGAAAATGCTACAATCTCCTCCCCAGGGTCTCCAATTTCCTGCTCCTCCCACGCTAGTCTTCCACCCACCACCACTCACATACCATACCATCTCACACTCCACAGGTTCCAGTCTCAGTAAATAGGCTTGAACTATCAAAGGGAATTCAAGATGGGCAGGTACAGGAAATTTGAGTCATGTTGGAGTGCTACCCTTTTGTTAACATGGCTACCTGTATCAAGTCAGTGGCAGAGCATCCAGAATACCCTTGATTTGGTCTGCAGAGGCCAGCAATATTATTGCAGAAGGATCAACCCTCAACTACATGGAAATCTTTATGAAATGTTTCTAAGAAAAAGGTAAACTGAATGACAGGGATGTTCTGATGCACCTCTCTTTCATGGTACTATGTATTGTAGGTCATTAGGGGAAAGTGTTTCCTTCATTCATTCATTCATAAAGTGTGAGCAAGGAATGACATCATCCCATCTGTAAGGAAATGGAAAGACTTGGAAAAAAATCATATTAAGTGAAGTAACCCAGACCCAAAGAAAAATGAGCTCCATGGTTTCCCTCAGTTGTAACAATTAGATAGGCCAAAGACTTAAAGAGAGTCTTCTCTGAAGAAGAAACAAAAATGGCCTAGAGACACAGGAAGAAATGCTCGACATCTCTGATCATAAAAGAAATGCAAATCAAAACATCTCTAAGATTCCACCTCACTCCAGTTAGAATGGCCAGGATCAAGAAAACTAATAACAACAGATGCTGGAGGGGATATGGCCAGGAGGGATCACTACTACACTGTTGGTGGGAGTGGAAAGCAGTATGGCAGTTCCTCAAAAGACGAAACATAGAGCTCCCCTATAACCCAGCAATCCCACTACTTGGCATTTACCCAACCATCCAGAAACAAGGGCATACTAAATCCAATAGCACAATGATGTTCATTGCAGCAGTATTTACCATACCAAAGCTATGGAACCAACCCAGATATCCCTCAGTTGATGAGTGGCTCAACAAGATGTGGTATTTATACACAATGGAATCCTATGCTGCTGTGAGAAAGAACGACATCACCCCATTTATAAGGAAATGGAAAGACTTAGAAAAAATCCTATTAAGTGAAGTAAGCCAGACACCAAGGAACATAGGCCCAATAGTCTCCCTCATTTGTCATAATCAGTAGAAACCTTGGGCTCTCCTCGCAGAGATTTAAAATAGAACAAAATCTAGAGACATTAGGCCAAATCTATATTGGAGAAAAGGATTGTATAACATTGGCATTACTCCTGATGAAACATAACGCGATTGGCACACGACATTGTGCCTGGGCCCAGGACCACAGTGCACATATGACACAACAGGGCAAATAAGCCACACTCTGCAGTCTCTGGAGACATGGGTGCCAGTGGGAGGTGTGTGTCACTGATTCTCACAGTGTACCCCTCTATAGGGAATGTTGGTTGTGGGGGAGACTGGGCCTGTGTAGGGACATAGGAAGTATCTGTCATTTTCTTTTAATTTTACTGTGAACTTAAAACTCCTCCAAAGTATTAAATTCTGAGCTGGGCACCAATGGCTCCTGCCTCTCATCCTAAACTACTCAGGAGCCTGAGATCTGAGGATTCAAGGTCAAAGCCAGCCCACGCAGAAAAGTCCATAAAACTCTTATCTCCTGTTAACAAGCAAAACCCCAGAAGTGAAGCTGTGGATCAAGTGGTAGCAGGCCAACCTGTGGGACCAAGTGAGTGGCCCTGGCTGGGACAGGCAGGTAGGAGGAGGCTGGGTAGCCTTGCATTGGGTGGGTGAGGTGCGCCGCCTACTGGATGGTAATGGAATAAGGTACTATGGAACTAGCACTGGAGAAATAAACACCTTTATGCATCTCAGCTTATCTGTATCATTACTGTGCTCCCTACACAGCCTTAAGCAAAAATGCTAGTGGACATGCCAAGACCCTGAGTTCAAGCTCCACTACCAGTGTACGCATGCATGTACACACACACACACACACACACACACACACACACACACACGTGAGATATCCCTCTGTACATGACCTTAATAATAACAATAAAAAAAATGTTTAAAAGCCAAATGAAAGCTCTAGCCCTGAGTTTAAGCCCTTGTACCAGTATGAAGTAGTAAGATAATCAAGCTCTTTGAATAAACTCAAACCATCTTTGTGGCCTGACAGTAGGCTCAAACTTCTTAAGCAACACAAAAGTAACAACCATTAAAAAAAGAAGGAATGGGGGTGGGTGGAGTTAAATGGGGACCAAGACATGAGAAAGGGTATCCATGTCTGTGAAGTAATGCACCTTCTATCTGGTGAATATAATGTAACCCTTCTATTAATTGTAATAAAAATATGAAAAAAGAAAGAAAAAGACAACAATCATTCATTATATGGCTTTTGTTTCAATATCCTGGAGGTCTTTTCAATTAGCTTCACATTATATGGCCTTATGTATCAAGATTTTGCTCTATTGCTAGTAGAGCCCAAGGTTTCTACTGATTATGACGAATAAGGGAAACCATTGAGCCTAAGTTCCTTTGAGTCTAGCTTACTTCACTTAATATGATTTTTTCTAAGTCTTTCCATCTGCATTTCTGAAACTCTAACACCAGTCATTTGCTTCCTTCTGAAACATATCCTTTGAAGGAAGATGTATATCTTCCTTGCGCTGATATACACTTTCATAAAATTTAAGTAATGACAACTTATTTTTCACAGAATTTCCTAACAATCAATGTCAAATGTCAAATGTAAGGCTGGATTTATTGGTCTAAAAGCATTCTACTCTAGAAAACTAAAAATGGACAAAAGTAAAAAAAAATTACTCCCGTGATGCCAAAATGCCGTGTTGATATATTGACCAGTTTTCTGAAAAACAGGGTATTTGACAACACAACAGTATTTATTTTATTTTTCACTTACATTTAAAGTAAGTAAACCTAGTGTCTACTCTCAAAATAGTCAAATAATTATCATCCTAAAAGAACCCAGAACTTTATTGCAAATATCTTTTCTGAAATTCTCTAGTTATTATACATTTGGAAGTGAGTACATAGCATTTTCAAGGCAATTATACACACTAACTGGTATACAAAAATTAAGATTAAATAAACCTAACCCTACCTGTTGTTACTGTATGCATTTATTTGAAATAGGGAAGAAAGGGGGAAAAACAAGATGACTTGGGGGGGGTTGGGGAGCAAAAGAGGGAGAAAATCATGAGAAGAGGTATCAAAATTCAAAAAGTAATATACCCACTACCTGCCGGGCGTAACTGTAACCCCTCAATACATTACCCCACCCCAACCATTTTTTTTAAGTCTACCCCTAAGGCAAAGTAAAGCCCCACCAAAGTTCTAAATCCAATCACCAAACACTTAGTTCTTAATCCAAGTATCTTATATACATTACACACATTCTTTAAAGAAAACTTCCACCTAAAATAAAGCCCAGATACAGAAAAGCACACATAAGAGGTATTCGGCTTAATGCATTACACAAAGGCCAACTCCACTGCACCACAACTAGGTTAAAAAACAAACGGTGGAAAAACAAAAAACACCCTGCCACTTCAGAAACAAAATAGCAATCACAGCCTTCTCCTTCCTAACCTATCTTTTAATGAAATAAGTTTCCTGCAGACTTTTTTTTCTTAATGTAGTCTTGCCACCCAAGTTTGCATTCCAAGACAGGAAATATTTAACTTATAAAGGCATAATTTCATTGAAATTGTATCTCTTAACAGACAGATGTATATTCCTAGACAGCAAATCTTAACAATGCTTTTCAAAATGTTTTACTAGGCTTCTTTCTTAACTGGACTAATAAGGGATGTCCACGGAACTGATTGACTAGATTAAGACCTAAATATATTTGTGTGGGTTTTTTTTTTTTTGGCTAGGGCTTGAATTCAGGGCAAGGTCTCACTTGGCTTTTTCACTCAAGCGTAGTGTTCTACCTTTTGAACCATGCCTCCACTTCTTGCCTTTACTGGTTAACTGGAGATAAGAGTCTGCTCAGAATTTCCTGCCTTGGCTGGCTTTGAACTCTGATCCTCAGGTCTCATCCTTCTGACTAGCTAGGACCAAATGCTTACACCACCAGTGCCCAATGTAAGAGCTAATTATATTTTTAAGGAAAAAAATTACTCATATAAAAAATATGTATAACTTAAGATCCACGAAAATGAACCATGAATAAACAAGTTGGATTGGTAATAAGTATCTTACTCAGTCACTGCTTTTCTTTTAGTATATTTCTTCTTTTACTACTACATATAATAAGATACAAATTCATTTATATAAACACTGCTTTTTTTTCAGTTTCAGGATTCCTGAACTAGACATTTTCCCCCAACAATGTATTAATATTATATATACTCTAACCATAAGACAAATTCCACCTATCCCAGGAAGACAGATAAAAGCTGTAATTTCACTTTCGGTCAAACAGAAAGGAGTCAATTTTGTGGTTTATGAAGGCAGCAAAACTAACTGGAAAATTAAAGTTATTATAACATTGCGGTAGTTATAACTAAGTACATATTTTAGGAGCCCTTTTATCTTTTATCCTTGAAACATGTATACGAACAGTCTTGTGTTTAAGATTGCGACCAAAAGCAATTGGTGGGGGTTTTATTTTTTTTTTTCTAAATTTAGGACCCTCTGTGTCCTCAACAAACATATCAATTTTTCACTGAGGTTCAGCTAGTGTCTAAAAATTCTGCTAAAACTAAATGTTGATATGGCAGGGTTCACACATAATTTTTTTTAAAAAAACTGGCCTTGGTGAAATGTAACTTTGTCTCAAAGTATAATGTACGAATATGTGTGAAGAACAGAAGAACCCTGGCTTCTAGTTCAAGACATTCCTTTATTACCTATCCCATTCAAAATGTTTCCTGTCTGCTGTGTGCCAAGGCACTGTGTTGGTTGATATCCTAGATTTAATACGTATTTTCTCGCAAATGCAGTCACATGCACACATTTAGCAGTACTTTCCTAAGTGTGTAATTTAACTCTTAGGAAGTGAATGGTATAAACACTTTGAGCACAACCATGCACGTATATACGACCACGACATACATTCTTAAAATTACCTATGACAACCTCCCCCCATCAGCAGACAAACTAAATGGCATGAATGTGCTAGCTTCAGTGCTACTAGAAGACTTTTCACTGAGCAACTTACAAGGTGACCAGACTGCACGTCATTCCATGACTGGTTCCATGAATTTTGCAGAAAATAACCCAGGCTGAACTGCGCCGCGTCCCACTCCACTCACAAAACAAAAACTAAAGCAATCCCTCCAAACCAGACACGATTTTCCAGGAGCTCCTTAAAACAACTCTGCCCAATAAAGCAAAAGCTGGAAGCCGTTACCAAGAAGAAAACACACACACACACACACACACTTTTAAAACAAAATTTCCTTGAGCCCATGTGGACCGAAACCGAATGCAAGAGGAGGAGGTGGAGCGGCCCGGTGCTGCACTAGTGGCCGCGGAAGGGTGGATCTCCCCACCCCCCAGGCAAAACAAAGGAAAACTTTACACAGGTTGCGGTTTTCTATCAAACCCGGGGCCGCCCGGAGCTTCCCCCCACCCCCGCTCATCCCCTCGCCCAGGGCCTCCCAGCCTGGCTCAGCGGCCCCCTGAGCCCAGCGGCCCCCTGAGCCCGGCGGCCCGCGGACCTCCGTCCACTCTCCAGGGCAGAAAGGAGCCGCTCCCCGCGACCCCTCATCGGGCTCGGGGATCCGAATGAAGGTTCAACGCCCCTCCCCACTCACACACACATATTTCCCACCCAACCTCCCTCCCCCACCAACACGCACACCTCGTCGGGGGCGGGGTGGGCACACGACGCCCTGGAGGACGCGGGCAGGGACCGGGAAGCCCGGGGTGGGGCGGGGACCCGGCCACAGCAAGCAGGTAGCGCGGGCAGAAGACACACGCCCGCTGGGCCGGGGGAGGGGAGAAGTTTCTCCCCAACTTCCCGACTCCGGGCCGGTGGAGAGCGGCGGTCGCGGAGTCGCCTTCCCGGAGCAGGGCGCACGGGCCTAGTGCCGCCGCCGGAGCTGGGTCCGCAGTCCCCGCCCGCGGGGCCCCGCCAGGGTCCTTACCTGCCCTCTGGCCGCTCGCACGCATGGGTCGCTGTGGCCTCGGCTCTGGCCCGACGGAGAAGGGGCAGCGGGCGGAGCAGACGCCCGCAGAGGCCCTCCTGCTCTCCCTCCTCCCCTGGACCGCGTGGGGGCGCGAGGCATGGGGGCCCAGGTGGTAGGCTGCAGCCAGGACTGCTGAGCCGGCCCGGGCTCCGCCACCCCGCGACTCCCAAACCACGCCCCTTCCCCGGGCCACGCCCCTTGCGCCTTCCGCGGGGGCGGGGCGGGGGCGGGGCGGGGCGGGGCAGGGCGGGGACTGAGGCTACTTGTGCCTGGTGCCTGCTCACAGGTACTCCTGTGGCAAAAAAACTGGAAGTGGTGCTGAGGCTCAAGTGGTAGAGCTCTAGCCTTGAGAAAGTCCAAGGATAGTGCTCAGGCCCTGAGCTCAAGCCCAGGACTAGCAAAAATAAATAAATAAATAATAAATAAATAAAAATAAATAAATATTAATAGAACTGAAATCCAAGGAGTGTAAATATTAGTAGAATTTCAAAGACCTTATATGCTCTTTATTTCTAAAGGGAAATGAATTAATACTATAAAAATGTTATGGTAAATACTTGACCTGTGGAAATGATTTTTCTTAATATAGTTGAGGTAATGTATAGAGGGGTTACAGTTACATTCATCAGGTAGTGGGTACATTGTTTTTTTTTTGTTTTTTTTTTGCCAGTCCTGGGCCTTGAGCTCAGGGCCTGAGCACTGTCCTTGGACTTTCTCAAGGCTAAAGCTCTACCACTTGAGCCTCAGCCCCATTTATGTTTTTTTCTATGTTTATGTGGTACTGAGGGATTGAACCCGGGTCTTTGTGCATGCTAGGCAAGCACTCTACCAGTAAGCCAAACTCCCAACCCAAGGTGCATTCTTGAACATTGTTACCCCTTCCCATGTTTTTCTCCCACTTTTTCCCCTTGGAAAGAGTTTTTGGTTTTGTCAGTCATGGGGCTTGAACTCAAGACCTGGGTGCTGTTCCTGACTTTTTTGCTCAATGCTAGTGCTCTATCACTTTGAGTCACAGCTCCACTTTCATTTTTTGAGTGGTTAATTGAAGATAAGCATCTCACAGATTTTTCTGCCCCCTGGCTTCGAACCATGGTCCTCTAATCTCAACCTCTTGGGTAGCTGGGATTACAGCCATGTGTGTTTGTTCTAATTGAAATAGCCATTATTTTTTTAACCTCATCTAGTTTTATTACCATCATTATTACTTTTCATTACTTTATAGTGAGTTTATGTATAATCCAAGCCATTTCAGATGGGGTCCTGAGTTGTGATGATGAATTTGCATAGGTAAATGTCCTTAAACATTTTCAAAACTATGTTTACTAAAGAATTAACTACCATGAATTGAAGATTCAAATACATGTGCTAGTTTTCACAACTTAGAGAATGCTATTTAAATGACCCAAACGTGCTCATTTTGTCCAAGATTAATTCCGACACATTAAAATAGAAGCAAAGCAAGACACTAAGGGACGGATGTTTTAAAAGCCATAGCCTGGACATTTCTGTTTATGAGATGATGAGTTAAAATAAAAGATAGTTCCACTTTTGTTCAAGAAAACATTTAGGTTCTCCTTAAGCCCCTTAGTGATCTTTGTTGTCTAGTTGTGGATTTTATGTGAAAACCTTAAAATTGGGGGTGGGGAGAATAAAACAAAAAACCTTTTATGAAAAGATCCAGAACAAACAACTTCTTTAAGCTTTTCTCTGAAGCTTTATAAGTTCTGTGTAAAAATGCCCAGTGTCATTTCCTTTAAGATGATGTGCTGTTCATCCAAAGAACAAAGCATTTCCTGAGTCTGTGGAGAGTACATAGGACCGGTTTCTAAGTGTTTGTTGTGAGTGCTCAAGAATCTGGGAGATATCTGGGGGTTGTGGGGCAGGCAGAAAATCAAACACTAAAGGTTAAAAGCAAACACTAAACAGAAATTTTATATTAAGTTATGAAGTGGTTAATTACAGAACTCTGCAAGTCACAGCAAGTCATTGATCAATTTCAATGTTTTGATAGGTAAACACGAAGCCTTATTTACATTAAGATGACAAGTTTGAATATACTCATAAGGAGTATATTCATTGTCATAAGCTATGACACTCTGCCACTTGAGCCACAGTGCCATTTCCGGCTTTTTCTGAGTATATGGTACTAGGGAATCAAACCCAGGGCTTTGTGCATGCTACGCAAGCACTCTGCCACTAGGCTATGCTCCCAGCCCACACCCCCCAGCCGTCTTGGTTTTCCCCCCTTCCCTATCAAATTTCAAATATCCAAATACAAATAAATTCAATATATCAGATAACAAAGTGAGATACTATACCAATATGAGATAACCAAGGGACAGCAAATGAAATGAGAGACAACATAGTACATTAAGGACAACAATCATTCATTATATGGCTTTTGTTTCACTATCCTGGAGGTCCTTTCAATTAGCTTCACATTATATGTCCTTATGTATCAAGATTTTGCTCTATTGCAGATCTCTGCTAGTAGAGCCCAAGGTTTCTACTGATTATGACAAATGAGGGAAACCATTGAGCCTAAGTTCCTTTGAGTCTGGCGTACTTCACTTAATATGATTTTTTCTAAGTCTTTCCATTTCCTAACAAATGGGGCGATGTCATTCTTTCTGACAGCAGCATAGAATTCCATTGTGTACAAATACCACAACTTGTTGATCCACTCATCAACTGAGGGACATCTAGGTTGGTTCCATATCTTTGCTATGGTGAATAGTGCTGCAATAAACATTGTTGTGCTAGTGGGTTTAGTATGTCCTTGTTTCTAGGTGGTTGGGTAAATGCCAAGTAGTGGAATTGCTGGGTCATAGGGGAGTTCTATGTTTATCCTTTTGAGGCACTGCCACACTGCTTTCCATAGTGGTTGAACGAGTTTGCACTCCCTCCAACAGTGTAGCAGTGATCCCTCCTGGCCACATCCCCTCCAGCATCTGTTGTTATTCGTTTTCCTGATCCTGGCCATTCTAACTGGAGTGAGGTGGAATCTTAGGCAATGTTATTTCAGGGACAGATAACATAACCATTTTTTCTTCTGTCTTGTGAGTTTTATTATTCTAGTTATCTCACATAAGTAAAATTACCCAATATTGATCTCTGTGTGTATGAATGTAGTGTACCTGTATGTGTATGTATATATATATATGTATATATATATATATATGTATACACATATTAGGGCTTGAACTTAGGGCCTGAATTTTTCACTAAGGCTGGCACTCTACCACTTGAGCTTTGGCTCCACTTCTGGCTTTTTAGTGTTTAATTGGAGATAAGAGTCTCACTGTCTAGACTGGCAGAGGAGGAAAGGGAAGTTCTGTAGTAGGAGGAAGGGCAGTGGGCAGACTGGATGCCAGATGGTTTCTGCTTTTGTTTTTGTTTGCCAGTCCTGGGCTTCAGCTCAGGGCATGAGCACTGTCCTTGGGCTTTCTCAAAGTCAGAGCTCTACCACTTGAGCCATAGCACCATTTCTGGCTTTTTTTTCTATGTATGTGGGACTGAGGAATCGAACCTGTGTCTTCGTGCATGTTAGGCAAGCACTCAACCGCTAGGCCAAACTCCCGGGCCCTAAATGAGTCAACTTTTCTTTTCCTTTTTTTTTTTTGCCAGTTGTGGGCTTGAGCTCAGGGCCTGAGCATTGTCCTTGGACTTTCTCAAGGTTAGAATTCTACCACTTGAGCCTCAGCACCATTTCTGGCTTTTTTCTGTGCATGTGGTACCGAGGAATCGAACCCGGGTCTTCATGCATGCTAGGCAAGCACTCTACCACTAGGCCAAACTCCTGGCCCCTACTTCTGGATTTTTGTCTGTGTATGTGATACTGGGGAATCAAACCTGGGTCTTTGTGCATGCTAGGCAAGCACTCTACCACTAAGCTAACCTACTGGCTGCCCATTTTTGCTTTCTAACGGAAGCTCCAGGAACAGTCACCAGTGGTCATATGGATTTTAACTAAGAACACAGGCTTCGGGGCCAGCATTCCAGCTCTGTCATTTCTCAGCACTGATCTTTGAGGCCTCAGATTTTCATCTGCAAAATTGGGATTGTTTTCTTTTCCTACTCTTGTTGGACTGCAGTGAAGGTGACCTTGAGCTCCAGTTTTTTTTTAGAACAATAAAAGGCAGGCTACAAGGAAAACTAAGATGGGCTGGATGGCTAGACTACCTCTGTGGTGAATAGATAAGAAATTTACTTGCCTGCAAAGGAGTGCTGAGCCATGCATGTCCAAGGGCTAACATTGAAAACCAGTTAGATGCAGTTAGATTTTTATGGCAGCAGGAGAAGCTAAGGCAAGCTATTAGACAGAGAGGAAGTAGGGCAGAAAACCATATGGCCAGCCAAGTTCAAGTGTTCCCAGGACTGGGACTAAGTGTGTGGACTGTAGTCCAGGGTGGAACTGGTAAAATAGGAGTTAGGAAGAACCCCAGCATCAACGAAGCTATGCGTGAAGTGACAAGGGCAGGCTTAGCAGCTATGAGTTATGGCCAGGCAGAGAGAAACCAGATGCATTGTTCTGGGACCCTTAGTTCAGTTTATTCCACACCCCCCACTACCTGGGAATCATGTGCTACTCCAGTGGTTCCTCGGGGACAATTCTTACAATCAGAGTAACTCCACTGTCATTTGTCTAGACCAGAGGGGAGGAGTGCTCAGGTGGTGGAAGAAGTAAATTCATTTGTAAAATTTCATTAGGTGAGAAAAGGTGTTTCATTGTTCACTATTTTCTTTTGGTTTAGAAACAAACCATTTGAAGGAATGATCTTGAATTTGATAGTGAGAAGACTTATTTGGGTCTTGCAAAATAGTGTGTGTGTGTGTGTGTGTGTGTGTGTGTGTGTGTGTGTGTGTTGATACAAGGGCCTTGCAGTATCAATTGCTAGGCTTTTCTGCCCATGGCTGGGACTCTACCTCTTGAACATACAGGCTATTTGTTAGTTAATTATAAAAGAGTCCCAAGGATGATTTTTCAGGTAGGCTTTGAACTCAGCTGTGTCTCCCCTTACTTCATGTATCTAGGAGTGCAGGTATGAGGCACTGACACTTGACTGATCCTGCAAAATCTGGTCCTTCAAAATAGTGAGGTTTGGGCTAAGTCACTTGCCTTCTTGGGGGTCTCTGGACTGGATCTTTGGCTAACATCCATTCTTTCTGGCTTGCAAAGGGATGGAATCAGCAATTTTTCCATAAAGTTCCAGAAGGGTTTTTATATGCCACCTTGTGTTCTAAGTGTATAGTGCTATCAGGAGGCTCAGGCAGGGGGAAGGGCAGCTTTTTATCCATATCTGGGAAAATTCTTTCCAAGGACATGAGGCCCTGATTAGGGTAAGAGTACTCTATTGTTAGAATAAATTGAGGATGAATTAGATATGGCCCCATAGCCAGAATCTCATCATGACAACCAGCCTATCTCATTGACACATATGAATAATTTATGGTGTGCTTAGCTTGTTGGAAAGAAGGTTGAGCATAGTAGCCAAAACTTGCTTGCAATCAGGCTACTTCAATTAGAGTTGGTCTTTCATTTTCAGGGATCTTGAAAATGACTCCATTTTCAGGTTCAGATCTAGCTTATGTTTCCCAGCATAGTTATAAAAGCACTCCAATGTCTGTGCTGCTTATTTAGCAGCACTACTTGTTCGCACAGAGAAGAGGTCAGAGGCACTGCTACAATGATCCACCATGGTTTCTTTTATCTCTCCAGGACTTTAAAAACTAGCAATGTGGGAGAGCCAGGTGTAGGATTCAGAAGGGTTTTCAGAAGAAAAGTGTCTGGAAATAGCCTTGAATTACGAATTACCTACCCTGCGCATACAGGGTGTCAGCAACAACGGCTGTCACAAAACATGAACTAAAGTGATGAAAGAACACAAGCCACAGGGAGTTGTTATTGTTTTGTACTTGTGTTCATTCTTGAACCCTTCAGGATATGGAGGCAAGGTCTCGCCTGGAACTTTACATACCCATTTCCTAGCTTAAATCCTTACTGGTTTTTTTTTGCATTTTTTTATTGTAATTAATAAAAGGGTTACATGATATTTGCCAGATAGCAGGTGCATTAATTCACGTACATTGATACCCTTTCACATGTCTTGGTACCCATTTCCCTCCCCGCCGACACCGCCCACCCGTCTTGGTTTCCCCCCCTTCCCTATCAAATTTCAAACAACCAAATACATTCAATATATCAGATAACAAAGAGAGATACTATAACAATATGAGATAACCAAGGGACAGCAAAGGAGATGAGAGACAACATAGTACATTAAGGACAACAATCATTCGTTATATGGCTTTTGTTTCGATATCCTGGAGGTCCTTTCAATTAGCTTCATACTATATGGCCTTATGTATCAAGATTTTGCTCTATTGCAGATCTCTGCTAGTAGAGCCCAAGGTTTCTACTGATTATGACGAATGAGGGAAACCATTGAGCCTAAGTTCCTTTGAGTCTGGCTTACTTCACTTAATATGATTTTTTTCTAAGTCTTTCCATTTCCTAACAAATGGGGCGATGTCATTCTTTCTGACAGCAGCATAGAATTCCATTGTGTACAAATACCACAACTTGTTGATCCACTCATCAACTGAGGGACATCATCACTGCTTGTATTTTCCTTGGCAGGCCACGCAAAGGTCTATGACATAGAGTCCGGGAAAGGACCTTCAGATATTGGCCTGTCAGGAAGGTCACGACAACAGTGGGTCCAGCAGTTGAAAGGAAAAGGAGATGTGATACACAACAGTGAAAATTCATGATAGAAACCAGGCGCCAATGAGGAACCACTGTATTAATAGCTTCTCAGGGGCTGAGATGTGGAGACTGAGGTTCCAAGCCATCTCCAGAAGAAAAGTTCCTGACACTCAAAGGTCAAAAGTGGAAGAGTGGCTGAAGTGACAGAGTACCAGCCTGGAGCCAAGAAGCTCAAGGACAGTGCCCAGAACCAGAATGTAAGCCTCACAACTGGCACCAGGAAAGAACACAAACATTAACCACTTCATATCTGTCTTCTAAGCTCCACTGGAGGCATAAATAGGAACATCCCAGTACAGAGGTAAGTGTGGATGAGGGGGCATGAAGGGACAGGTATCCAAGGAATATCATAGGGCCTGCAAATGACATCACCTTTCCAAGCTGAAATGTAGTGTCCCCTAATCCACTGCTGATAGCCACACACTTGAAGGAAATCAAATTTTCCTAACTTCATCAGACAGACGTGTGTTAGCCAGGCCTCAATCTCAGGGCCCTGTGAGGACCGGCTTGTGGCTGTAGACTGAGAGACTCTGTGTCAGGGGTCAGAACATATTGGGCTGAGCCTCAGTGCTTTTCTGTTTGCAGCTTGGGACATGGTGGAGTTTAGCCCTGAGGCCTGTCCACTGGGCATCCCATACAATCTTTATGGTTCCTCAAATTTCCATTGCCCTGTTCTTTCTCTTTAAAGTCACCAGCTTAGAACATTGGAAATTGTGGTTAAAGGGATACAGGACTGGGCACCAGGAGGCACAGAGCCCATCTGTATCTCCTCTAAGGTGGTGTGGCTGCTGCACCCAGGTCTACCTGGGGAGAGTAGTATTGAACAGTTGCTAGAACAGTGAATGGATGAGTTCATGGTCAGGACTAGCAAGTGGTGAGAAAAGGGGTCATCTGGGGAGGGTGTGTCAGAAGGAAGGGCTCAACTGAAGGGACCTCCACAGATGACCTCACTTCCTTCACAGTGGAACTTGGAACCTTGGTATCCCGGCACCCACAGTCAACACAAGCCCCCAACTGCTTACTTGTGTGGCTAGCAGACGTTCAGGAGATTTTGCCCGATTTTTCTTAAATGGGAGAGGCTCAGGTCCCATAGAAGAGTGCAGAGGGTGCTTGGCCCACGTGTGCCCAAACAAGGCCAGGCCTGCCCGTGGACACTTCTGGAGATGTTGTTACTGGACCCAACAGGTGACATGGGGAGGTTCAGGGCAGTGAGAGTCTAGGTAGCTGAACATATGGAAATTTCCTGGTCATTAACGGCTCTACTCTCCGTGTGTGTGTGTGTGTGTGTGTGTGTGTGTGTGTGTGTGTGTGTGTGTACTTGTGTGTATGTGTGGTTAATAATTCTTTAAGTAATTCACCTGACCCTATGTTTGCCTATTCCATGTGCCTTTTTTTAGCATAGAGCTATTAAGTATGCTTTGTCAATAGTCACGTGCATGCATACTAAATGAATGACAAACAAAAATCAGAGATGTGTACTCATATTCGTTGACTCTCTGGCTAATCCACACTTGTGTAAACATGTGATGCCACACTACTCAGGAGGAAGCATAAGGAGTATGCTTGGTCTCAAAAGGGAAGGCCAGGTGAAAGTCATCCTAAGGGAACACAAACATTGCCAGGGGTAAGTTCTTTTGGCTAGAGTCCCCTCAGCTTTCCTGTCTCAGGTTAGTACTATACTACATGAGACACACGTTCCTATGGCACTTGGTGGATACTTGGACATGTAACTCTCACAGAATTTCCACCTCAGGCTGCCTTTGAATCTCCTTGAGATCTCAGACTCCATAGTAGCTAGAGTGCAGGCATAAGCCGCTGTCACTGAGTCTGTTTCTTTCTTTTTTTTTAAATTAATTTATTTATTATACATTCATTCATTTACTTACTTATCCTGACACCCAAAGTACGTATTTTTTATATTTTTATTGTAATTAATAAAAGGGTTACAAGATATTTGCCAGATAGAAGGTGCATTAATTTACATACATTGACACCCTTTCACATGTCTAAGTACCCACTACCCTCCCCCCCGCCCCGTCTTGGTTTTCTCCCTTTCTCTATCAAATTTCAAATAACCAAATACAAATAAATTCAATATGTCAGAAAACAAAGTGAGATACTGTAACAATATGAGATGCCCAAGGGACAGCAAAGGAGATGAGAGACAACATAGTACATTAAGGACAACAATCATTCATTATGTGAGCCTCTTTCTTTCATCTTAGAAAAGGAATGAATCAAAGCAGGGCAGGACAGATGACTTTTGGATTGTTTGTTTGCTTGTTTTTGTTATGCATTGAACCCGAGACCTTATTCTTAAGATAGACAACCCCATGAGCCTGTAAACCTTAATCACTGTTCTTTTTTCAATAACTGGACTCCTCATTAGTACATTGTTGAGTATGGAGGATATTCAATGGGATAGGGGTACCTTGCTCCAATCCTCCTTATGAATGGTGGTTATCCCATAGGCATGTGGTTCAAGAGACCCGAGGTCACCCACCCACACAGGACTGCAGCCTCTCAGAAAATGTCACTGGAATTGCAGAGAATATACACTGGACCTACAACACATGGTATTCCATTTAAATGCACAGGGCGGGGAATGTGGCCTAGGGGTAGAATGCTTGCCAGGCATGCACAAATCCCTAGGTTCAACTCCACAGTACAATAGAAACAGGAAAACCTGCAAAGAGGTGCTGAGAAACAAGAGGTAGAGCCTTGGCCAGAATCTCTAGGAAACACTAAACCCCAAATAACTACTCCAGAAAAGCAGGCAGTGACCCTGTGGCTCAAACGCTAGAGCTCTAAACATAGGAAAAAATAAAGTTTAAGGACAGCTCCCAAGCATGTATTTAAAGATATCCAGACTGATAAAAGAAAAAAATTATATTTGGCAATTCAGTCTAGGCTTCTGACACTTACATATATCCATAGAAGAGAGAGATGCACAAATATATAAGTATATATAAGTGTGTGTGTGTGTGTGTGTGTGAGTGTGTGTGTGCTCAAGAAACTCAAGGGTATGATGTAACATAGTGGAGATAGAAAGCAGCTGCTCTATGTAGTCGAGAGTTACAGCATCCCTAGATCTAATGACTCTCCTCAGTGTGTAGGCCCTTCCACTGTTAAAGAAGCTTCATTCTTGTACAGATGTTCCATGTCTTATGATGTCCTGTAATGCTGACTTCTATGCAGTCCAATAATTGCTAGAAAAGTGATTTCACTGCAGAAAATGGACAAACATATTTCTGAATTCAAATAATGCCAATGGGGCTAATAGGCCTCAAAGGAGTATGTCACCAGATGACCATGAAACTCACATTCAAGAAGCTGCACACAGAACATTCTCCAACAATGATCCACTGCCAGGATACACAAATAGCCTAAAAGAATACCAAACATGCACATCATTGCTCATATCTGGCTGAATGTGGGGTTTGTATGAGGTTACACCATAAAATAGACTTCTGATTCAAACCAGTGGAAAGAGACAATGAAGGACACTGCATATTAATGAAGGGAATGATCTAAGGGGAAAACACCCAAGAAGAGGTAAATAAACATTGATGCACAAACCAATGAATCAACTATGTACACTTTATTTTATTTTTATTTTTTTTGCCAGTCCTGGGCTTGAGCTCAGGACCTGAGCACTGTCCTTGGACTTTCTCAAGGCTGGAGTTCTGCCACTTGAGCCTCAGCACCACTTCTGGCTTTTTTTTCTATGTATGTGGTACCGAGTAATCGAACCCGGGTCCTCCTGCATGCTAGGCAAGCACTCAACCACTAGGCCAAACTCCCGGCCCATCAACTATGTACACTTTAAAACAGTGTCTTAAGGCTAACCAAAGATGATGGCTCCGTTCAACAATAGATGTTAACAATCTACTCTCAGCAAAATAAAGGATAACCCAACTAAATCATCTGTGAAGACCAGGCTGAAACATATGAGAAAACAATTACCCAATACACTTATCAGTTTGCCATATATATATAAATACATAGCTATATACTGATGTATACATGGGTTAAACAATAGGTATATATACGTACTCAGAAACATATCTCTATGAAAGACACTATAGAAAAACATATTTTTCTTGTGGGGTTTTGCTGATTCTGTTTTCTTATTTCTTTCTGTACATTTGTTTTCGTGTGTATCTTGGGTAGGAACATAGAACTCAGGACAAAAGTGTGAAAATGTCCATCAGTGATGTTCAATAGACATTGTATTGAAAGACATCTACACAAGTCACATGTAGAAACAGAAGCAGGAAACTGATAGTTTGCGGAAGGATTGACACTGGAGAAAAGGAAAAGAACTCAACACATGTCCTATGTAACTAACCATTCTACGCATCTGTGAAAATAATGTAACTTCTTTACATAGTGATAAAAAAATACAGTGAGAGCCTGGTTGGTGCTGGTGGGAGGCTGAGATCAGAGGATCACGGTGCCTGTGCAGAAAAGTCCCCATGAAATGTTCCTGCCACATAGCCACTGAAAACTCCACATGTAGACATGGGGCTTGAAGCTGCAGTACTCTAGCTTTGAGCAAAAAGAGCTCTAGAACAACGTCCAGGTCCTGAGTACAAATTCCTAAAGACAGGAAGGGAAAGGTTGGAGACCTTGATAATGCTCAGGTGCTCATGGGATCCAAGCTATGTGACCGCAGCTGGGAGAGACTGCAGGCTACATGGGTCCTCTGCAAGCTGGCCGCCTGCAGGAAGGAGGGCCCCAGTCCTCCACCTCACTCCTGAGGGCAGATGTCCATTCAGTCTCTCAGGCCCCTGCCAAACTCTCTAGGAATAAGTGGGAGAATGTGGGGGGAGCGATGAAGGCACCAGGAAGACAGCAGAAGCACACGTGTGTCCAGGAGCAGGTAGGAAAGAGGTCCCTGTGGCTGGAGAGACATGACAGAACACACTTCCCAGACCAGGAAATGGCCACACAGGTCCATACTGAAATACAGTGTTCCCCAAACCCACTCTTGACAGCCACAAAATGAGGACGTCAAACTTCCCTTGGCCCACACTCACGCATGCTCTACCCAGGTGTCAGTCCTCCAGTCCCAGTAAGGAAGGGGTTGTGCCCTGTGTAGACAACAACTGTGTATCAGGGACAGAGCACCTTGGCCTGAGCCTCAGTGATTTTCTACTTGAAGCATGGCAACTGGTGAGACTTGACCCTGAAGCCTGACCACTGGGGAATCCATAGCATCTCTCAGGAATCTTCATCTTAAGGTTCCCCTTTCATGTCTTAGAAGACAAGTGAAGAGCAGAGTGGGACTTGAGAGAAAAGGGGTTTAAGTTTGGGTCCCATGAGGCTGAGAACCCAATTGTGTCTCCTCCAGGGTGGTGTCAACTCCACTCAGGTCTACCCCAGGACCATAGAATTGAGGTGCTGGGGCAACACTGGACAGCTGTATCCTGCTCAGAGCCAGCACATGGATAGAGAAGGGGACCTTTGGAGAGAGAGTGTCAGAAGGAAGAGGTCAATTGAAGGGACCTCCACAGATGACTTCACTGCCTCACAATGGAACTTAGGACCTTGGTATCCTGGCACCCACAGTCAACACAAGGCCCACACCACTCACTTGTGTGGCTAGCAGACGTTCAGGAGATGTTTGCCAGTTTTTCCTGAAATGGGAGAGGCTCAGGCCTCATGGAAGAGTGCAGAGGGTGCCTGGCACACGTGTGTCCAAACAAGGCCAGTCCTGGCAGTGAGAACTTCTGGATCATTGGACCCCACAGGTGACATGAGGAGGCCCAGGCCAGTAAGTGGCTGGAAAGCCCACCACATCTAAGTCTCCAGTCATTACCAGCTCACCATTTCCTCTGTCTATTTGTCTGTGTGTGTGTGTGTGTGTGTGTGTGTGTGTGTGAGAGAGAGAGAGAGAGAGAGAGAGAGAGAGAGAGAGAGAGAGAGAGAGAGAGAGAAAGAAAGAGACAGAGAGAGACAGAGACAGAGAGAGGCAGACAAACAGAAAGACATGGAGACAGAAGGACTGACAGAGTGACAAGAGAGTAAGACAGAGAGACAGGAAATGAGATACAGAGACAGAGACAGCAAGACATACATAGAGAGAATAGGAACTTATTTTAATGTAATTCCCTGGACTGTATGTCAGAGTCCTCTTTGGTTCCCTAGTTTCAGCTTAAACTATTCCCCTGGTCCCACTCCAGGATGAAGTTCCAAGCCAGGATGAGGGCTGTAGGGCAGGCACCCTGCCGCAGCTGGTGGAACACATGGTGCCTGCCCAGCTGACCGGGGAACACTTCTTCATCCCCACCTTCCTCTCCACTTACCGAAAATTCACCAGCACCGAACAGGTCCTGGACCTGCTCTTCCAAACGTGAGTACCAACTGCAAGGGCAGTGGACTCTTTTTCTCCACGGGACCCTGGGAATGACCTGCACAACTCTCAGGGCTACTGTGATCCTGTGGAGTGGCGGTGGGCAGAGAAGCATCTTAAGTTATGCCAGGGCCATGAGAAATGCCTTGTGTGCTCCCTAGTAGTGTAGGCTCAGCCCTGTGACCTTCTTCTTCAGGACACAGCTTTCTGCATCCAAGCTCTGAGCCCTCAGACAAAGCAGACTTTCCCTGTTTGGAGAATGGTTCCTCAACTGCATGTAGACAGAGCAGGGATAGGTGAAGGCAGAGTGAGAGACCCTTGGCCCACAGGATTCTCAACGGAGAAAAGGCTTGTGCCTTTCCATTGCATAGAGGTTGAAGCCCCTACAAGTCTGGACATGTTTGTAGGGAGAAAGCACAAATAAGCCACACTGTTGCAAGCCGGATAAAACACAGGAAGAGACAGCCAGTAACTGTCCAATTCCTCCACAGGTTCAGTAGAGATGAGGCCTTCAAGGACTCCTCTACACAGGATGAAATCCTGCCTTTCTCCAGCCAGGATGGCATGCCACAGGACAAACTCAGAAAGTGTGTGGACTTTGGTCGCAAAGGAGGGCATCTGTGGAGCCAGGTTTGAGTGTAGCGTGGTGGGCGAGCTCAGGATCCCAGAGATCTTGACGTTCTCACCACAGGGTTGAAGTGTGGCATATGTATGCAGGAGGAGGCTGACCCATGACCGGGAGTGCTGTTGGGATCACTGGTGGAGGCTTCAACTCAGAGCTGAGCCCTGTGCCAACCCATCCTCTGCAAAGCCCCTGATGCCCAGCCTTGCCTGTCCTCACCATGGCCTCGCAAACAGGATTAGAGCATTGATGTCATGTTTTAGGACTTCTACTGACCCTAGGAAGGCTGGCAGAGTAGAAGGCCTGGCTGGGTCACCAAGAGAACAGTGAGGTGGGGAGATAGCCCATGTGTGGCTCTTGGAACGGAGTCAATAGAGTCCCCAGTGGATGTGAACCAGCAGCCAGTTCATGCCAGGCATACAACAGACCCCATGGAGACTCCATGCAGTGGGGAGGGATTGGAGAGCTGCAGGAGTATGGGGAGCTCCCTGGAGAGGGCAGAGTTGCTCATCCCATGACTGGGTGCTGGCTCCCTGGAATTCCCTTCAATCCCTCCTTGGTTACTGAGGACTGTCACTACCTCCACCACCAAAGAAGCTTGGCTTGGGGAGATACTGATCTCCATGTTTCAAATGAGTGCTGAGAGTGTCTGGGGTAGCCGCTGGTCAGGTTTCTGACTCTGCTGCCCACCATCTTCCCCTAGTGCCATCTCTTCTATCCTGGACATGTGGCTGGACGAGTACGGGGAGGACTTCTGCCAGCCTGCACACTTTGCCTGCCTCAAGCAGTTGCTGGCTCACCTGAAGAGGCACATGACTGGATCACACGTGGAGAGCTGTGCACAACTGCTCCTGGCTCAGATGGAGGCCCAAGAGCCAAGCCAGACACAGCCTCATGGTGTGGAAACTGGGTGGGAAGACAGAAGAAAGAGGCGGGATGAATGTGGGCCATAACAGGGTGGAAAGGCTCTAATATAGGCCTTCTGCCATGAAGAAGAAAGACACTGGAACATAGAGATTGTGCAAAGAAGTTGAAAATGTGGATGTATAGAGGGATCCAGGTTGGGAAGTCAAAGGGAAGAGGGTCTTTATTCTCTTATCAAAGACTCAGGACAAATCCTCCATGGAGAGGGCCTTGTCTTCTCCTGTATCTCTAGCATTAGCCCAGTGTTTGTCTAAGTATAAGAAGACGGCAGCATTGAGCTCCAAGCTCTGGCATGCAGCCTAATTGCAGGAACATTACCAGGATTAGACCAACACCCAAAGTCAGCCTTGACTCTACTGTACCATGAGATGGGAGCAGCAGCATCAGATGTGGGTGGCAGCCATGTCTTCCCCAGACTCTGAGGCTATGTCACATGCAGTGCCCGCCTCCTTTGCTCTGCTGACTGGGAGCCAGTTTGAAACTTGGCCTCATGGCAGACTCCCAAGGAAGCCTGGAATCCATATCCTGGGGGGCAACAAGCTAGGACCTGGTCCACAGCTTGGGTGGGATCCCTTAATATATGGAGAATCGAAACAGGACCCGGCACGCTTTCCTCACAGGATCTTCCTGTCCTCCTTCAGGGAGCACAGGGGAGGGACTGAACAAGGAGAAGAATGAGGTCTTAGATTTCCCTCCCCTGTTGGTGGCTGAGCAGCTCACCAGGATGGACTCGGTGAGGCCCTGGGCAGGGAAGGGTGGACGAGGTTTCCTTCTGTGCATGGCTGTCTTATCATCCTTCTCCTTCCCCTAGAGCCCAAGCTTTCATCCAGCCTGATCTTCACCTTGGATCACGCTTCCTAGCATCACTCTCCTAAGTGCAGACACTAAAGTGTACATGACACCTCTGTGTCCCAGGAGCTATGCGTGGAGAGGTGCAGCCAGAATCGCAGCTCCTCCGCATTTGGCAGGGACCACATGACCCCAAGCAATTATGAGGATTCTGGTGTGTGTGCCAGAGCCTAGTGCAGAAAACAGAAAGTGCTACAGAAGCAGCATCTGTGGATATGCACCATAGGACAGGCATGGGGTGACTTGGGGAGGGCAGAAATTCGGCCTAGGCCAAGGAGGAAGAGTCACATTGCACAGCAGACCCTGACATTAGGTAGGGACACTCAGGTGCCCTCCAGGGTTGCGAAGCAGCATGATATTCCTACAAAGCCATGCCAAGCCTCAGAGACCCCTACACAGCCCGAGTTCTCAGCCAACTACGGGACCCAATCTGGGGCTGGGCACTGTGCTGTGTGCCAGGCAATGAGACACTCCTTCCTTTGGCAGGAGCTGTTCCTGAAGGTGGTGCCCCACCACTGCCTGCATTCTGCCATTTCCCAGAAGGACACACACGACATGGAGAACTTGGCCCCCACCATCCGGGCCACCTTCACACAGTTTGACCAGGTGTTCTCCTGCGTGCTCACCACCTGCTTAGGGGGCCACAGCATGCAGCCCTGCTCCAGGGCTAGGGTGCTAGAGCATTGGATCTCGGTGGCCATGGTAAGACACAGCTGCTGCCTAGAGACTCTCCCTTCAGGGTCTAATGTTCTGAGGTGTTCCAATGTGCTCAGAGCCCTGTGTGGACTTCAGGGCCTCCTGCCCAGGGCCATCTTGTCTGGACTCCCACATACCACACATGCAATGGTGCTCACTCCTTCCTCACACTCAGGACTCAGGGGCAACTTCACCCAGGCCTGGTCAGCCCTCTCTCCCCTCTGAAGCCCTGTAAGCAGCTCCCCAGAATCCTTGTACTGACCCTGGCTTAGCCCAGCCAGCAAGGCATCAGGTGGCAGCAGTAGCATGCAGTCTCACACCCCCTTCCCATGCAGGAATGCAGAGTCCTCAGGAACTTCTCCTCCCTCCATGCCATCCTCTCTGCTCTGCACAGCAGCGCCATCCAGCGCCTGGACAGCACATGGCAAGAGGTCTCCAGGTGGGTCCTTCTCTCCACAGAAGCTGTGCGCACACAGGGACTAGCCAGCTTCACCACCAGCCCCAGAGCCAAGCCTGTATGACCTGGGCTGCTAGCCAGGAAAACAGGGACAGTGCCTGCATTATGCCTGTTCATGCACTGGCAAATGTTCAGTGCAATGTCTCACGGAAGCTGGACAGAGACCCAGAGGAGCTGTCCAGGGTTTCTGTGGTAATTCTACATTTTTGTCCAATTGAAATCTGAGAACAGTTGTCTAATAGAACTGGGCTGGACTCCATTGGGACAGGAAGGAGAAATTTCTTACAGCTCCTGGGTCCTTGGGAGCTTCATGCAATCATTTGAAAACCTCCTCTTCAGGCAACTTGCAGGCCTGGCTCTAAAACAAAACCAAGCCTGTCTCCCTTCTATCTCACTTTACCATTTGTCACTTCTCTCTGTCCCTCCTACAGAGACAGCATGCAGATATACCAGAAACTGTCAGAGATCGTTTCTCCTTCATGCTCTTTTTTTTTTTCCAGTCCTGGGCTTGAGCTCAGGGCTTGAGCACTGTCCTTGGACTTTCTCAAGGCTAGGGCTCTACCACTTGAGCCTCAGCACCAGTTCTGGCTTTTTGCTATGTATGTGGGGTACCGAGGAATCGAACCCGGGTCTTCATGCATGCTAGGCAAGCACTTTAACCACTAGGCCAAACTCCCGGCCCCCTCTTTCATGCTCTTACTTCCGGACCAAAGTGCTACTCTTTCAGGTAGAGAGAAAGGGGTCAGAAAAAACAGGGCTAAGAAGGCAAAAGTGGGATCCAGTTGCAAAAAGAAATGCTTTCCCGTTTTTTTTTTCTCTCCATTCTGGATCTTGAACTCAGGGCATGGCTGTTGTCCACAGTTTTTAATACTCAGTGCCCTTCATTTTCAGTCACAAGCCCACTCCATGTTTGGAGTTGATTGTAATTCACGGACTCAGTGACTGTGGTTTGAACTGGGATCCTCCGATCTCAGGCTCTTGAGTACCTGGTATGTAAGTCAGCTGCACTGCTCAGGAGTGAGTTGCTCTGCCATGGGATATTTCACAGCTGTCCTTGGAGCCAAACAGACATAGCACACACTTGGTTTGAATCTTAACATTCAGACCGAGGATTTCTACCTGAAGGAACTGGGTCTCTCCGTGCTTTCCCTAGAGCAGATGCTGCTCACCGCCATACAAACACAGAGAAGGACTAGACAGGGGAACTGAAGGTGGCTGGGGGTTTTCTTGACAAGGGAGGCCAGGCACTGCTCACTCAGCCCTGAAATCTCAGCTGGACATGACTGCGAGCCCAAACCTTGAGACTCAACCATGAAACCTCCCAAGTGAACTAGTCGCTCAGATAGAGTCACCCACACAAATCAAGAAAGGAAAAGATGTATCTATCTCTACATTCCAACATACTGAGCTCCTTCACACACGATTCCAGAAGCCTCAGTGGGAAGGGCTACAGATTGCACTCCTCAATGCCTTGACCCGCTTATCCACTACAGTATATCTGGGGAACTCCCCACCCAGATGCATAGAGAAAGATTTCTGTCAGGGCACAGACACATAGGGAAGAGCTTTGTGGGACAGAAGCTTTCTCATGATTCAGAGCCCCTCCCCTAGGTGAGGAAATCCAGAACTTTTTTTTAGGAAGTTAGCTGAAAGTCCATAATCCTCTCCCTCCTGGACTCTTCTACCTTCTGGCCCATGACAATTATGGGAGCACTCACTGACTGGACCCTGCTCACAGAGTTAGAGTGTCTCTTCTATGATTGCCTACAGTGAAGTGGACAGGCCACCATCCCTTCCTATTCCTCGGTCCCCTCCTGTCACCTATGAAGACTGAGGAATTTGGATGATTGATGAGACAATGAGGAGAAACAAATTTCCAGGAATCCAGAGAAGGCATTGGCACAGAGACTCAGGGCAGCACCAACAGTGGGAGAAACTACTGGATCCCACAGCGCTAAGAGGAACGTCATTTATTTGCAGAGTTTGCAGATGAGGAAGCAGGCAGAGATTGGCCAGTTCACAGCATGGCATCCCACAGATCTGCTGAGGCAGAGACTTAACCAGAACAAAGCAGCAGGTGGCACTAGCTTTGGCACCATCCATGCTCAGGTCAGGGACAAAGGTTGAGAGGACACATGTCTCAGGAATTCTGCTCTCCATTGTGACAGGAGCCTGGTGACTTTGCCCCCAAGGAGAAGAAGGCCAAGAGAGGCCAGAGGCAGGCTGAGGACATGGTGAGTGACTGTGTCCTGAACGCACCAAGAGTGCCTGTAAGAGAAGAGAAGAGAGGTCTGCTTGCTCATCTTACCTCTTGTTCCCCTGCCTGAAATAACTCCATACACACGGGATTTGATTCTTATAATCCCTTGTCCTGAGTGGCTGCCAGAGAAAAAGGAGGAGTAGAAGCCCAAGCATGGCAAAGCCTGTGTGGCAGGTGGCCTTCAGAGGCTCCCTAACTTGGGGAGGTGTCAATGCCACCCTTATACTGTTTATTATCCCAAGTGCAGAGAAGGGGCTCTAACAGATTGGCCAGAAGGTCCTCAGGTGACTCTGATAAGAAAGGCCCTGTGAGGATGGAGGCTGTCTGGGGAAGCCTGCAATGGGGTCCTAGGCCATGGCACATCAACCCATCCAATTCCACAGGTTCACATCAAGGGCACCGTGCCCTACCTGAAAACTTTCCTGGGAGACTTCCAAATGATCGACACGGCCTTTAGGGACTTCCTGGATGTGAGTAGTCTGGGCATCACTGAGCTGCTGGGGTTGGGACAGAAAGTCTCCTGCTGTGTGCTGAGTTCTGGCACAGTGAAGGGTTTCTTAAGATATCACTGCATCCATCTTAAGAAGGGACATCCAGAGCTGCTGGGACAGGGAGCTAGGGCACATAGCACAGCTGGGACTCAAGTTCCTCTGGGCACAGTGGGCAGTTGGGATTAGTGGAAAACAAAGGACAGGCCAAGCAGGCACTTGTGAGTCCGGCTCAGCTGAGCCCTCAGTCTCCCCATGTCCTCAGAAGGTTTGGACAAGATGATCCCAGAACCTCTTTGGAGATGTGTCCAGGTCCCATCTAGGACTTGGTTCACAGGCACATGTAGATGCCCTCTGTCCCATGGAAGAGGACCAGCCCCTGACAGGGAGGACTGAATGGAGGAAGGGTGGGGTTCTCCTCACATTGTTCTCTGCCTTCTAGGAGGGAGTCATCCATTTTGAGAAATTGAGAAAGGTGAGTTTCAGGTGCCCTCCTGGCTGGATGGGGACCAGCAGCAGAGTCAGCTTCAGTCACCATGACCGGTAGGGAAATTTGGTTCAGAGTGCAGATCTTTCCCGAAGACAGGGTGGGGATGTGAAGTGGGAGAGGAGAGCTTCCTGTGAATGAGTGTGGACACAGTTATGAGAGCCACAGCACCCTGATGCACTGAGGCTTCCCAGAGCAAAGCCTGGTGAATGGTCATCCTCTGGGCATCACAGCGCAGCCCTCCACTCTCCTCATGCTCTCCCTGGCCAGGAATATGCAATCATGGAGCAACTGAAGCAGCTACAGGCAAGCTGCAGCTATGAACACATCACCCCAGAGGAGAAGTTTCTAGGTTGGTTCAGGGGCCTGGAGCGGCTCAGCGAGGAGTCCAGGTGAGCTGGGAGGCACTAGGACAGGGAGAGTGGCCTGTCACTGGGATGTGGTGCCATCCTGAGTGTCACATGTCTGGACTTGAGGACTTACACTCCCTAGGGCCAATGACCAGGTGGGTGGTAGGCTTTGAATTCTAAGCAGACGCTGGGAGGTCCCAAGCTTCAATTTGGTCTGCTCACCTCACACCCCTTGCCTAGCTATGACCTGTCATGTACACTGGAGCCCCCGGGACAGAATGACACTGCAAGCCCTCCGACCAAGAAGCGCTTCAGCATCTGGATGGCCTGGAAGCAGTAAGGACCTTGCCACTGATGGGCAAGAGCCAGGGAAGATGATGGGATGGTTGTGGGAATGAGACATTTCCATTGAGAAGCCAGGTGTGGCACTCAGTTCTCTAGGGTGTCTGCCCCTCTGCTCACACTGAGTTCTGGCTCTGTGATTCATCCATCACATAAGGGAATGGGAAAATGTTAACTGACCCAGATCATGGAGTGGAGATTCAGGTCCCCAGTGTTTGAGGTCTAGGGTCTTGTGTGTGTCCTGAGAGAAGTTCCTTTAGTAAGCTGACCCCTCTCTAAAGTCACCAGACCCAGAGTGCTGCAATTAGTACCAGTGGCAGCTCCCAGTTGAAGTGGATGGACCAGGACAAGGGTGGCCCTGAGATGAGCTGCACAAACAGCGCTGCAAGGCAGTCAGACAGCAATGTGCAGTCAGCTCCCTCCTCCAGCTCCTACCTAGAGCTCATCAGGAGCATCTCACAAACATCCTCAGGAGACCCGAAAAAGGTGACTTCCTGTCTTGCCCATAGTCCTGCTTTCCACTGCCTGAGAGGAAAGCCCTAGACCTGGTTGGAAACCTGGACTTCTCCTGATGTTGCTGTCATCCACAGGTCCAGGGATCCTCCTCCCGGTCCACTGGGGTGACCAGCTTGGCCTCTGCCAGCCAATCCTCACCCACAGACACCAGCACAATGGACACCAATTCAGCCAACACTCACAGCGGCACCTCAGGGCAGAGTAGTGACAGCTCATCCGTGCCTCCCCATCTCAGGCTGGGAGACTCATGTGTCATCAGGGTGGTGCTGCCTGTGGAAAACAGACGTCTATGCAAAAGCATTGAGGTGAGTTGGGCGGCAGCATTTCCTTCTGCTCTTCTGACCTAAAAAAGAGGGAGGGAAAATTATGCCCAGTCTCCAGGCTAGAATATATCCTCAGGCAGGGTCAGTGAGGAGGACTGAGAGGAAGAATGCGGACAAAGATTGGGGAAATCCTAGGCTCTGGAGGGCATAGTTTAGATACTTCACTTTCCCCAGGAAACAACCTAAAGGCTGGTGTTTGATCACAAGATTAGTAGTGAATGAACACGATTGCCAGTTGAGACTGTTTACTGTCTCACAGACAATCCTCGCACATTACTTAGTAGGCTCTTCTGACAATCACATCTGGGTTGGAGGACAGCGAGACATAGGGATCCTATGTTCTGGGAAGATGAGGAATGTCTAAGGCAGGGTGCTGCAGATGATGGAGCTAAAAGATCTGCTCACAAGTAAACTCCTCACAGGAGAGAGAGATGTTTGCTCTTCTAGCTACTCAATTGGGCAGATGACATTCAGAGCCCCTCCTTCCTCATGCTGGGTCTGGTGTCTGCATCTGGTTCAGACCTCTCACCAACAGGAATGAGAACAGGTGTCATGAGCAGT
This sequence comes from Megascapheus bottae, assembly GCF_031878675.1. Taxonomy (NCBI): domain Eukaryota; kingdom Metazoa; phylum Chordata; class Mammalia; order Rodentia; family Geomyidae; genus Megascapheus; species Megascapheus bottae. Next base: position 884,401 of record NW_028327771.1, on the reverse strand, counting down.
CATCTGGGGAGGCAACGACTTCCTCTCTCCTGGACTCTCAGTGTTAGTGGAGTTGATCAAGGCTCCACGGGGTGTCGTTCATCACTGCATCCTCCAACTCACCCCAGACCTGGCTAGGAGCAGGCACTGGGCACTTGGCTGGCTCCTCCCTTGCCTGGGGTTTCTGGAGTTTATTGTGTATTCCACTAAATCTCAGGGGCCCAAACCTGGAAAGCAGATCCAGGAAGAGCTGGTAAACTCTAAGAATACTAAATAACCAACTTCAATGCATGGACTCCTCTTCAGGAAGGAAGATTTGAAACACACCCATGACACCAATGGCATTTCTCATGTTTAACACTGAGATGGTTCCACAGAAGCCCTGGATACTGACTTCACGGAGGGATCCCTGGGACCCAGTCCTCAGGGCCTGTTTCCTGATCCAACCCAGGTGACCAACCAGGAGAAGACCCGAGACGTCATCATGAAAGCTATCAAGAAATTCCAGGTGCGTGGATACAAGCCAGAAGACTTAGAGCTGGTGCAGATCATCACTCAGGATCAAAATGAGTCCTAAACCAATAGCTAGGACAGGCAAATAAGTAGGTGGGCAGGGACCCAGGAGTTTGGATTGGTGGTAGAGAGCTTGTCTAGAATGCAAGAACACCAGGGTTCGATTCCTTGGAAATATATACATAGGTAAAAAAAAAGCCAGAAGTGGTTCTGTTAGAACTCTAGCCTTCAGAAAGCCCCAAGACAGTACTCAGGCCCTGACTTCAAGCCTCTAGGTCTAGCAAAAAAAAGAAGTATGGCAGGAGAGAGTGTCCTCACCCACCAACCCCTCCATCAGGGTATGGCAGCATAAGGGCAGCCTTAGACCCCAGGCCCAAGCCAGCCCTGGTTGCTGCACAGCTATTGCCCTCATGGACATGCTTGTTCTTGCCCTGTCTGAGGAGGAAGTAGCCAGTGCAGAGACCATCCGTGAGGACTGGAGAGAATACAGCTCATAGGACAGAATGGCTGGCTTGCTCACCAGAACGGACTTTGTCATTCTCCAATGTGAACACATGGCTTGAGAAAATACCTGACACTTGAGTGTCACTCAGTTGTAAAGTGTGTGCCGAGAGTTCCTGAGACCCTTGCATTGTTACCACACCATTAAAACTATGCCTTCAAACACCACTTACCCTATATCATGGACTAATGCAAGCCCTGAAAGAGCTATTGAGAACTCATGGGCAACTTCCCAATATTCTCTACTTATGTGTTTTTCTTCCAAATGGGTTAGAAGCCAGGTGCCTAGGACTCAGCCTACAAACCCAGTTCATTAGGAGGCTCAACTGAGGCACTAGGTTGGAGGCCAGCCTGGGTTAGAAGTCTGTGATTCTCTTTGTTCTTATCAACCACAGTAAAGCAGGAAAAATCATATGGCGCCAGTGGCACAACACTTATCTTGAACAAACAGGTGAGGGGGAGAACCGAGTCACTGAGTTAGATAAGTGAACCAAAAGTTGACTTACTCATAAAAGATATAAGTTGAAAAGCTAGACAAAAGTTTAGGTAGATGAGACAGAGACAGAGAGACAGGGATAGGGACAGAGACTGAAGTAGCAAAAGAGACAGGGACAGGCTGGGAATTTGGCTTAGTGTTAGAGTCCTTGCCTAGCATGCACTAAGACCCGAGTTTGATTCCTCAGTACCACATATACATACAAAAAAGCCAGAAATGGTGCTGAGGCTCAAGTGATAGAGCTCTAGCCTTGAGAAAGCACAAGGACAGTGGTCAGGCCCTGAGTTCAAGGGCCAGGACCGGCAAGAAAAATGAGACAGAGACAGACTCACAGATGGTAAGAGGAGTCAGACTCAGGTAAGACTCATGTATACCAGGAACACAAATGGTAATGAGCCACAGTGGTGTTGCTGTCTTGTCTTTGCAATGAGGTGCAGAATCTGTCCAGTTCTTTGTGGAGTTGACCAGCACTGATTACTGATTACAAGTTCCATGCAGGATGCGTTCTGAATTCCTTCCTACCTCTGGGACCATTCCCACTATGCTGGCAGCATGGTGTTTTCCCTCTCACAGCATGGGGTTTTCCTCTCACAAAGAGTGCAGGACAGAGGAGACTGGGGAGAAATTAAAGGCCAAAGGCAGGACTTGCAGTCTACTTGGGGCACATGGTCTTAGAGGACCCTGGAACTCACTGCAAGAAGCCTGAGTTAGGCCTTGCTTTTTGTGGTACTGAGGGTACAGGTTTGTAGGACAATCTTAGGAGAGCTGGTTTGCACATTGCAAAGCCTGTTGTATCTGTGATGCTGATATGGCAGCAGTGAGGTCAGAAGGGGATTGGCTTGTGCCTCCTTCACCCTGACCTGGCAGGACCTGAAGTCCAAAGTCCTCTGAGAAAGGAGTTTTCAGCAGTTCTTTCACATGCAGGAATCAGAGATTGGAGGCATTCGGGGTCCTAACCCACAATTGATCTCTAAGTGCATGGGAATGGTAGTGGTCTCAGCCCCAGTTTGGACAGCCTTCTTAGCTGTCACAGGATAACACTAGGTCCAATGTCAGGAAGCAAAAACATAAAATTTAAAAAAAAGTGCACATTGGTTTCACTGAAGTCAGGAATCCATAATTCTCGAAAATCTCTTCTTCCCTATAAATCTTCAGCCCAGCAGCCTCTCCTGACGAGGAAATTCGTGGCTCACCTAGGATGGGAGCATATTTTTTTGAGGGGGGAAGCAGATGTACCATCTTTCAAAGCACAACCTCTCAAGTCTTAGCAACTCTTCTCAGCAAACCCTGTAAGATGCAAGTTCAAGGCCATCCCAGTCTGTCTCTTTAACACTGTCAGTCAAGCTGCCTGGGAAACATCATTACTCAGAATTTCACCTTGCAAATAAATAGCTCTGAACTGCAACCAGAAGCAATGGAATCTCTCAAAGACATTATCTGGAAATAGTCAGTGGACGGCACCTCCACTCTCATTAATCATTCTCACACTTACAGTTCTCCTTAATGGCTTTTATGGTTTATCCTTTGAACATCAACAAAGAGTGTGATTTTTTTCCTGGCTTATTCTATTAAACAGAAATCAATATCTAATACAAATGTGCCAATGATAGGGTATTTAGAAAGGCCAGGAATGAGCTAGTACCCCAGTCTTATTTCACACAGTCTGGAATGGAAAGTGGAGACTGAAAATGAAAAGGAATGGTAAATATGCCCGGTGCTTTTTCTTTTAAGGAAGGAGGGGTACAGAGCCTCAGGGAGAATGGAGCTTGTCTCCCAGAAATGTGGCATTTATTTATTTATTTATTTTGCTTTTGAAGACAAGGAGGAGTAGAGAGGGTCTGGCAGCCACAGACTGTTAGAGGAAACAAAACAAAGCTTAATTTTCCCCAGGGAGTGATTTAAAAATAGGAAACAGGACTGAGAGTGGTTGTGTTCACAGGATAAAGAAAACATAAGGCTTCGCCTCAGAATTCTCTGCCATCATAGGCAAGGGAAAGCTGGTTCATCTACCCAAATCAGTTCTCAGCATGGCAAGAGGCAGTGGTAGCCTTTTAGAAGTGATGTATGTCCCACTGAGTGAGAAGCAGTCGACACGTTCTTCAGAGATGGATGTGCAAGATGTGAGATCCATCTTTTCAACCTGCAGAGAAAGTTTGAAGTGTTTGGTCCCAAAATTCACGGTCAGCATTTCTGATGACAGACATTGACAGAGACTGAACTGGCCATGGGCGGGGAACTTGAGACACTAAAATAGGTGGTTTTCTGAAATGGTATTATAGTCACAGGAATGAGAGGAAAGGAAAATGTGCGGCTCTAAGAATCTAAAGAATGAAATAATTGCATTGATTAATGAAGACTGCAGTACTGTGCATAGCACCAGGCACCCAGCTCTGCCATCAGTTAACTGGGGATGAACTCATAAGCATATCTGAGTTTTCAGCATATTTTTATAAGAAAAAGTGAAGGCAATGTCAGGTATTGGTAGCTCACCCCTGCAATCCTAGCTACTCAAGAGCTGAGAATCAAGAATCCCAGTTCTAAGCCAGCCTGGGCAATCAGTGAAGTCCAACAGATACAATGTGATATATTAAAAGTCAAGCCTGTTGCAGAGGCTCACACCGGTAATCCCAGGAGGCTGAGATCTGAGGATGATGGTTCAAAGCCAGCCCAGGCACTAAAGACCAAGGGATTCTTATCTCCAATTAAGCACTAGAAAACCAGAAGTGGAGCTGCAATTCAAGGAATAGGGTGGTAGTCTTGAACTGAAGAGCTCGGGGACAGAGCCCAGGCCCAGAGACCAAGCCTCATGGCTGACAAAAAAAAAAAAAAGTCAAGATACTTATAACTGGATTATCTCCTAGCTGGAGACTAACAGGTTTAGAAGACATGCAGAATAGATAAAGACATAGTTCAATACCCACACAGATTTCTTCAGGAGAAAATCTGTGAAGGGAAGTCTGCTGCCAAGGTTGGAGGCTGTCTCCTACTTAACAGGCTAGGACATTGTATAGTGGATGTGAATTCGTGAGAGTGCAGGTGATTTCTAGTGAAGAATGATAGAAAAGTAACTAATGGAGAAACTTTAGAATCCTTGTGAAATGGGTCTCATCTGGAGAAAAAAAGAGAGCAAGGCAAGTATTCAAAGCCCTGGTCTGGCACCGTTCAAACTGCCATGGTCATGAACCTCAAGATAAATAGACCTGGCTATTCAGACCTCATAGAGACCCAGGTTCTGTGTAATGCTGGCTGAGTTTGGGATGGAGTCTAGTTTCTTCATGGTAGTAGGGGCAGATGTGTTGAACTCTACTTGTTCAAATGTGGGGTCCTTTAAAGCAGCTTTCCTTCAAGAAAGCTCAAAACTTAACCACTAGAGCACTGTAAAGTGTAAGTTTCAAGATAAAACTGGCATTCACACTACCAGGTGGCTCCAGAGCTTGAGGCTTCCCAGTCTCTGCAAATGACTGACCCAATGTCTTATTCTGTCTCTTTTTCATTATTTCTCTATACATATACACACATACATAATAGACACAGCATTACAGCTATTTATAAATAGACACATATATAATACATTTACATAGAGAAGATAGATGATAGATAGATAGATAGATAGATAGATAGATAGATTTCAACTTGATCTCTCTATGAGATCAAGCCTCTATGCCCACTTCTTTCTGGATATCTTCTCCCTCCTCCCCTCCTCCCCTGTCTCTCTCCATCCCTCCCTTTCTCCATTCTGGGGCTTAATCTCTGGGCCTGGGAGAGTCTCTGAGCTCCTTTTGCTCAAGGCTAGCACTCCACCACTAAAGCCACAGCACTACATCCTAGATCTGCCTTTTTTCATCTATACATCCTATCTAGCTTTCTATCCTCCGTGTGTGTGTGTGTGTGTGTGTGTGTGTGTGTGTGTGTGTGTGTGTGTGTGTGAACTGAGAGAGAAGAGATAGGACAAACGTACTCTACTGGTTTTCTTCTTCCAAAGAACGCTGGCTTATTCACTAGGCTTAGGAAATGCTGACAGTAAAATATTCAGAGCCAGAACAAGCATCCTGTCCCAATGCTATGACAATTAGAATTCAAGAGCCTGTGCATTAAGTGCTTCACAATCCATTTACATAAAAAGTGAACTCTTCAAAGGCTCCGAGGTGAGCTGAAGGGACCTTGAGCTGGGCTAAAACCATTGCAAATATAGGTGACAAGTGGTATTAGAATAACTGTTTCAACACATTCCACTTCACACAGCTTAGTGGTTAAAAGAAAGTCTGTATAAACACAATTAATATAAGTAAGCTATTCTCTTTAGAGTCAAAAATCGAAAACAACACAGAATGAAAATCGCTGCCTTTGTTTAATTCCTATTCCCCAGATAAAATGATATCTAGATATTGTACCCAGCATCTAAATAAAAAAGATATACAAAATGCCTTGTGTGTGTGTACGTTTCCATGGGCAATGATGACATGGAAAATAGTGTAAAATATGGCAATTGTACAGAGAATAACACAAAGCCCTGGATGAGCAGAGTCTGATGAGGTAGCAGGAAAAGAGATGCATGTGTTAAAAGCTATGCTGACCTTCCCAGGGTCACACAGCTTTGCAGAAATCAGCACGTGAAAAGGACACGGAGTCATCAGAGCTTCTGTGCATTTCAAAAATAAAATAAAACAAGATGAGGTGCTATTAGAAAAGAAGATTTTTAAAAATAGGAATCAGGCTTTGCAAGTTATTAGTAGCAGCCCATGAACCAAATTACATTTTGCAAGAATTAATGTAGGAAAGATACTGGGAAAGTGAGCTTCTCTTTCCAGAGTGACACATTTGTGATAAAAATATGATGGGTGTGAATAACAAAACTTCAGTGGAAAGTTATACAGAACAGCTATTAAAATTTTTGCACGGAAGAAGTGTAATGTAATTTCCAGAGCACCAGCTCTAGCCTCAGAAAGAGTACGAGGACTTAATGTTTGAAACCAGTCCAGGAACAATGAGCAGTTTTTCCTCCTCATTGTAATAAGACAGGTGTGTGTTCCAAGGGCCTATTTCATGCATAGGCAATAAATCAAACAAATAAACTTCCCTGGGAGACGGGAGGAAGAAGTCAAAAGGGAGGCAGGGCCCCTGCAAAGAGACAGAGATGCCCAGACAGGTGAAATCAGAGGGCTGTTAGCTGCCTGCAGGCTCTGCAGGCCTCACAGACACCACATTCACAGACGAAGTGTTCTTTAAGTTACCTGGGTCTTTAGAGGTAATTTAAGCCCATTTTACAGAACCATAAACTGAGATTTCAGAGGCATCAATCCTATAACCTTATCTCTATAGAATTAGCCCCCCTCTTCCTCTCCCCTCCAATGCATAGATCTGTAATCAAGCTCCATTCCAGCTGAAACCCTATACATCCAAATCCCATCCTTCTTGTGTTGTTTCTTGACTCCTTTTCTAGCTCTTGTGAATCAATGTAATGTCATGAATGAAAAAAAGAGCTTAAATAATTAGAACTTATTCACTCGCTCTGTATTATAGCTACTCAGGAGGCTGAGTAGCTCCAAATCATGATTTGAAGTCAGCCTGAGCAGGCCAGTACATGACACTCATCTACAAATAACCTGCAAAAACTTAGAAGGGGAGCCGGGGTTCAATTGGTAGAGGGCCAGCCTTGAGCAAAGAAGCCAAGAAACAGCCCCCAGTCCCCAGTATAAGCACTGCTGCTTCCTACCCCATATAAAACATGTAAGCATATATATTGGTCCCATAAACTGAATAGAGACTCTCTTTTGTCTATAATATTGATGCAAATCTTACAGTATATATCTGGGCCTATGTGTCTCCTCTGAGTTGCAAACCTATTGGTTCTTTTTCTTTGTTCACTTAGTATCTTATTTTTCCTTATTGTCATAACACAAAGATATTGCATGCTGAAAACCAAGTCTTAACAATGACACACAGGAATTCAGTCTGCAGTAAGCAGCAACTGTTAAAGATCAAATTCAGAACTCAAGCTTGCCTTCCCTGCCTCTCAACTTTAGGTAAGGCCACAGAATGTAAAACATTGTTAGCATGTACTACAAAAAAGTCAATTAAAATGTAAGAAATAAAGCGAACACCCAAAAGGAAATGTGATTTGGGAAATGAACTGGTTAGCATTTACAGTAATTACTAGAGATTACTACCAAATTACTAACCAAATTACTGGCAGAATGGTCATATTATTCTACGCCTTATAATAGTGTTGCATACCAATTTCAAGTAATTGTACATAATTTCCTTAACTGAGTCCAGATAGTAATTTGAAACCTATCCCCATTTTGGATTCTCCTCCCCTACCTCTGAAATGGAGTTGATACTGCTTTAACCTGCAGAAAAGGCTCTCTCATCATCCACTCTCAACCATTTGCGTCAGAATCATATGAGGGGATACAAGGCTAAAAATATTCTTTTGAGTCTGATTTGGTGATGACAACATGGTTCACATGATACAATCTGAAAGTGGCTCAGATTAGTTGACCTCAGCATTTTGAGATCATGACTTTAAGTGCTACTAGTTATACATTATGATGCACTACCAGAAAGTAATTTGTTTTCCCATTTGAGAAAGAAGGAGCTTTCTAGCTCCACAGCTACTTTTTTATCATGGCAAGAAATTAGGAAAGGAATATAGGGTGTTACTATAAGCTTGGTTTTGCGGACACAGACCCCGGATTCGAGTCTGGGATTCAACAGGTTCATTTATTCCTGAGACAGGAAAAGGAAGGAAACAGTAACCGCTGGATAGGAAAAAATAAAATAAACAAGCTACACATACCTAGAAATATTTTGTTATCCTAGCAGGAGTTTCAGAGCAAAGCAATATTGCACCCCATGGTTGAATCACCATGAGGTAACACTGCCTACTCTTGGTGCCTGTGTCACTGTATTAAGAGCTTCCCTAAGGAGGAGGCAGCTCCACTTCAACACAAGGACACTGAAGGAAGGGACAGGAGTGGGCAGTCTACTGACTGCGTCCCCTGCAGTTGGGAAGAGATATAGGACATCAGGCATCTCCAAAGCCATTGTCAGGCTAAAGTGTTCACAATAGATCATTACAGTTTTAGGTTCAGACTTTGGACAAAAGGACTGGGCAGTATTCAAAATTAAAAATAATAATTTTAATAGGCTATCTTCAGAAAATAAGAAATGGCAGAACCAGCTCTCTCATAAAAAATACACCAGTGATTGCAAACTGTTGTCTTTTCAAATCGACCTAAACTGGATTTTCAAATTAGCAGCCCCAACTGTGACTGTGCTGTTGCTTGCATTTGTAGTGCTGAAAAGTTGTGTTCACAGAAAAGAGAGAACCATCTAACATAAGGCTACCACATTTCCCACTTCTCCAAATCTGGGAAATGTGGTTGATTTGCATATTTAGCATACATTTGCATTCTGTGTTCAATAGCCCCTAACTCTAATTATGTAAAATAAGATAAATTAGTACATTTCATTGCCATTGCATTCTAGCCCAGTGGTTGGGGGCTAAGGAGACTTAACCCAACTTTTCCTTTCTCCTTCTGGAACCAAACATCACTTGATGTTTAAGCTGGGGACATTTCAAGGGAAAAGCAAACAAAAAAAAAAAGAAAAAGAAAAAGAAAACTCTAAATGTGGAGGGAGAGATAAGACAATAAAAAGGAATGACTAATGACAGCTAGAAAGTGTTGTGGATGTTCTACTCTGAGAAGTAAATTTAAAATGCTGCCCAGGATCAAAGAATAAACTAAAAATGAACCTTCTATTTTAGTTTTTATTTGTTCCAAGTAAAAATAACATAAGTACAAGACCAAATCCAGCACATCAGCATTCCACGACATATAAGTGCCTTTCTGGATGGAAATGAGCAGGCTCACACATGAGAAGTAAATTTGAAGGGAGGGCATGATGGCCAGGGTCAGGTTGTCTTAGCACTCTTGTCTTTCATTTTGTTCTGTGTGCTTTTATTCCAAGTGGTCTTCATATCACAATTGACAGACACTTCGAAATCACTCTGGACATTCACCAACATTATCCCCGCTCATTATCCCCACTCGTTCCCCATCTTACACCTTTTTCTTAAAAGATACCTCAAATTTTGAGGTCCTGTTTATTAAGCACTTTCTATGTGTTAAAGTCAAAACACAAAATAAAAACAAACAAATCAACAGCGACAAGAAAAATAAAACTGATGAAGCTGGGTACAGTGGCTTATGTCTATAATCCTAGCCACATGGGAGACTGAGATCCAAAGCATTGTGATTTGGGGCCAGCCTAGGAAAAATAGACTGTGAAATTACAAAGTAACACACACACACACACACACACACACACACACACCCCTGAACTGAAGGTCTTGCTCAAGGGATAGTGTGCTATTTGAAGAGGAAAGCTGAGTTAAAGATATTGAGTTCAAAGAAGATACTGAGAAAGGAGAAAGAGAATAGGGATGGGGAAAAAAAGCGAACAGGAAGAGGAAGGAAAGGAAAAGGAAGGAAAGGGAAGGGAAGGGAAGGGGAGAGGAGGGGAGGGGAGAGAAGGGAAGGGAAGGGAAGGGAAGGGAAGGGAAGGGAAGGAAAAAAGGAAAGGAATATGTTAGTTTGAGAGTAGAATAATAAGAAATAGAGATCCAGTTTTCTAAGCATCCATATGGAAAACTCAGAGCGTGCACTATAGTAAGTACAATAAGAGAAGATAAGGAACATTGAGATGGATGCACACACCATCCAGTACTTGAGGTGCTGGAAGAAGAGTGGACAGACAGGGCTGAATGTTCTATGAAAGACTTTCCAGAAGAAGGGGGAGATTTGTCTGGCTCAGATTGGAAAAAAGTATAAAACTCACTAAGTAGAGAAATGGGGGAAGATGCTTCAGGCTGTGGGAATTACGTATACAAAAGCACTCATACCCATAAATGTGAGTGCCAAGCAAAGGGGTCCAAAAGCATGTGATGGGTTTGTAGGAATGAAAACAAAAGCACTTTTGCTGTGATGGTCGGGAAAGAACTGAGAACAGAGGAGAGCGTTCCTCAGGGAGTGTGGATAGTTGAGTAGAGGGCCAGGACCCTAGAAGGGAGACCCCTGGACTCTAGAGGCATGGCAGTGGATTACAGATAGCAAACAAGAACATAGAGGTAGAAGCAGAGAGACAACCAGTATCTTACATGAATGAAAGTTCATTTCAGTTCATTTTTTAATTTAGTGGCTGACATACAACATCAAATAGTTATATTAGGACAAACATAATTTTTCTATTATTTAATACAAAGAAAAGTTACAGCTGAGCATTGGTGATAAATACCTGTAACCCTAACTACTCTGGAAGTTGATATGTGAAGATGCCCCTTCAAAGCCAGCCCCGTCAAAGCCAGCCCAGTAAAACAAAATAAAACAAACAAACAAACAAACAAAAAAATACCTTGGGTTTATGGCTCTAGTAATAAAGTGCTAGCCTTGAGTGAAAAAAACTAAGCAGAGTGTCAAGCCCCAGTGTTAGCACTAAAATATAAATAAAAAATAAAAATAAAAGGGGAAAACTTGGAAACTTCAGAAATTAGGCAGAAAAGGGAATGGGTCCTGGCATTTATCATGTGTCAAATGTATTTTTAATTTTTATCTTCAGTGTTTCATTCTAATGCAAAAATTTATTTAACCCTTATAAAGCCCTTCTCTAACAAAACTCATGCTTGCAAATGGCGAAGTTTCGTGTCAGGGAAGTTCTGCAAATTCCAGCACAAGGGTGATACATTGGAGAGGCAAATCTAATACCTACACTCCACTCTCCATTATGTCCTCATGTTCTGATGAGAAGCAAAACATGTTTGGACCTGACTATGATGAGTCTGGAATGAGAATGGAACATCCAATAGGAAATATCTAGTGAGCAGTTAAGTATAATAGGATCATAGATTTATAGACCTGGAAGGCATCTTAAAAATTATATAATCATTGAACCAAAGTTATAAAAAAGAGATTAAAACTAGAGTTACCCATTTGGGAGATATTCACATAGCAGGAAGTGGATGAAATCACCATATGAGAGAAAATATGCAGCAGGAGGCTAATGACTGTCCTTTGATTGTGCCCACCGTTCAAAGCGGGAGTAGAGGAGATGGCTCACTTGTGGGGTAGCACAGAGGCCTCACGAAAAATCCATTAAGAGAGTTGGGCAGCTCCACATCAGAAAAGGCAGATCCATACAAAGTGGTAGTCTATAACTCTGTCTTCGAAAGTCAGAGAAAGCATGGTAATTGACTCCAATTTTTAGTAATGTCTAGGAGGCCTTACAGAGAACTTGTGAAAGAAACAAAAATAGTACTTCGAGTCCAATACCATGGGGTGAGAAAGATTGCCTGGTCTTTCTTTATTTGAATAGATGTTGGGAAATAAAATATCATTTATGAAGAAACATGCAAATAAGACTTCTGTGAAGTTGCATTCTGGTTATGATTCATGGTGATATAATGAGAAGATGTCACAATTTATAAAATAGCACTAGGTAACTGTAGACAGCTACATACATACAAACTCAGAGGCCATGTGTGCCCAACTCTAATGGTGGCTACAATCAAAAATCCATGATACCATATAGGTGATAAAAGGGATAACATTATAAAATTGTTTCCACTAACATATATAGGCAGCCATACTCAAAGGTGCTGTCCAACAAAATGGAAAAAAGGTTGCTCCCATTCAGTGAGCCCCATTGGTTAGTTCCTGTAATCCTAGCTATATAGGAGCCAGGGATCTAAGAATCACAGTTTGAAGCCATCACCAGCAGGAAAATTGGTTTCTTCTTATTAACAGGAGATAAGCATGTGTGGCTCAAATGATAGAGTGCTAGTCTTCAGCAAAAAAAGGCCATGGGACAGTGCCCAGGCCCTATGTTCAAACTCAGTACAAACACACATACACGCACACACCAACACACACACCAACACACACACACACACACACACACACACACACACACACAGACTTATTTTATAATAGTACACTCTTGCAAGCGGGACAAAGACTTGGTTACATAAAGTTGCTCCTGATTAATCCTTGATGAAAGGACACAGGAGCCCAAGAAAGGCTGAGTTATTAATCCAGCAACCCAGATCATATGCTATCCTTTATCCTCCCGTTTCCTTTCTACCATATAAATTAAATTACCAATGAACAATAAATGCACCCCACTACCAAAATCCCATGCCTCTCCACAAGAGCTACTGCATGAGAGTTCTCCCTAAATGAACAGTGATGTTGTCTGCAGAGATGCTGAAATCTGGGGAATGGTGAAAATCTTCATTTTGCTGGAATGCAAAACACAATATGGATGTCTACTAGAAAAGAGAGAGTACATTCAATAACCCAAAACCACATCTTGCTAATTACTACTCTCTTTGGGTGACTGAGTTAATTTCTGCCTGTGGTTAAACATGCTGTTTGTATTGCTTCTGCTGAGGGTCAAGAGGTATAGAAAGAAAATGCAATTAATGCCCTAATAATATCATGCCATAACAATATCTGCTTCACATGACATCACATTTTATGTTATTTCAAACAACACAGAGAATTGAGCTTTACAGAAAATGAACTTAGTATGAAGGGTATATGGTTATGATGGCTTTCTCAAAAATTGCAAAAATAAATTATTTTTATTATCCTTGTGCTGCAACTAAAAAATACAATTTCAGCTGGTGTCTGCAATGAGAATTTTTTTTCTCTTTAGAAATGGAACATGGAATTTTCATTGTTCTAAAATTTGGGGAAGCAAATAACTGAAAAAACAATACACACTGGTGGCAGAAAATCAAACAAAAGAGGGTAATACAAACATTAAATTTGTTCTGGCTCTTAATACGTCCTCCTATCCTGGGTCTCCATTCTCACTCCTCAGAATTAACAATGTATTTGTTTCTTCCTGTATTCATATTGAAATTTCCCATATATATGTCCCACAAGACACATACACACACATACACACACACACACACACACACACACACAGAGTTTCCTTCATCACGTAAACATAAACACAGTTACTATCCACCTGCTGCTTTACAGCTAACATTCTCTACCTTGCAATATGTCTTAAAGAGCTTTCCAAAGGAAGCACACATCTATCACCCACCTGGAGGGCTGTCCAGAATTGTATTGTTTGGACAATCTTACCTTACACATTCAGCCCCGTATTGGTAATGCTTTTTTAACCTTTTTATTGTTTGTGGCCATTTTTTCTCTATTTCATTTATCATAAACATTATTGTAGAGTATTCTGTTGTCACACAAGCCACCTCCACCTTATAAATAACAAGTATACTCTAAGAGATACCGAATTATAAATACACAAGACATGTCTAGACAGATACCTGAGAAACTATGATGCTGTTAACTCTGATAGTGAAAAGACTAAGGAATATGGATATGACACGTGTGTTTTCCCTCTGATTCAAGACATCTAGGGTCTCTGCTGAGAAGACTGGGGTCTAGGGTCCCACAGACAAAGATAGAGGTTGGCTGGTTTGTCCAAGTCCCTGGTAAGGGTTGCTGGCTGAACTGGTTCCATTCAGAAGCTTATGATCTCTGGGTAGCCAGATTTCCTCCAAGAGAAGTAGCTTCTCCAGGTGACTACCAGGTAAGCTGAAGCAATACCTTCGCTCACCTAGCCTCAGAATCTGTGGCCTCACTTTTGCCAAATTGTACTGTAAGGAAGTCATAAAGCCAGAAAAAATTCACCAAAAAGGAATGGTCTGGATGTGTCAGACAAGGCTAGTTTGTTGGAGTCAATGGAGTGGATGGTATTTGTCAGGATTGGGGGAGATGTGACACAATTATCTTAACTCTAAATATGTGCATCTATGTTTGACTTCTGAAAAACCCTTCTGGAATCACACACAAGCTGTTCTGAAGAGTGTTTTCCTGAGTTTCTATATGTGGCTCCAGGCAATATCCACACACCCACCTTGAAAAGCCAGTATGTAGTCATGGAAAGAGCCCATCTCCCCTCCCCAAGGATTCACACTATTGAACATCTCAGAGACAAGTTTCATCAGTAAAAGAATATTAAAGTCAACTGAGTCCAATTTTCCCACCCCCACCCAATGCGGATGTACTATATATATATATATATGCAATACACGCATACATATATTACACACATATATATGTTTGTATATATATCATCTTCCAGATCCTTCTATAGAGCAAAAGAGAATAATTTGTATATCTATGCATATATATTGAGAGAGAGAGAGAGAAACACTCCAGCTTTCAAAGTATTTTATATTTGCTCCAAAGATGAGGTCTAACATTTATAAAAGTCCCCAATGCACACCATACAAGTTGAATGTAATGACAATCCTTCATCCTATTGACTATAAAAGCCAAGATAGTCCACCCTGCATGCATGGTTCATGCTGCTAAACATAATTACTCAGAAAGTTGACATCTGAGAGTTGTAGTTTCAGCCAACAGGGAAGGAAAATTCACAAAACTCTTATCTCCAAATAACACAAAAAAATGAAATCCTGGCTCAAATTATAGAGTACTAACCTTGAGTGCAAAAGTTCAGGGGCAGAAACCAGTTCCTGAGTTCAAGCACCAGGATACTGGAACACACACACACGCACACACACACACACACACACACACACACACACACACACACACGTGGTCCTGACAAAGCCATTTTGATAGTAACAAGGACCTGGGTTGTTGGCTCATGCCTGTAATCAAGAGACTGGTATCTGAGGATCTCAGTTTGAAGTTAGTCTGGGCAGGAAAGTCCATGAGATGCTTTACTCCAATTAACCATTAAAAACTAGAAGTGGAACTGTGGTTCAAAGTAGTAGAGTACTAGCCTTGAATAGAAAACTCAAGAATAGTGTCCAGGCCCTGTTTTCAAGCCCCATGACTACAGAAAGAAAGGAAAGGAAAGGAAAGGAAAGGAAAGCAAAGCAAAGCAAAGGAAAGCAAAGGAAAGCAAAGGAAGGAAGAAAAAAAAGAAAGAAAGAAAGAAAGAAAGAAAGAAAGAAAGAAAGAAAGAAAACTTAAAAAAATGTTTAGTTTATTTTAAGAGTAATCACTTTTCATTTCCTTCCCAGAGAAAGGGATTGATATATGAGCAAAGTAGGTAGAGGTTGGTATAATAAGAAATGCTTTCTTACTAAAAGGAGAGTCACAAACATAAGGGATTGCTATTTTAAAGACTCCCTGTTCACACATCAGCACCTCTGCCATATTTCCTACTATGCTTAGCTTTGTAACTTACTCTGCTTAAGTTGTGTCATGAGAAATATATTTCCAATCCCAGAGATAATTTCTTACAGGAATTTATATTTAGCAAGTCAAAGCCAGGCCAGGAGCCAGCCTCAAACACAAGTTTAGGTCTTGTTGCTTTGGAATGTCTTTTCCTACTTCCAGTATGATCCAGGAGCTGGAAAGGCAATATGTTAGCCTTTGGATGGTATCATAAAGGAGAAATCAGTGTAAAGCTGAAAGGGTGAATAAATGAAAGAGGACAAAATAAGAAAAGCAGGATGTTAGAAGCTTGTGGGTCTGAAAGAATATGGAATTATCAGGATGTTTATCATTCTGTTCCTAAGAACTGCTTTTTGTTTTGTTTTGATTTGATTTCTATTGGTCATGGGGCTTGAACTCAGAGCCTGAATGCTTTCTCTGAACTCTTTTTGATTGAGTCTAGCACTAAACCACTTTCTGCCAAAACTCTACTTCTGGTTTTCTGGTGATTAGAGATGAGTCTCTTGGAATTTTCTGTCCAGGCTGGTTTTGAACCTCCACCCTTAGACCTCAGGCTCCTGAGTGGCTACAATTATAGGCATGCGGCACCAGTGTCTGGCTATGTTACTAAGATCTATGTAGAAAGTTACACAAAGGCAGATAAGGCCAGACCATGGACCCTCAAGACACATGGAAAATACTCGAGGCTTCAATTGGATTTCATGGCCTACTTCAAACTTTTTTTTTTTTTGCCAGTCCTGGGCTTGATCTCAGGGCCTGAGCACTGTCGTTGGACTTTCTCAAGGCTAGAGCTCTACCACTTGAGCCTCAGCACCACTTCTGGCTTTTTTCTATGTATGTGGTACCGAGGAATCGAACCCAGGACTTCATGCATGCTAGACATACACTCTACCACTAGGCCAAACTCCCGGCCTATCTCAAACTTTTTATGTAGACCATACTAACCGGAATGAAATCAGAGGTAGTGCACTGCATCTATGTCTTGTGTTTGAATAGAGCACAATTCTTGCCTTCCATTTGCTCAATATCTGATGGGCAGTGAGAAGAAATGAGAAGTTGTCTGTGTATGCCGTGATTTCCATTTATTTCCCTTTCGCTCCTAACCTATCTGAAATCCTTGTAAAGCAGGAGAAGGGAAAGGAAATGTCATTTCTCAGGAGATGAAACCAAAGGTTATTTGCTTCTGAAAAAGGCTCTGTCTTAAATGAAAGTTGTCCCTATTATTTGTTTGTTTGGTCTTTATTTTTTTTTTGACTCCTTCTCAGTCACTCCATAAATCATAGAAAATCACCTCACCATTGCCTGAATTTGCAGGAACCTCTAGATGCTGTGCAAAGGCATAAGGAATGGGCCAAGGCAAACATCTCTAATGTCTTCTTTTGAAACCAAAAATACATTTTAATCATTTAAAGCTACAGCTCTTTCAGTCACTCGATAAATGATTCACAAATTTTACAACAAAAAGAAAGAAAAAATCTGTTCCTCAAAAGCCATACAATGACTGATTGTTGTCCTTAATGTACTATATTATCTCTCATCTCTTTTGCTGTCCCTTGGCTATCTCATATTGTTACAGTATTTCATCTTATTATCTGATATATTGTATATATGCGTATTTGGCTATTTCAAATCGGATAGGGAAGAGGGGAAAACAAGATGAGGGACAGGGTGGGGGAAAGGAAATGGGGACCAAGCCATGAGAAAGGGTATCAATGTTTGTGAAGTAATGCACCTTCTATCTGATGAATAGAATGTAGCCCTTCTATTAATTACAATAAAAATATGTGGAAAAAAATCTGTTCCTTTTAAACTTCTGTAACATTAAATCATGCCTGAATAGATGAAAAGGACAAATCAATCCTAAATTCTCAGAAATCATTGTTTTACTGTTTGATCTGAGAATTTACAGTTTACAGGGTTCTTGGCAGCCTGAGATAGTTTTATAGGATTGATGCCCAGGAATGAAGCAAGAAAAGCAGTGTAAGAATGAGGAAAAAGCCAACTGCGGTGGCTCACACCTGTAATCCTAGCTACTCAGGAGGCTGAGATCTGAGGATTGCAGTTCAAAGCTAGCCCCAGCACTAAAGTCCGTGAGACTCTTATCTCCAATTAAGCACTAGAAAATATGAATGAAGTGGTGATGTGGCTCCAGGGGTGGGGTGGTAGCCTTGAGCTAAAGAGCTCAGGGACAATACCCAGGCCCAGAGTTCAAGCCCCAGGACTCCCCCACCAACCCCCCTCAAAAAAAATAATAAATGAATAAGGAAACATGCCTTGCTGGGTGCCTGAGGCCCACACTCAGTGTAATCCTAGTTTCTCAGAAGGGTGAGATGGTCAGGATCACAGTTTGAAGCAAATTCTGTAGGAAAGTCCAGGACACTATTACCTCCAATAAATTAACAAGACAAAAGTGGAGCAGTGGCTCAAGAAGTAGAGCACTAGCCTTGAACAAAACAACCAACCAACCAATCAAAAACACAACAACAACAACAACAACAACAACCTCAGTGCTTAGATCTGCATTCAAGTCCCAGAATTTGCACACATATATAGAAACAATAATAATAAAGGATCATGGGCCTCATGGGCATTGCTGGTTGCCTCTGGACAGCTATTTTAAATGCCATTTCAAAGAGAATCTCATGGAGAAACAATGAAGAAAATCAATCAGCTCAAGACAACTCAGGTTAACTCCAGACAAAAGAAGCTGCCAAAATTTGACTTCTTCCTGTTAACAACTCTCCCTTGAATCTACCCAGAAAGCAAGAGGCAGAACTGGAATCTTTAGCATTGTCCACAGGTCCACTGAATACCACCTTCATATGCTAAACACGCACATGTGGCTGGCTTTTAGGAAGGGAGAATCTTTACCTACCAGGACTTTTAAATCCATATCCAGGATGATAAAGATGATCCTCTGTCCCTGACACCACGTTCAACAGCTGATTATCTTGGAATCTTTGCAGCATCTCCCACCTCACTAGAAAAGTATAGCTGCTAAAGGATTAAAGTAAAATATATCAATGAACCTGAGTGATTATATTTTCATTCTGGGTATTTTCTTCCTATAGCCAGTGATCAGGATAATACATTTCATCCTTGTGCACATGTGTGTGTGTGTGTGTGTGTGTGTGTGTGTGTGTGTGTGTGTATACACGCCAGTATTGAGGTTTAAACTCAAGACCTCACACTTTCCTTTAGCCTTTATACTCAAAGCTGAAACACTACCACTGGAACCACACCTCCACTTCTGGCTCTTTGCTTAGAAATTGAAGATAATAGTGCCATGGATTTTTCTTCCCAGGGTTGGCTTCAAACCATGATCCTCACTTCTCAATTTCCTGAGGAGCTAGGATTGCAGACAGGAAACTCTAGTGGCTGCCCTGCTGTCAGCAATACTTTTGTTCTCTAACTCCATAGTTCATATTTTGTTCCTCTGGAGTTGGAAAAAGTGACTGTTGAAGGAGAACCCTGCGTGTTTCACTTCAGCATGAGGGTAAACTGTCTGGGGATTGTCTGGATAATGCCAGCCTAAAATCACAGGTTTATATGTAAAGGATGTCAAGGCCAGTATTTTCCTGGAATAAATATCAATCATCAGAAACGACTTAGGAATCTTGATTTCTTCAGTGTGACATGGATGCAGTTATTAATAGATATCGATCATTTTAGGGTTTAATTTTCAGAATTGAAGCTGACATTATCAAAATTGAAAACTGGCAAAAATCTGAAATCATTTCCTCTTTTAGGCAAGAGATTCTGATGAAACTTCCACCCACATTAACAAGGCAACTTTAGATCTTCAAGGTGCTTTTGAAATTTGTTGCTACCTTCTATCTGCTTCTTCCTTTATATCTTGATTTTTGATGCCCTTATTGCCTATTTTCAAGAATTCTGAGGTCAAAAACACTCTTAAAGGAATCTGAAGGCTGAATATGCACCTTATATATTATTTCAGAGAAGTCCAGGAAGCCATGACCATCTATGCTGAACACACCTTTCCTTAACCTTCACAGCTCCTACTCAAATCCCTCAAAGTTACGAAAGAGCCAACCATGGCTCTTTCACTTTAATTTGGCAAGATACATTCAGAACTTCATGCCAGTGTGTTCAGATCAGAGTGGAGCTAGAGAGGAAAAAAAGTATTGAGTTTCTAGAACGTGCTGTTTATTTATTTATACATATAGTTTGTACCCAAAAGAATTGAAAGGGGTTGCAAGATGCATAAAAAAGAACAAGATAAATTAAAAATAAGAGAGAGGGAGAATAATTAAATATGGTGCTAGGATAGGAAATTAGAGATACACAGTCAGAATTGGTGATGTGAGCATGGCACTACATCCCTGCTAGTTTCTACCCACACTAAGGATGCCAGAACAATCTCACCTTGTTTTTATCACTCTTGATAATAGAGTTCAATTTATAAGCAACATTCAAAGTTATTTGCCTTAAGAGAAATCAGCACACATAATTTAGAACACTTAAATAAATCAGGTAAGGTAATTGGAAGTGTTTAATGGTTACTTTTCTGAAAATGTAAGTTAAAAAGAAGGCTCATAGCTAAGGTTTCCAAAAAGGTCTGACTCTCCTGGCTGCAACTACAGTCTTTGCATCTGGGTAGCTCAGTTGTGGATATCCCCTCAATGTTTCTGTCCTGGCTCATCACTGCTCAGAGAGGAACTCTCTTTTCCATCACCGGGGATGAAGAAGAAGCTTACTCTCACTTTGACACTGCTTGCTTCCCATGACCTTGTGTTGGAACTGAAGATGCAAATGGTCCTTCCCATTCTTCCCTCATTAGATAACAAGACAGATGAGAGCAAAGATTTTCCCCTTTGTTCTCTCTAGGGCTTCCAGTGCCTAAGAGCTGGGAGAACATGAAAGGAGATGCAGATTATTCATTGTACATTCTCTTGCAAGAATCCTCTCCTGATCCTTCCATAACACAGAACCCTCCCTGTCACAAGGGATACCACAGTCCCTTTGGCTTATCTCTGAGGATCCTTGTTTCCACACATTCATTGGGTTTAACAGCTCCATCAATCCTAACTCCATCAGCTTATTTCCTCTGGTTCTTTCCAGATATAATTAATAATTCTACATTAAAAAAATACTTGCAGCTGGGTATGGTGGCTCACACCTGTAATCCTAGCTACTCAAGGGGCTGAGATCTGAGGATTGCAGTTTAAACCCAGCCCAGGCACTGAAGACTCTGAGACTCTTATCACCAATTAACCACTAGAAAACCGGCAGTGGCACGATGACTCCAAGGGCAGGGCAGTAACTTTGAGCTGAAGAGCTCATGGACAATGCGCAGGCCCAGTATTCAAGCCCTATGACTGACTAAATAAATGAATAATAAAATAAAAATAAATTCAAAAAAATACTTGCATCAAACAAAGCCAAAACAAGCCAATGTGGGTAGCTCACACCTAAATCCTAGCTACTCAGGAGGCTGAGATATGAGGATCACAGTTCAAATCAAGGCTGGGCAAAAAAACTGTATGAGTCTCTTATCTCCATTTCATCAAGTAAAAGATGAAAATGAAATGGTAGCTTCCAACTAACCTTGAATGAAATAGCTAAGGAACAGTGCCACGACTCTTGAGTTCAAGACCCACTACCACACACACACACACACACACACACACACACACACACACACACACACAGCTGAAACATTGAAATCTATATACAAAGAACTTTTACTCCATCCCTTTTAAAAGATACGATCTTGTAATTTTGTTGAGTTGAATTGAGCTAAATCAGTGAGAAACACTGGTGAGATGATGAGAAACAGAGAGTTAACCTTACAGTGGGAGGAGCAGAGGATTCCCCCCTAGAAAGGTAGAATCAATTTAAAATATATGACAGAGACCAAAGAGTCTGAAACTCTCCCCATGGAGAGTTTGGGGTATTGGTTTGTTGCACGACAGAGGAAAGTAGTTTGAGGTGGGCCTTTGAGATGGGAATGCCAAATATTGAGAGAAACTCAGGTAAAAAATAATTTAAAAGCGTTTTGATCTATATCCTAACGAGAAGGAAGACCTTTCTACTTTCCAAAAGTAAATATTAATTTTCTTTCTAATAATATGCCTTATTGCTCTTGCAGGACTGCTATTTATTTATTTGAATTGATTATAATGCAGCAGTAAGGTTTATTCTGGAAGTAAGGAAGCTTGACTTTATTTGGTTTCCATTGAGATATTGACCTGCCTGAAAACAAAAGTACTTCCTATAGCTCGAACCAATTCCTATCATTCCTATAAAGGCTGTCCCTTCTTCACTGTATGTAATTCCTCACTTCCCATCTCCATTATATCCCCATTACACTGTAACCCTGCCAGCTTCACATATGCCCTTGCCTGGAGATTGCCAGTCATCATAGCTAATTAATTACAGTAGATGCTTTCTGATCTTTAGATTTTTGAGCATCAAATCATATGGCTCTTAGACAAGAACTTTACACATTGTTCTAGCATGGCAGGGCACATCCTCAAAAGCCACAAGTTTTGGGCCCGGAAGTTTGGCCTAGTGGTAGAGTCCTTCCTAGCATGCATGAAGACCCGGGTTCGATTTCTCAGTACCACATACATAGAAAAAAGCCAGAAGTGGTGCTGAGGCTCAAGTGGTAGAGCTCTGGCCTGGAGAAAGTCCACGGACAGTACTCAGGCCCTGAGCTCAAGCCCGGGACTGGCAAAAAAAACAACACAAATTTTGACATGCTAAAAGTAGTCTGGTTCTCTGGGACCACTGAACATTACACAAGCTACTACCTAACTTCTTCGTTAGCTTTCAGAGATCACTCATCTAGCTGTCTGTTTGCCTTCCTTGTGGTATCTCCAGCTAGCATTGAGATGAGGAAGAAGCACCCTCCACCCCTCTTCCACTGGGGTATCCATCATAGACTATATGAATTCTTCACCCGAGAGACCTCAGCCCATTTCTTTTGGAGGCTAGAGGTGAACAGTTAGCAAGAATGCAAGCCAACTTGGGTCAACTGCTTTGCAAAACAGTCCAGCATCTTGTCTCTGGATGTGAAAGCAGGTATCTCACATGGAGGGCCCTCAATCGAAATGAAAGAAAAAATCCCATATTAAGCCTCAATTTCCAAAGTGTGCTACACTTCTTGAGCTGGAGGTATATGTATGAACAAGAACAAACACACACCCTGTACACATGTCACCAGCTCCAACTTCGATACAGCTTACTTATTTCCTCAGACATGACTCAATTAATTCAATTTCTTTGCTCCTTGACACTGCTGTTTCTTGTAAGAATCTCCATGATTTACCATCTCCACTTCATTTGATCTTCACTGTATCTAAAGTTCTAGTCCTTTCCTTGTCTGTAATATGTTAATTATTATCATCAAATATCTTAGTACTGAGTCCAGTAAGTTTTTGATAAGTCATTATACATTACTATACCAGAAAGCAATGGATTATTTCAATAATTCCTTTTTCTAAAACCATCTTTCTTGTGTTTCTAATATTTAGGAAAAGTCTTGTTCCTCCTAAGGTTGGTCCCTTTAGCTAAATTCAAGCCACTAACTACAAATGATCACTAAATCTCTGTTCAAGTACTTTCCGAGTCTTTCTTCTTTCTCTCCT
Source organism: Megascapheus bottae (assembly GCF_031878675.1). NCBI lineage: Eukaryota > Metazoa > Chordata > Mammalia > Rodentia > Geomyidae > Megascapheus > Megascapheus bottae. The sequence goes on along the minus strand of NW_028327771.1, from coordinate 861,050 downwards.
GCAGATCTAAAGTCTCTCCTGATGGAAGTATTCCACATCATATCAGATTCTAGCAGACATTTTCTGTCCTGCATTCTTTGCAAGAACTCCAAGATTTAAGACAATTTAAAGTAGTTATGTCTTAAAACAAGATCATGGTGGGATTATAACGTCAGCCCCAAATGAGTCTTAGTTCTCTAATTTATTTTTCTTTATTTATTTTTTTTCTTTTTTGGCCTGTCTTGCACTTAGACTCAGGGCCAGAGCATTGTCCTTGGGTTTTTCTCAATGCTAGATCTCTACAACTTGAGTCATAGGACTACTTCTAGATTTTTTTCTATGTATGTGGTACCGAGGAATCCAACCTGGGTCTTAGTGCATGCTAGACAAGCACTCTACCAGTAGACCAAACTCCTGGCCCCTTCTCTAATTTTTATCTCAATAACTGAGCCACCTGCCATTCAGTTAGACCTGTCAAAGCTACCATCTCTCTTTTCTTCTGCAGTGATACCTGATCTATCAGCGAATCTTGTTGATTTGATCTTCAATGGGTTATTGAACTTTGTGTGATGGTCTCTATCCCTACCCAACAGTTCCAGTCTAAACCCGCTCCATGTCTCATCTGAAACTGTACTTCATTCGATCCCAAAGAATCTGCTGGTGCTCTCACTCTCTGTCCTATTCATTTCTCTACCATTCAGGTGAAATATTCTTTGTACAGGCATTTCATGTGATTGCTCTCTCCCTCCCACTTCTCACCCAACTCCTACCTCCTGTGGGATTAACAAAACAAAAATCAGAATGTACCTCAGCACATCTGCCATTGTTTTCATGAGCTCTGATATACAATGTAATTGCCTTTCTCTTCTTTCTCCCCAGAAACTTGGTAGGCACCCTTCCTACTGTAGGATACCATCCTGAACTCAAGGAATGCCATCTCTGAATGTGGAGAGACCTGTTCAGGCATTTCTAACTACTCGAGATATTCTGCTCAAATCCTTCATCCATATTCCAGGAGCTACAGGTAGCACTCTGGTCAGTGTCCCGGTACCCTTAGGATTCCATTGGATTAAGGGACCACATAATGTCTATGTCTAGCTTTTGCTCCTTGTTACAGTTCCCACAGGTAGCCCAGTGTTTGACATTCAATGAAAGCTAAAGAACATCAGCTAAAACAACCTGGCACAGAGATAAATCGCCAATAAGTGACACATTATTTGCGACTACATTGTTTTAAACCTAATGTGATTAACTTGGTTTGATTCTCTGAGCCTGTTTCCTAAAGAGGATGGTAAGAAACTATAAAGAAGCTACTTTAAGTATTTAGTAATATGTGCAAATAACAACCCATCAATAATAGTTTTTCTTAAGTTATGCAAAATATATACACATTATTTTATGGAACCAAGTGGCGAAGGTTTAGCCATGGTTAAAAATAAGGACAATACACTTGGGGGAGCGAATTCTCCATTAATACATTTGTCTCTCAACACTGTTGTTCCCCAGGAAAGCAGTCCTCTTTGAAAGGTGTTGTGCGTCTCTGCCTTTTATATGTCCTTTCTATGCCTTTCTGACATCAGAAGTGTCCTTAGAAGCAGTGAAAGAGAAAAGATAAAGAGACATTAAAGAAAAAGAGGTTGACAGTTTCCAAGACTAGCAAGTAGATTATTCAAATGCATCTTGATTTACACGTGACAGATATGTTTGTGAAAGCTATGTGTAAATGAAATCATACTTTATTTCACCGGAGCATCTTTGTATTTAAAGAAACCTGCTTCTGAATCTTCTTGGAAAAAAAGCCACCAACAGAGCTGCTTAGCTCTGCCCCTGAAGTTTGTGGTATGGGCATTAAGTTAATCCTTTCTATTCAGTTTGGTGTAAACTTCTGTATGATTATTCAAATGAGGATATATGTAAATGTTAGCTCCAGATAGAAAACCAGCAACTGAGAAGCCAGCTTAGTAAGAAGATGCTTAATAAATCAGGTCTCTATGAGTATAGTTGGTTGGAGCTTTCTCTTGATATTCCCAGACTCCAAGATTCTTCAATGAAAAACCGAATGAACTTCTACACACTTGTTCAAACTCACACAAGTTGTTATTCTAGAGGGGATCAGGCTCAAGGTATCAGGGCTTCAGAAGGAGTTAGTGAGCAGTTCACATGTCCTGAAAAAAAAAAGTCAAAATAAAAACTTCATGTCCAGCTACTGAAGGCTCATGACTGTAATACTAGATACTCAGGAGGCTGAAATCTAGAAAATTATGGTTTGAAGCCAGCCAGGGAAAAATGTCTCTGAGATTCTCATCTCTAAAATAACCAAAAAATTAAGACGGGAGCCTGGAAATATGGTTCAAGTGGTAGAGTGCCAGCAGTGAGCAAGGAAGCAGGGCCAAGACCATGAGGCTCTGAATTCAAGCCCTGGTCCACAAACTTGTTGAGGAATGGTATGTGTCAGATGCTAGGTGTAGCAGGTTAGCACAGGACAGGTGGGAACTGGAAGCAAAAGGGAATTGGTACTCTGAGGTCAGACTATCCTTCCTCACCTCACAAAGACTCAAATAGAGTATCACCATAACAGCAAAAGGAGTATCTTTGAAAAAAAATACACTCTCCAATTTCTTCACTCTTTGCTCTTCTGTAGCTTCCCTCTACCATTACGAGAAAGCCAAAGTGGGTGTCAATGTGTGTGTATGTGTGTGAGTTCACTGTTAATGACTGATTGATGGAACGGATACTAAATTGCATTTCAACCATCAGCCCTTTGATAGATAGCATCCTCTCTCTGAAATCAGAAAATGGCTAAAGAAAACATGTTACTGTCTACCATTTTTCTGTAATCTTGGTGAGTCCTTCAGGTGCCAGCATCACTTGAGGAGTTGTGAGTTTTGCCTTGGGCTGGCAAATAGAATGGTCCCAAAATGTGTTGGGGAAGGAAGACTGTACACACTCAGCTGAAAAGCACTACTTGTTCCCTTAGCAAACACTTTTCACTCATTTAACCATTTGTCCAGCAGAAATACTAGATGGAGGACAACGCACTGCTTTCTAATGGAGCAACAGATATCATGGACTCACCCAGTACTCACTCATGCCCAGCTCCCCTACTCCCATAAATGGTAAAATACCTAAATAACAACAGCAGCTATTCAATTATTTCTCCATTCCAAGTGATTCCAGCAACAGAATGTCATTTTGACAGATCCATTTTGATCGAGTTGTCTAATTGAATGGAGAGTTCTCATTGCTCTTGAATTTGTGACCTCAGACTGCTGTGAAAGAAATGCAATTTGGAGAATTATTTCCAAACAACAACTGCTACTCCTCTGGGAATGCACTTGTTTTTTGAAATGGTTGGTGAACCACCTACTGACTAAGCTATTAAGACTAGGGGTTTTGTTTGAATTGCAAGCTAACAGTTCTATAAATTCAAAAGCAGGAAGTGAAGCAAAAGTCCGAAGAAGAAAAAAGAAGGGTACTTAGAAGGGGACACCCAAGCGTTGGGGCCCAGGCTACTCAGGTCTGGACCTAGTCTGCTCTCCTGGGCTGTCTATGTGGTGATAGAATTGCATGTGGACAACGCCTAGTGACATTTCTTATAAGCTAGCAAATTGGTAGGATTTGGTTTTTTGAACTCTTACCAAGCCTCTCAAGTGTTCAACAACGGGATGAAATACATTGGTGACACTCTAGGGCTTGCCATGCTTTCTGAAACACAATATGCATGCTCCATAAGGTTGAACGTTACTCCTCAGAGTATTTACTGCTTCTTGGCCACCATCTCATTGAGTTGTGGTGCCAAGCCTTGTGCAAATTCTACTGTTCATTTCCTTAGTCGAAACAACCCCGCTCTGGAAGTGATGAAAAGCCAGTCACATTGAATCACTGACACTCAGAGAGGGCATTTAATTTGCCCAGAATCTCACAGAGATCAAAGGAAAGAAGTGTGGAAAGCCGCCAGCCCCAAGAATCACCACTTAAGTCAGTCCCTAAGATAGAAAGTTGATGATCAAAGAAGCATATTTAACCTTCCTTTAAATAAAGACTAATTTCACTTAAACGTTCAATAGAGATTGCAAAATATACTCATGTGAAACACATTTAAAAATTGGCTCAAACTGACTTTTGATAATGCAATGTAGTCCTAGACTATTAGCTCAGGTAAGTTAGCAAATGTTTCCAATCCTCATAAATTTTTGTACCAGTGCTGAGACTTGAACTCAGGGCCAAAGAGCCTTTCCTTAGCTTTTTTTTTCCCCTCAAGGCTAGTATCCTCCCACTGTGCCACAGTTCTACTTCCTACGTTTTTGGTAGTTTTGGTAGTTAATTGGAGATGAGAGTCTTACAGACTTTTCTGCACAGATTGGTTTGGAATCTTGAGCCTGATCCTTATATCTCAGCCTCCTAATTAGCTAGAATTATAGATGTGAGCTACTGGCACACAGCTTATGTCTTTAAAAAAAACATCCCTATAATAAGGTTACTGTCAAGATTGTTTTGAGAACTACAGTGGAATTAACAAATGTAAAGGTACAAGATGCTTTCTGAAACGTAGACAATTTTCAATAAATGAGAATCATATATTAACAGTGACTACATTAGCATCCAGAGCCTTCCACCACTTCTCAAATGCAGTGTTTTACAAACTACAAGGGATATTTCAGAAAGTCTCTTATTTGGAAAGATTTGGGTTTTTTTGTTGTTATTGTTGCTCTTTTCTCAGTGTAGCCTAAACATAACTTTTCTACACCATAACGCTCTCTTTCTCTCTGCTGCCTTTCTCTATTCTCTTCCCCACTGCCCCTACCAGAACAGAGGCACCTTTCATCAATGTATTAATCCATGGTTCAGATATGACTCATGGTAGGAATGTAAAGGAATATTCTATCCTTGGAGCTGGCTAGGGCCCTCGGGGCAGATTCTCATTAAAATGTTTTACAATAATATCAATCAGTATTAAAAATGCATGTTCTACTCAATTTTTTAAACATCTTAAATAAATCTTTAAATAAAGCTATTTTCTTTTATCTTTAAGGCTCTGTGAAGAACAAGTCCTAAGGGGTTCTTGCTTTCCCAAATGTAAACCCTAAAATGCTTTCTATAAAAGCCCAGGCTCAATGTATGGCTTTCTGGGGGGTCTCTGTGCTGGGGGTAGTCGAGTCTTTGGGAGTTGTGCAGGGATGCTGATTCTTTGGTGGGCAGCCCATTAGCCAGGGAAAGAAATATTCATGCATTAAGGCTCATCCACCATTCAGAATTGCTCACAGGAAGCATCCAGATAATGCATACCCTAGAGGAACCAGCAGTATTATTCTTCTAATGCCATTGAAAAGGTCAGCGAGCTTAAAGAAAGGTAGAGAGGGAAATGCCCTTATTAGGGGCTGAAAGAACTCAGGCAAATGCTAACACTAGAACTAGATATTTCCAGAAAGAAGAATCCTGCATCTTTTATGAGCATGTATCTAGATTGGCAAAGCTTACTTTTCTGAGCATGGTATGATGGTGTGCGCCTAGAATCCTAGCTACTTCGGAGGTGGGAGGGGGGTTCAAAGTCTGAGACTAGAGACCAGATCTAGCCAACTAAAACCAAACTAAAATCAAAGAAGCTAGGAACATGCTTTGAGTGTTAGTCTACTTGCCTGATACCATTTCCATTACTAGTAACTCCTTCGTTCAAGCATAAACGTAAAAATGATAGGGTCTAAAGTAACACAGGGGACTGACCCAAAATGTACACTCACTGGATGACAAATGATACTTGTATTTGTTTAAACAACATTATGAACATGACTAGTCAAATGGATAACAGTCATTACGTATGCTAACTTTTAAAAAGCCAGGTTCTCCTGCTTATAACACTCAGCCCTTACTATGTCTTATGACCTGACATCGAGTTTTTATTTTAGAAGCCATTGTTACTAGTTCATTTCACTGACTTCCAATAGATTCTTACAGCTCCCTTCATGCACGAACCCTATGTATTTTTTCAATCCAATCCCTTACCATTTTAGCCAGTTGGTTCCTGTTGTATATGATTTCCTTACGTTACCTTTGCTCTGAATGATTTCTTATTTCCTTTTCCATGAGCTTTTTGTTTCAGAATATTTAACTTGTGTGTGCGTGTGTGTGCTTGTGTGAGAGAGAGTGGGTGTGGAGGTGAGTGGGTGTGTGTGTTGGCACTAGGGCTAGAAATCACGGGCCTTGTGTTCTCATTTAGCTTTGTGCTCAAGGCTAACATTCTGCCACTTGAATTATACCTCCAACTTCTGGAGGTATAATTCTGATTCCTTCTGCTGATTCCTCACAGATGAGAATCTCAGGGACTTTTCTACCCAGTGTACTTTCAAACTGTGATCCTCTGAATCCTGAGTAACTAGGATTACAAGTATGTGTTACCTGTTCCCAGTATTCAGCTTCCTACATAAGCAGATTCCTCAATATAACCTTCCAGAATGACCTTATCTCTTGGTCATGCACTGTGTCTGATGGAATCAACCAATGGCTCATAACACTACTGTCACTATTTACACCTTAATCTCCTAGAGCACCTGCATGTGATCCAAGTGTGTATGAGATCGTCATCCCATTAAGTGAGGTTGAGCATGTGGAGTCCTTGTTGAATCTGCCTTCATCGTCCTATATCTAGAAGACCGGAAGTTCCATGGTAGACAGTTGACAGATTCTGACAGAACCAAAGGAACTACATGAATGCAAGAACTCTAGAAATACTGTGTTCCCAGAGGCTATTTTGTAGCTTCATCCCCAGAAATCGTCTGTTGACAGGGGATTTCAAATCTGAAACAACTATTTCCAAAAGGAAGCCTGTGGTTACATCACCAATCAAGAATGAACAAGATGAGTTTTAGAAAGATACATTCCCAGCAATCAAGAGTTCTCAGCCTAGTAACCAGAAGTTCACAGTTGAGTACTTATTAACAAAAATGAAAGATGTTAACCTTCTCTCTGATTGTGTGTGTGTGTGTGTGTGTGTGTGTGTGTGCACGCGTGTGTGATACTGTGGTTGGAAATCAGGGCCCTGTGCTTGTTAAGTAGGCCCTCTACCACTTATGCCATATCTCAGGTGATTTTGCATTTATTATTTTTCAAAAAAAGATCTCACTTTTATTCCTGGGACATTCTGGAACAACATCCTGCTATTTCAATTACCCTAATAGCACGAATAACCACAAGTGCTTGGCCAGATCTATAATTCTATAATTTTAGCAATTTCTGTCTCCCAATTAACTAGGATTACAGGCATGAGTCACCATGCCTGACATCTTTTAATTTTTTAAAATGTATATGAATTCTAAGTTCTATTTTTTTTGCTCTAAAATATATGCTTCTAATCTCCCACTCTTTCTGGTAGTCTTCTAGATTCTTCTGTAAGTGTTCTCTTGTGCTATTCAGGATACATGGTTCATGAAGTCCAAACAATATCTCTAATTGATCACAGTCCCATTCATTTTTGTGATTATTGGACAATGAAGATAAGATACTACTCAGTGTGAAGACAAATTAGAAAAGGGAATTTATTTGTGTATAGAACACAATTGTACCTTACTGTGCATATACATGAAAGCTAGGGAAGAGAAAGGCTTTTCTTGTAGCAGACCCTGCCTGGGTAAGGGGGAAGTGGGGTGTACTTCATAACAAAACATGCTCAGTATCAGCAAGTAACAGCTTGATACCTAAAGCTATGGAGACAAGACCTCTCTGACAGAGGAGCCACAGATTTCTCAGGCCCTGTAACCCCAGCTAGAATGCTTCTGAGGCCACCCTGCAACTCTTCTTCAAAGAACAAGGGTGCCTCACAGACATGAGAGCACTTAAGGTGAGATATAACTTCAAACTCCACCCTTGGCAGACACATGGGCATTTACCTGGGAAGCCTGTGTTAGAGGTCCCATTTTTTTTCCTTCAGTGCACACATCTACAATTTAAAAAACAACCGATCAAGTAAACAGCAACCTCTTGTTAGCCATTCCAGAGGAGCCCCAGGCTTCAAGCACTGCGTGTAATCAACATAGGTAAAAAAAGACTTTAGTGCTTCATAGATCCAAACGTAGAGGTAGTGTTTGGTTTAGTCACAGTCACATAGTCAGAGATGCTAACACACCCTGTGTTTAAAGGCTACTGAAAGAAGGGAGGGTACCTGCAATCCCACATGAGATCCAATGGCAGGACAAACAACTGGCTATCCATTTGTGAAGCTGGATCTCTAACAGGGGTCTCCCGACTGACCACTGAGTCAGATTCCTGCTCCTTGGGGAGGAGTGAGGGAAACAGGAGTCAGGGAATGCTTCACAAGACATTTCTTTCAACTCTCAGCTTGTCACATCAGTGCCAGCCCATGTCACTCCAAACAAGAAAGCTTTGGGGCCCAAGAAATGCCAAGGAAACGGCATCTGATGGGGCAGGGCAACCACTAGGCTTCTCCTGTTAGCAAATGTGGCGGATGTGGCATTTTTGACAATATTGCTTCTGCCTCACTTGCCATTGAATGTTAAGAGGCTTCTCGAGTCGGCTGCATTTAAAGAGTAATGACTGTTTTCAGGGTAAATGCTCTGTTAAATAACCCTGGATTATTGTGTCGTGTTATTACATTTATAAAATGGCATTTCAAAAAATAATAATTGTTTTAGAGTTAATTGATGTTTTTAACCATCACTGCGTGGAGAATTTTTATTCAGCAGACAGGAGTGAGGGAGGGAGAAAGAGATTTCCATCGGGAAAGTCCACACTGAAAATAAAAACCATGCCAGCCGCCCGTGAAATCTTTGTACACGAGGCCTGCTCCTCTGAGGGCTGCTTTTTTCCCCCCCTGCAATTAAAGTGACCATAGCACCAAGGTAAACCACAGATTTTCATTACCAAGTGGAGGCTGTGAACATCGGGATTAGCAGTGGTACAAGGAGACATGACATGAGGGGTCTTTGCATGGATTCTCAAGCCATGGGAAGAAGGAAACCTGGCCTCTGAGTGAATAGAAGCAATTGGGGATCCACAGCTCTGTAAAGCAGTGCCTTTTCAGATGTGAAGTTAATTACACGGCCGAGGGTCTCAGAGAATCATGCAGCCCGAGGCGGAGCTGAAGGCAAGCATATGACAAAATAAAACTGGGAAATTCCATAGCTGGCACATTACAAGAATAGGATGCATGCAGGGCACTGAGTCACAGTCCCACAGTGTGGTGAGGCTAATGTCCTTTTCTTTCTCCTTTACAAAATTCTCTCATCATTCTCCTCAAGCTCATCTCCTGTGGTAAGAGATCATCCTGCTCCAGAACTTCCTCTTCCTAGCATCTTTGTGAAGCAAGGAGTGAGTAGTATTTTTATTTTCCTCATGGTAGGTTTAAATATAAACAAACACACACACACACACACACACACACACACACACAGAGGAAAGCAAAACTTAGATACTGGGGAGCCAAGCTTTGTGCATTTGCTGTTCCTTGCCATTTGCACAATATCTTCTGTCACCCAGTATCTTCACACAAACCTGAGATTGATTGCAGCTTTGTGACAGTAACTACATAATTGTAGCAAATGAACAAAGACCCAGGCCACACTGGAAGAAATTAGTCAGCTGGCATGCAAAGGTAGAAAAAGTGGTGTTGGTGGCTCACACCTGAAAATTCTAGCTACTTGGGAATCTGAGTTCGGAAGGTAAAGGTTTAAAGCCAGCCCAAGCAGACAAATCCAAAAGACCCTTATCTCCAATTAACTAGCAAAAAGCCAGAATGAAAGAGGTGACTTAAGTGGTAGAGTCCAATACTTGAAGTCAAAAAGGAAAGAAAAAGGAAAAAAGGCCAAGCCAGAACTGGAGTCCTTGAGTTCAACTTCAAGCAAAAAACAAACCATAATAGGTAGAAAGAAAGATGAAGAATGCTTAAGGTTCTCCCTAATTTTAAAAATGAAGACTTTTAAAACAGGAATGTTGAAGAGTACGCCATCTTTACACATATGGATATTCAAGTTACAGTAGCAAGTATGGCCCACGTGAAATAGGTTCAGTACACTTTGTGTGTGTGTGTGTGTGTGTGTGTGTGTGTGTGTGTGCCAGGCTTGAGCTTGAACTCAGGGCTCGAGCAGTATCCTTGGGTTTCTCAAGGCTAGAGCTCTACCACTTGAGGCACAGCACCAATTCCAGCTTTTTCTATTTATGTGGTACCAACGAATCAAACCCAGGTCTTTGTGCATACTAGGCAAGCACTCTTACCAGTAGGCCAAACTCTCAGTCCCAAGTTCAATACTCATGAACCTATTCTTAAGTCTGTATGTAAGTACCCTCACTTAGTCTTTCACTCTCAACTGTCACAGTTCATGTACAAGGTATGTGGGTAAAGACTTACAATAGAATTTGGGCTGGAATTATTTCCCAGACAAAGCTGGAAATTAGTCCTTTGAGCTGCAAATATGCATCCCAGATTCTTAAAACTGTGAAGTAACCAGTAGACAAGTCACCATTTCTGAGATCCAATAGCTTGATAATCACAGCAAAAGCTGTGCTGGAATCTATTGTCCTTTAACCAAGCCCAACTGGCAAACTGGGGGCTAGGACTGTGACCTGGTAGTAGAGTGCTTGCCTAGTATGCACAAAGCCCTGGGCTCGATTCCTCAGTACCACATCCACAGAAAAAGCCAGAAGTGGTGCTGTTGCTCGAGTTGTAGAGCACTGGCCTTAAGAAAGCTCATGGACAGTACCCAAGCCCTGAAGTTAAGTCCCAGAACTGGTCAGAAAAATTACAGTTGGCAAACTGGCCCGCCTTGCCCTACACAGACTACTCAAGACAGCCTTGAAGAAAGTTATTCTGGCTGTTTTAGCCACATTCCTAATGCAAATTTTCAAACTTCAGTTAAACACAGATAGCAGCGAGCAACGCCTCTCCAGTCACAAGGTGGGGGAAGGGTCACCAAGAACCATGATATCACATGCAGGATGCTAGACCAGTGACAAATTCTGTCTTTATGTTCTTTGGATTCTTTAAATATAACACCACCAAATGTCATAATATGGCTCAAAGAATGGAGAGAATACTCCTCTTCCCATACTTGATGTCTAAACATGACAGGGTGATCCATTTCATCTCCATCTGCCTCTCTAGACAAATATATCATTTATTCAAGACACATGTCAAGTGTTGGCATGACTGTTTTGAGTGAATTATGTATATATATGTACATTTGTGCATATATGTGTACACATATCATATCTATACCTTTGTATAAATACATAAATAGCCATCTATACACATAAGCAGATATGTATATTGCTTATACTTATATTTGTATGTTGTACTCAAGGCTATATTTACATTAGACTTGTTTCATGGATTTCCAGAGGTTTCCTCTCAATCAGTTCCATAGAGCATCATAGATTCTGAATGTATGGAGTTGGAAGCATCTTAATTCACCCCTTCACATTACAGTGAAAGGAGAATGTGGGACTTAAGCAGCTTCAAACACTGGGACTAATTGGATACAGCAGCTCTGAGGACACTGGTATAGTAGAAATCTTCAGCACCTTGGACAGATGCATGACTTACCCTTAGGGGTTTTTTGTTGTTGTTGTTGTTGTTTGTTTTGTTTTGATTTTCCCTTCACATATAAAAGATAAAGGCCTCCACAAATCCAAATCCAGCACAGTAAAGGGGTGGGTAGGGAGAGAAAACAGAAAGAACAATAAACAGCTAAGCCTTCAGGGCTCTCAAAAGTAATATTAAAATCCTGACCTTCTGTTTCATAGAGCTAGAAATTACCATGGTAAAAATTTTCAAAAGAAAAGTATTTACATGCTATAGTATGTTGCAAATGCAGCAGATAACCAGATAGTTTTTGATGAAAATGAAAATATTCTGTTTACACCAATATACATAAGTCACCACCATATAATGAGCTCCTTCCCACCCCTTGTTTTTGAGCCCACAGAAGCATAATTAATAATTAACTTCATCATCAACACTACAAACATCATTAGTATAAAATGTGGGGTTTTATAAAGCACATTACTGGAAAAGTTAAACAAATGCTTTGGAAACTGGTACTCTATACATCTCTAAAGAAAATAAGATGAAAAAACCTAATGGATTAGAAAATTATCATAGAAAAAAATGATAGGTTAGTTAGGTTCATATTTCCAGGTACTTCAAGGGTTAGAATATGGTTCTGTTCTTAACTCTTTGAATCTAAATGACATGTTAAAATCATTCAAAATGTAGTAAAGCCAATTACTCATCATAATCTTCTGCCTCCACAACTTAATTCTGTTTTCCCGCTTGCCTTCTCTCTTTCCTTCCTTTTTGTTTATTCCGAAAACTTCCATTGTTATTATTCCAGAGATGGAAGTACAGAATATAACTTGGAGGAATCACAAGAGAGATAAAAAGTAAAAGACTGACAAAAGAAAGATCCCTAGTGAATTGCATTATGGATCTTTATACAGTGTTACCCACAACAACCCGGTAATTGAGCACAAAAAAGATGGACTGTATTATTTCTTTACCATTTCATACAATCTGATACTTTCTATGGCAACCCTTGATAGCTTTCTGAGTAAATGTCTTTCATTTGTACAAACAAATAATTCTAGAGCTTAAGTTTTTAATCATCTTTTCATAAACTATTTGGAAAAAAAGCATCCTAATTGAGGCTGTTTTTTCATTTCATGTGTGACTCTCATCTCAGCCCACATCACTCCATCTTCCATATGCTACTGCCAGAATGATCTGTTAACACATAGTGATTATGGCTCCCCAGGGCATAGAAATTTACACTGGATTTTCCTCTGGGCCTTCTGAACACAAGGGAGCAAATTAGAAGCCAACTTTCACCTTGGCTCAAATATATTGCAGAATCTATTTCCATAACCTTAACTGACCCCCTTAAAATAATCATTTAAGAAGGGCAATGAACCAATTACCTAATGATAACAGTTGGTGAAAGTTATTTGCAACTTGGCAAATATTTTACCTGTGAGTATAACCACCTTTTCCCACTATTTTTTTATTATCTAAAAGTAAAACATAAACAAATCACAGACTGTCATAACGGCATCGATTGAAATTGATACATGGCAACATTAGCAGATTTTATGCATCTGCATTAGCAAAAGTAACTTAAGATCGATGATTTGGAGAGAAATTATTCAGGAAATCTTAATGACTTATTGTAGTAAAAATTCTCATAAGTGTATGCATCCATTAATGGAGGATGGTTACTGGAAAGTTAAATATATTATTCAGGAAATCAATTAACTAGTATTTAATTACTTAAAATTATGATCCAATAGTGTTAGTAAACATCAGTGCACTTTGCTTACAAGTATCATTTCTGATTAAGATTCATCAGAAAATAAAAGTAATATGAGGTCGGGTGACAAGATTCACTTCTCATTTCCCTTTTCCATCTTTCTCTGTGAATTATCCCTGTGTAAAGCCAGAGGCAATTAGCACAGAGATACACCCAGGTCATCTGCTTTCTCTTCTCCTGGACAAGATGGACTGCCAAGCTCAGCATAGCAAGCTGGACTGCCCAAGGCTGCATGTGTGAGCACCACACTCTTGAGACCAAGATTAAAATGTTCTCATCTGCCAGAAAAATCACACTGCTAACTGTGCTTGATTCTTCTTGAAATAACCTACTACATGGCAACTAAGAACATGCACTCTGTTCTTTTCCTTATTCCCTCCCCTCCCCCAGGGCTAATGAAAATCATATTTGTCCACTTTAGAAAGTCAGAAAGCCATTCGGGTAACATTGGATTGAGAGGTGAGCCACCTAGCTCAGCCATGGCTGACTCCTCCTTTCTCTGCCTGAGCTACAGTTCACCAAGCATCCTTTTGACTCATTTTCCGGTGTTTTCAGAGTTGCTATTGGCATAACATCCTATCAGTGCAGTTAATTACATCCACTTGTAGTGTGAAGGACAACTTGATTGTCTCAAAAAGCCAGGGGCCATATAATTCATCTCACTGCATTAACAAAACAAGTCCCAAATTGTCTGCCTCAAGAAGGTGAAAGGATAACCCTTGGCAATGTGCTGCCATTTGTCCCCTGACACAGAGAGAGAAGTCACCAAAGAGACATTTGTGTCCCCTCTTTGGATAGACAGCCTTGCATGTCTGCTTATGTCTACCTGTTTATATAAGTCAATGTCATTTCATCTGTTCTGAACCTGGTCATTGGTAGACAGGGCTAAATTTAAACATCTGATCGCCATCCAGGCTACTTCTGCAGCTCTAAAGGATAATTATCTTATTTATTTTAATATTTAATCTGTAATATGATTTCATCCTTTGGGACCACGTTTTCTCCTCCATAGTCATTACTGTCAGACATTATTGTTTCTGTAATTATGGTCAAGATGAATTTAATCCTCTATCCCTAATCATGGAATGGAAGAGCAGGCTTGAAAGATCACAGTCCAGATCAAGGGTAACTTGGGCATTCTTCCAAGGCCGCTCCTTCATTGGTCTCCTCCATGTGCAAGTCAGCCAAGTTTTCTTTCACTAAGACACCTGGTGAGACAAAGAATTTGACTGCTGATAGCTTAGCTGATTCCTGTACAAACTGACCATTGAAGAATACAATTGTGCAGAAAGGACAAAGCTCAGAGTAGTGTAAAGAGGGAACCTCATGGATCCAGCTAAAAGTACGTGCAGTAGGCGTACCCACTGTGACACTCCATAAGGTGTTGTGTGAGACTCTCAGCAGTATGGCTGTGAGATTGGTATAAGATAAGGTGATGTTATTTACCAGCAGCAGTCTCTCTTTATGAGGAGGATGCTGTAAACTATGTAATGACTGCATTGATGTCTGGCCCATGCCTGATCTGTCCTCTTCTCTTGAACTTGTTGAGTTCTACTATATATGACATTTTTTTCAGTCCTGGGCTTGAGCTCAGGCCCCGATCCCTGTCCTTGGACTTTCTCAAGGCTAGAGCTCTACCACTTTAGCCTCAGTACCACTTCTGGCTTTTTACTTTGTATGTGGTACCAAGGAATTGAACCTGGGTCTTCGTGCCTGCTAAGCAAGCACTCTACCACTAGGCCAAACTCCCTATATATGACATTTCTAAAGCTAATTCTATACTATCCATGCAGGACTCATAGAACAGACACATGCCCCATCTTTACCTCACTGTCTTATGCTCATCCACTTTCTCCAAGGCAATCCTTCATAGAATGAAAATGACCAATCTCCAACACCTACTTTGAAGCATACATGCATCATACATGTATAAGCATGCTGCACACCTCTGAGTTTTAAGAATGATATATACATGCTAATACACAATTTACTTCTCTCTTTCTGGGATCTATGGATATTTCTTGTTAGGTTCTGGGGTTTGAACTCTGGTCCTTGAATTTGCTTTGCAACATTTCATTTGAACCATGCACCCAGACCTCAACATACCCTGCAGCATTTAGGATGTGTGTGTGTGTGTGTGTGTGTGAGTGTGTCTATGCTAGTATTGGGACTTGAACTAAGGACCTGGGCTATCCCTTATTGCTCAAAGCTAGCACTTTACTAAATAGGCCATAGCTCCATTTCCACCTTTTTGATAGTTAATTGGAGATGAGTCTCATATGTTTCTTGTTGGGTTAGCTTCAGACTTTAGTCCTCAGATCTCAGCCTTCTGTGTAGCTAGGATTGCAGGCATGAGCCAATCGCACCCTATTTGTTCTTTGCAATAAATGCAAAGCAAGGTAAAGAAAGCTTGTCAAGGGTCTTTTGGGCATTTAGATTTTTTGTTTGATGTAACTAAAAATGAATAACTTTAATTATTCAACTTTTCACTCCACAAATGAAGAACTCAAACAACAGAAAGGTGACAAAACCAGTAATTGGTCAAATAGGCAATTAGATTCTGCCACATTTTTACCTGGCTGCCATTTGGAATACTTTCTTAAAATGGTTTTACATTTTCTTTTTTTTTTTTTTGCCAGTCCTGGGCTTGAGCTCAGGGCCTGAGCACTGTCCTTAGGCTTTCTCAAGGCTAGAGCTCTACCACTTGAGCCTCAGCACCACTTCCAGCTTTTTTCTATGTATGTGGTACCAAAGAATAGTACCCAGGTCTTCATGCATGCTAAGCAAGCACTCTACTGCTAGGTCAAACTCCTGGCCCCTGATTTTACATTTTCTTTTCATGGGATAGAACTGGAAGTTAGTAAATATTTAAATCTTTTTGTTTATACATCATCTGCTCCAGAAGATTCACATTTTTATTTTCCTGCAGACAATGCCCAGGAAATACTTTTTTCATGATTCCTTACTGACACAAACTGAATTTTTATGAGCTTGTGAGTGGTCATTGTATTGGGTTTTAATTTGTACTTCCCCAATCACTCATGATGCTTAACATCTCTCCAGATATTTGTTTGCTATTTTATTTCTGTTAGTTGCTGATTCATATCCTTTGTCTGCTTCTTATTGAATGATTTATCTTTTTGTTTGTGATTTGTAGCTATTCTTTATACAATCTAGACATACATGCTATAAATATTGTTAATCACTTTTCCCAGTCTACCACTTGTCTTTTAAATGCTTATGTTATCTTTTTCTGTTGAGATCTTTCATATTTAACAAGACCCATCTGTCCATATATCCGTCTTTCCCTTCATAGCTTTGGGATTTTATTTGCTCTATTCTCGAGATTACATAAAAATGTGTTTAAGTGTATGTAAAGTTCTTTTCCTGCTCTCAGCAGTTGAGTATTAGCTGGGTATCGGTGGCTGATACCTGTAGTCCTAACAACTCAGGAGTCTGAAATAAGGAGAAAAGTAGTTTGATTCAAGTTCAGATGGAAAAGTCCATGAGATTCTATCTCCTATTAGCCAGTAAAATATGGAGTTGTAACTGTACCTTGCATGGTAGAGTGGTCGTCATGATCAAGCAAGCTGGGAAAGGGAACTGAACTCTGAATTCAAGATTAAGAAAGACCCATACAATTTTTTTTAAAAAAGAAGTATTTGGATGTTTATGATTTACTAAGGGAGTAATAGAGATTAAATCAAACTCTGGACCTTAGCATGCTACATAAACTTTCCATAACAAGCTAGTCAATACCCAGGGTCAATTATGATGATGATGATGATTATTATTATTATTATTACTTTTGTAGAAGTACAGTTTTACCAATTTGAATTGACGATAACGCATAGTATCCATATGTCTCTCCTTTGAAATAATACACTACAAGTTGATAATTAAAATTTTCTTTACAATGTCATCTCTACTAATAAAGATAGACTCTTAGAAGCTTGTTCCAATACCTGGCAGCAAAGACCCTTTTTCTCCATAACGTTAGTTTTCCACCATGTATTAAAGCTACTCCCATATGAATTGTAGGGACCTGAATAACATAGTTACTCTCTTGCTCAAATACTGTGTGGATTGGCAGGGCTAGCAGAGAACTTCTGTGTCATTTTCAAGACAGAAAAAGGTCAGTAAAAATTCACAGCTCCTAAACTGAAAACTATAAGCTAAACAGCTAATACAGTAACTTCCCTCAAAATAAAAAAAACATAAGAATAAAAGATTTACCTTGCTGACACGGGTGGCTCACACCTGTAATCCTAGCTACTCAGGAGCTGAGATCTGAGGATCACGGTTCAAAGCCAGCCTGGGCACCAAAGGACCCAAGAATCTTATATCCAATTAACCTCTAGAAAACAAGAAGTGAGGCTTGGTTCAATGGTAGGGCAGTAGCTTTGAGCTGAAAAGCTCAGGGACAGCATCCAGGCCGAGTTCAAGTCCCATCACACACACACACGCACACACACACACACACACACACACACACACACACACACACACACACAAACGCACACAAAAAATGATATACCATAAATTACAAAAAAAAATAAGTACATGATGTCATTAGCCTTTTAGATACTAAAAGGAAGAGATAGAAGAAAAAGGTATAAACAGACTAGAAAGAAGCAAAAATATCCTAGGAGAGGACGAGTGCACGGGGGGAATAGTCTGGAAAATTTTATAAGATTTAGCAGGGTCCTCTGAGCAGAGAAAGTGAAAATGTGGCTGGGTATGGTATCTTTCACCTGTAATTCCAGCTATTTGGAAGGCAGATAGCAATACAAACATCAGTCCAGGTAAAAGCATAACACCCTATTAGGAAGCCCAAATGACTGTTGTGTGGCTTAAATGGTAGAGTGCCTACCTACTAAGCATAGGCTATGGATTAAAAAAAATCAATCAATAAATATCAGGCCTTGGTAGCTCTGACTGGTAAGCCCAACTACTCAGGAGTCTAAAATCTGAGGATTGTGGTTTGAAGCCAGCCCAGTCAGAAAAGTCTCCATGAGACTCTTATCTCCAATTGACCACACACAAAAAGTAGAAGTGGCAGTGTGGCTCAAGTGGCAGATCACTATCCTTGAATACAAAGAGGCTCTGGACCAGAGACTAGGGTCTGAGTTCAAGCCCGGCAACCAACAAAAACGAAAACAAAAACAAAATCCAAACCTAGTAACACCCCCTCCCCATACCCTGCTTCCTCCCACCAAAACCCACACACATAAAGTAGAAAGGAAAGAGCTGATCATGCTCAGCCTACCTCCTCCAATCACAAAGGGGTCTTACCATCTCATTGTTAGGGACAGTCCACGGTGACTAGTAAGAAAGAAGAGATGACTCCACCCTTCCACTAAGTAGGAAATTTAACAAAGGTAGCATTTTTCTTATTCTTATTTAATTGTACATTGTGACAAATGTTTCACATGAAGCCCCAGAGGTTATTTTGTTAGCATTGGGCCCTGGAGATGAACCACCCTCTAACCCCCAGAGCATAGAGAATATACTGCTCCAGCCATCAAGCCCAAGCTACCATAACTAATCCATCATCTGTGGCCAGCAATTCTGGCTCCTGGGTGCCGATGTGGAGTTAATTAGAGAAATATTGTACGCTCAAGTCCAATTGATTATTAAGACACCATAACGAGGATTTACCACCACAGTGAGTATTGGAAGCTCTGTGTTATACCTTGCACGTGCCTGTTCTCCTTCGGAAACTGACAGCAACTAAAATTAGCATTCAGTAGCATCAGTGGCCTGTTTTTATCATTGCTGATTCAATAAGACAGTTATTATTCTCTCTGTTAATTAATATTTATCGATTAAAATTGAAAGCCGAATATCAGGCTTATAGGCTCTTCTTTAACTCCAAGGCTATGAGCATATTTCCTTGTTGGCCTAAGTCACTACTTCTTGTTTGGGCTGAAATGAATCTTTGAGATCTGGAAGAGGCCCCTGGGCACACAGAACAAGCAGTTTACAGTGGATTGGGCTGGAAGGAGGCACATGCTACTTCCTAGCTACCCGGGGAAAGGAACATTCACCAGCATTCTAAGATGGCTGGCTTCCTCTGCAGGAACGCTTCTGTTTAGAAGCTGTGGGCTTTTCAGGTTGCCATGGCATCTAAAATGACATTAGACCCATTATAACCCTTCCCTGGGGTCTGAATAAAGAACTTACACTGGTGCCTGCCAAGGATGAGCTAACTTTTGCAACACGAGGCAGAGCCATGGCTGAGCCCATAAAATTCTGTGTCCCTGTGCCTGGTTCTCAGTTAGACTACTGACAATCCAGAAGATTACAAATAAGAAGAGAGTAAAGTCACTTGTACATGTATTCACTGCTTCATCCACAATTCACCATAATCAAGTTATGGAGATAGCCCAGACACTCTAGAGTGGATGAATGGATAAAAGAAAAGGTAATATGGATGCGTATGTATCTGTGTGTGTGTATGCACATGCACACCTGAAAATGGAACTTAGCTTAACCATTAGGAAGTATAATATTATGTTATTCACAAGGAAATGGATAGACGTGGAAAAAATGTACTTTAAGAGAAGTAAGTCAGAATCTGAGAGACAAAGGGTATATGTCTTCTCTCCTATGTGGCATATTGATATAAAACAAACTGTGGGTTACCTATGAATTATCTACTAAGATAATTGCAAGCTTTCATATCTCTGCCTTAAAATAAAATAAGTGTCCTTTATGTGTAAGAAAAGACACTAGTGTTTGTTGTTCTATGGTTTCTGAAACAAGACTTCCACTCCCACCCCAGCTGGGGTGGCCACTTGTTTCCTTTTATTGTTGTAATAAGATCTCCAACTTTATGATTGTGTTAGTTTTAAGTCACTAGACTTGAAAATTATCTCCCAATAAGGTGAAAGCACAATGTCACCTCTAATTTACTAATTTAATTACATGAATGAAATCTGCCTTTACCTTTTCACAATGCTATTTTTTAGTACTCACATTTTAAACTGTTTTGCATATTTTTCACATTTCTTCTTATTAATGAAGAATCCCTTAAGTGGAGAGAATTTAAAGGCAATGATCTTAAGAACATGGGTTTCTCCACATATAAACAAAAGTATACTGAAAACAGCCAGGTCAAATTATAGAACCTTCTCACCTTCCCGTGAGTCTTCCTCAGGAAAATTTTAGGCACTGCCTTCTGTCTCAATTCTCTTCTTCCTCTCTGTTAGCTCCTATGGTAACTATGCTAAAATCTAGGTAACATCAGTGATGTGTTTGCATGCTCATGAGCTTTCTAAAATTGAATTATACAACATGCACACTCTGTTGTCTGTACAACATTCATTTTGTTTTGGTTCTGGTACTAGAGCTTGAACTCAGGACCTGGGTGCTGTCTCTGAGCTTTTGTCCTCAAGACTAGTTCTTCAATTCCAGCTTTTTGGTGGTAAACTGGAGATACAAGTCTCAGGACTTTTCTGTCCTGGCTGGCTTTGAACCACAATCCTCAGATGTCTCTGCTTATTAGTAGCAAGGATTACAGGAATGAACCATTAATAACTAGCTTAACTTTCACTTTAAAAGTAAAAAGAAGGTATTCAAATCCAGAGAGTCTTAGGTTGGGGTTCTTTCTTTTTTTTAAGTGAATTAACTCCATGTTACAAAATCCCCAATAAATACGTTATCTTTCTCTAATATGTGCACATGAAGCTTTGGAACTCTTTTAAATTCCTAAATACGTAGACATTCTTGGTTACGATCTCCCAGTTACCAACAACCTTCCAAATAGGTTCATGTGAGAATACTAAAATTACAAAGACTACAAGGCTATCTGTTTTCTCCCAGTTTAGTCTTATCAATCACCCCACTGTTATGATCACAATCGTATCATTAAATAAGCAAACTAGGAAATAAGGCCATCTTTGTCACGATAACCATCTTATGAAATAGGCAAAATAGGAGTAGGAAGTGTACCAAGGTTGTATTGGGCTATCTGGTGTCTTATCTGCTTATTATTTTCTACGACTCAGTTAACTACAGAAGGGAACTTCAGACTAGATTCTGCTTAGGACTCAAATGTGAACCATGATAAGATGATTAATAGAGAGATCTAAGTACACATAGGACATACAATACTCAGTGCATTGGTTATCATCAAAGAAGACCATCAAACACAGCCACAAAAGTGACACAAGCAGGAAGTAGAAAAAATTTGAGAATATGAACAAGCTGGTTGTAAGTCTGGGCCTCATGCCTTAAAACTGGATTTAATAGCAAGCTTAGAGCTTTAGTAACATACAAGCAAGAGAAAGAAGAGCCTCTTCTTACCAGAGCTGTCATTCCTAGGCAGGCAGCCTGCCCAAGATAAACTTTCTGAAGAATTATGATTCTGAAAGGGCCATACTTAGACTCACAGCATTGCAGCACATGGAAAAAGATTAAACTGAAACTTCTCTGCTGGAACTACTGATTTTACATTCTGGTGTGTGTGTGTGTGTGTGTGTGTGTGTGTGTGTGTGTGTGTGTGTGTAAGAGAGAGAGAGAGAGAGAGAGAGAGAGAGAGAGAGAGAGAGAGAGAGAGAGAGAGAGAGAGAGAGAGAGTGTCCTGAAGCTTGAATTCAGTGTCTTGGTGCTATTCCTGAGCTATTTTGTCAAGGCTAACCCATTACCACTTGAGCTGCAGCTCTACTTCTGGCTTTGTGGTAGTAAATTGGAGATAAGATTCTCAGACTTTCTTGGTCCAAGTTGGCTTTGAAGCACAATCCTCAGATTCTCAGCTTCCTGAGCAGCCATTAGCATCCAACTGCATTCTGTCCTATTGACACCCCTGGACAGTGGTATAGGCTAAAGAGCGTAAAATTGCTGAATAGTGCTTCCAGGAGTTTGGAACCAATGTTAGGACTAGGCTAGAATCATGAGGCTGAGTACTAAGCAGAAGGCTGCAGTCCCTCAGTCTCCTCAGTGTAGGGTTGTCCTTTGTCATAAAGACATTTCTTGGATGGAACCGTGGGAATTCAGAACAGCCTAATCACACCACACTCATGCACACTTTCAGGGAGCAGAAGATGTACCAGGATGTACTTCTAATAAGGGAACCAGGATAAGGAGCATTCGCCAGGTAGGGCATCTGGAAGCAACATTAGCCTCATTATATCCCTTCCCTAGGGTCTGAATAAAGAGTTTATACTGATGTCTGCCAGGACGAGCTAACTTTCTTCACATGAGGCAGAGCAGTGGCTGTGCCCATCAAACTCTGTCCTATGGCTGGTTTCCAGTTCCACTGCTGGTAGTGGGGTTTACTGCCATTCCAGAAGATTACAATTAAGGAGACAGTAAAGTCATTTGCACATCTGGGTCCATTATTCATTATGGTCACCTTGAAATGATAGGCTTGAAAACAGACACCATGGCTGGTAGTATCCTTCCATTT
Organism: Megascapheus bottae; assembly: GCF_031878675.1. Classification (NCBI taxonomy): domain Eukaryota; kingdom Metazoa; phylum Chordata; class Mammalia; order Rodentia; family Geomyidae; genus Megascapheus; species Megascapheus bottae. Next base: position 838,349 of record NW_028327771.1, on the reverse strand, counting down.
TACCTAATGAAATGTTTGAGCATTATAGGAGAGCAAGTAGTATTTGTGACGCTGGCCACTGGTGGGTGGCTCATGCCTTATAATCCTAGCTACTCAGAAGGCTGAGATCTGAGGATCATGGCTTTAAGCCAGCCAGAGCAGGAAAGTCTGTGAGACTCTTACCTCCAACAAACCATCAGAAAACCAGAAGTTGCATTGTGGCTCAAAGTGGAACAGTGCAAGCCTTAAGCAAAAGAGTTCAGGGACAAAAGCTAGTGTTCGAGTTCAAGCTCCATGACTGAATAATAATAATAATAATAATAATAATAATAATAATAATAACAATAATACAAACATACATATTTGTGGAATGAAAGAATGAGTATATAGAGGAGTTCAAAGGAGCCCTTGTATATAGTATGTCCTATGCAGACACATTCATTAATCACATTTTATATCTGCAGGTTGCAAGATGTGGGGAAAGGTCTGGAAGTAGTTTGGGGGAGGCAGGGGTGGAAACATCTTGGAATTACATAGTGGTGATGGCTGTACAGCCTTATTAATACACTAAAACTCACTGAATTGCGCACTGTTAAAGGGTAGATTTTATGGTATGTGAATTACATCTCCATAAAAAGAATTACATCTTTTTTTTTAAAGCAGAACATGTTAATATCAAGCAAGGCGTTTTGGAAGAAACATGGCCAAAGCCAAAAGCTATGCAGGGAAGACTCTGAAAGGTTCATGCAATGAAACTTAGGCAGAACAAAAAGTGTACAGTCAGCTGATTTCCAACCCCACATTTTACATATAAGAAACCCTGGGTTCTGGAATGTCTAAGAACATGCTTGCAGATGTGGTTGTGTGGCTCCAGTCTACACCTCTACCCCCTGTGCAGCAGAGAAGGACACAGACTGTCTCTGTGCAGAAGCAGAGGGAACACAGGCCACAGCCTTGTGGCTAGTAGAAGTTCCAGCGCTGCACTCTTCCATCTCAGCTCTTTATATTGCACTGCTTGTTATTATCACCTATTCCTTTTTATGTGACTGCCAAAATACCACCATTAATCTTTTGCACTCCCTGAAGGCAAAACACTGGTAATTGGATTTATCTGGTTTTAGAATTTGTTAGGTTCCGTTACAAAATAAATAAATAACTGACTTCCCTCCCTGGGAAACAAGAACTGGCCTGCTGGCTCTGGCTGTCATGTCCTGGCATAGCTGGCTGAGGGGCGCAGGGTGGCTCATTAATCTCCTCTATCTCCTCCCTGAACCTTCTCCCGGCTCTCCCTGCTGGTCCTGTGGCCTGGGAACTACCCCCACTAGACCCTCCATATCCACTCTCTACCTGCAGGCTTCCTCCTGGCCTTTGCTTTCACCCCACTTGGCCAGCTGCCTCATCTACAGAGTGCTTTTCCTCTGTTCAATGCCCAGAGCATTCTTTTTTTCCATTTCCCCTCTCTAGACATGTGAAGCTTCTTTGTGCATCATCCATATATGGATTCAGGCAGCATCCTGGGTGAGTGGGCCCCAGAGCTAAAGCCTCAAGGGTAGATTGTTAGGGAACACCTCCACAGCAAGCCCCACTTTGGTGTCTTTGCCCGGTGTTCAATGCTGTGGGCATGGCACCGTGGGGAAATCCACTAGGCCAAGCTCTGAGGACTGGCCACCTCCTGTCATCCTTTCACCAAGCCCAGTATGAGGCATACCTCCCAGTTCTGCAGCATGGACCTTGTGTACTCACTCTTTACAAAAACGTGCTGATAGAGCCACGCCTTCATATGGGGTCTGGAAATGACATTCAGCCCTTTTTCGGGTCCATTCTTCCAACTATAGGCCTGGCTCTGTAATGGTGATCTTAGCCAAAGTCATCACAGGAAAATTTGCTAAGACAGAAAATTCCTTCCTTCCTTCCTTCCTTCCTTCCTTCCTTCCTTCCTTCCTTTCTGTCCTCTCTCTCTCTCTCTCTCTCTCTCTCTCTCTCTCTCTCTCTCTCTCTCTCTCTCCCTCCCTCCCTCCCTCCTTCTCTCTCTCTCTCTCTCTCTCTCTCTCTCTCTCTCTCTCTCTCTCTCTCTCTCTCTCTCTCTCTGTCTCTCTCTTTCTTTTTCCTCCCAACTTTTTATCTTTTTTTTGCTACTTTCTTACAGACTTTTTTGTCTGTCTTACTTTGAACCACAATCCTTAGACCTCAGTTTCCTGGGTAGCTAGGATTACATGTGTGAGCCACCAACACCCAACATGGACATTTTTTAAAGAGAAAGCCACAAGTTCTTAGTGACTACTTTTAGAATTTATTATATGAACTTGTGAGGGCTAGAGCAACAGCAGCCACCTTGTTGCCATAAAAAAAGACAGATATCAGCACTTTAGCTGATGGAAACACATCCTGGAACTGTCCCCTCTCCAAGATCCTTTGTAAGCAATACTATAAATGTTACCATTGAATGCATCATTGTGAATGTATATATGGTCTAAAAACCTCCTCTCTGATTTGTAACATTTTTTTCCTAGTGGTGGCTTGATTGGATCAAGAGTAAATGTCCAACTTAACTTGAGACAACCGTATTTAATCTCCTGGAAATTTGACAACAGTCCAGAAAGACAGCAGACAATATGTAGAGACAATCTATGAATTCAGAAGAGGCTTGTCCCCTGAGAAGTGGCACATTTTTCCTTTGTGAAGGAGGGACAATGTGCAGAAAAAGAGGACATAAAGGTGACCCTGTTACTGTGGGACAAAGAGAGGTAACAAAATGGATGCCTGGGTTCCTGTCCCTAGTTTCTAGTTCCCCTTAAACATCATGCTGCCTCCTGTAGCAGAGCAGTAGAAAGACAATCGTGTGAGACATTCTTCCTGCTTTCTACGGACATGATCCTGTTTACAGTAGACAGGAAAATACTGTTGGATGACAAAAGTTACAACAGAACATTATAGTCAAGATCAGTAGCTCCAAAGAAGAGTTCACAGAACCAGTATGGGATGTATGAGTGCCTCTGCACTCCTGACAACAAATCTGGAGATGCTTTCATTCATCTATCTTCTACAGGATCTTTCTTAGGGACTGGAGGCAGGGCTCAAGTGATAGAGCACCAGATAGGAGCAAAATACCCTAAGCAAGAGTATAGGAACCCCTGAGTTCAAGCCCTAGAGCCTCCTACTCCCTCAAGAAAGCTTTATAATGCCAAAGTATGCATCTTAAAGCTGGTTCAGAAAGCTAAGAGCCTATTGAGATAAAGGTGAGTGATGAAAAAATCTGGAAGAAAATAAAATAACAGAGGAAGCAACATCTGAAAGACACCAGAGCCTGCCTGCCATATATATTATATATACATACATATACATATACATACATATATATATATATATATATATATATATACATACGAGAGGGGAAAGGAGAAGAATAAAGAAGCTTTGCAGCCTGTATCGTGTGTCTGATCTTTGCAGGCGAGGGTCAGTGCGTGATATCTGGTGCCAAAACCCAGGATCTGAACCCAGCCGGTAAGTAATCTACAGGTAAGGCAGCCCCGTGAGGGTTCGATCTTAGCATTAGGAGGGACATTAGGACCCTGATCCAGGATAGACGTCTATAGGTTCGCAGTAAGCGACAAGAGGATAACTAGGTTCGCCGAGAGCGACGGTAGTTGCAATATGGGCTCCGAAGTCTCTAGGAACCGGATGGAATTTACCATCAAGGGATTACTCAAAGCCAATGGCACACCCCTAAAGTCGGCCGCCACAACAACTCCTCGCCCAGGACTTTGCCCTAGATGTAAAAAGGGGAATCACTGGGCCAGTGAGTGCAGATCAGTTAAAGATAAAATGGGTAATATTCTTCCACCACAAGGGGCCCGGAGTTTGGCTTAGTGGTTAAAGTGCTTGCCTAGCATGCATGAAGACCTGGGTTCAATTCCTTGGTACCACATACATACAAAAAAAAAAAGCTGGAAGTGGTGCTGAGGCTCAAGTGGTAGAGCTCTGGCCTTGAGCAAGTCCAAGGACTGTACTCAAGCCCTGAGCTCAAGCCCAGGACTGGCAAAGAAAAAAAAAAAAAGAAAGTATAAGCACAAACCTATAGACACATAACCTATTGGTGTGAGAGACCCCTTTGGGGTATTATGGCAAGATGGCCCCATATGCCTAATTTATCTTAAACACACCCCCTCTAAGGTATTGAAAACCTACCCTTCGGCTGTAGCCGCAGTTATTTATTTGGGAGTGGAGAAGGCAATTGCCATTTTTGGCTGCCAGCCGGCCTTAGTAGTAGTGCCATTTACCTCCCAACAAGTTCACTGGTTAATAAATAATAATGATGATTGGGCAATACTTTATTGTACAGTGACAGCCCAATTTGATAATCATTACCCCAAGCACCCGTGGCTTCAATTCCTCCTTAAGGTACCTATGGTGTCCCCTACTAGAACTTCAAGTAGACCATTGTCCAATTGCCCTACTGTATTCACTGACGGTTCCACCACCGGCGTCGGGGCAGTAGTAATTATGGATACTAATAAAGAGGAAAGGAAATATGTCCTGCCTACCACTTATTCCTCTGCCCAATTAGTTGAGCTTGCCTCAGTGCTATATGCCTTTCAAATTGTGGGGGATAAACCCTTTAATCTTCTGTCTGATAGCCAGGATGTAGTCAACTCGGTCAATATTTTGGAGGTGGTACCACACATCGATCAAAAGTCTGCCGCTGCCTCCTGTTTCCAGACTTTACAAGCCGTCATCCAGCAGTGGTCCGCTTCGTTTTTTATTGGCCATATTAGAGCTCATACTCAATTGCCAGGTCCTCTTACGGCAGGAAATACATTGGCAGATTCTTTGACAAAAACTATTTTTTACTTTTCCTAACTGGAGCAGGCAAAATTATTTCACTCTCAATTTCATGTCAATTCCGCTGCATTGCGGCAGCGGTTTACTATTTCCCGTGCAGATGCGCGTCAAATTGTTAAATCCTGCATGCACTATGCACCCTTATTGTCCCAACCCTCTTTGGGCGTAAATCCGCGAGGGATACTGCCCAATCATATTTGGCAGATGGATGTTACCCATTATCCCTCTTTTGGAAAATTACAATTTGTTCATGTAAGTATTGATACCAGCTCGGGCATCATTATGGCCACACCTATGGCTGGAGAAAAGGCCAGTCATGTAATCCAGCACTGCCTTTACTCCTTTGCTGCCTGGGGGATACCTAAAATGTTAAAAACTGATAATGGTCCTGCCTATACATCTAAAGCATTTAACTCCTTTCTTTCCTGTTTTGGTATTCGACTGACTACAGGAATTCCTTATAATCCACAAGGTCAGGCCATCATTGAATGCGCTCATCGAACCATAAAAATTATGTTTTTAAAACAAAAAGGGGGAATCGGAGGCCTTTATAAAAGCCCAAAAGACATAGTTAATATTTCCCTCTTTATCTTAATTTTTTTTAAATTTGGATGAGGACGGTCACTCGGCCGGCCACGGACAGACATAATACCCCTGCCTTGGAGCAACGCTCCTGGGTTCTATGGAAGGACAATGTGACCTTGCAATGGAAGGGACCAGATCCGGTTCTACGCAGGGCACGGGGAGCTGTATGTGTTTTTCACAGGCGGAGCCGACACCAATATGGGTGCTGGAGCATCTCACCAGACCTGTATCACCGCCAGATGAACATGTGGACCCAGACGGTGTGGATGTTGGGAGTGACCATCCTTCTACTCCTGCCGGTGGAGGGGGCCACACGTCCGGACTATGTGGACCATCCTGAAAACAATTCCTCTGCCAATGCCACTAACTAATTCTACCAGAGTACTCGACCCTCAATTGCAGCCAACAAATGTGTATGCTGACCCAGTACTGGAATGGATCCCGGCACGAGTGCCGTCGTGATGAGGTTGCCGGTCTTCCTGCCCATGCCGGCCATAGTGGAAGACTCTAGCCTGTCTGTTGTCCTACGGGAAAAGAGAGATTTTGGCATCACGGCTTTAATTGCATCTGTGGTCCTTGCTGCAGCCGCAGCTACTGCCACTGCGGTATCCTTGGCTACCGCCATTCCAACCGCCACCACTCTCAACCAGTTGGCAGAAAATACTGCGCAAGCCCTAACCACCCAAGTCCAGACTAATCTTCATCTTCATCGTGGATCTACTAGACATAAATTAACTAAAATCACATTGCTACTCTTGAGAAATTAATATCCAATGAAAAAAGAAGTGTGTATGTATGCAAAACAGAAAGAGAAAAAGACAGAGAGTGACAGAGGGAGTGGGGGAGAAGACAGAGATAGAAAGAGGAAAAGGGTGAAAGAGAAAGAGCAAGGAAGAGAGAAACTAAAAATGAACCATTTGATTTTAGATATGGAATAAGCTGTATCTGGAGGTCTTTGGGTTGGAGTGGGGTGAGTATGATCAGAACCGGCTTGAGCTAATCAAAGCTACCTGTAAGACCAGGTCTGTGACCTAGCTCTTTGAAGAGCTTCTTTTAACATCTCATGTAAGGCAGGGCTATTGAAGACAAATTTCTTCCATTTCTGTTTGCTGGAAGAAGTCTTTGTCCAGGTTAGTGATTCTTTTTCTTACAACCCTTTAAATATTTCATCATACTCTTTCTTGCACATGATTTCTTAAGAGATGTTCAGGGGTATTCTTATTTTGACTCCTCTACAGGTAAGATATTTTTCTCATCTGCCTTCTTTCACTTGAACTTCTTTGGTGTGAATACGGTATGCAAAGACATCTCTTTTTCTTCATCTTTTAGTTCCTCCTGTGTAGTGTCCTCTGAGCTTTCTGAATCTGTGGTTTGTTGTCTGACACTTCTCTTTGTGTTTTCTCAACCACTGTTGCTAATTTTTTTCTAGCTTCTCTCTTTTGTTTCCAGTGTTCCCATTATGCAAAGGCTTTTCAAATGGATTTTTTTCTTGTTTACTCTTTGTAGTTTAAAAAGATGCCATCAGTGTATCTTTAAGTTAATCTTTCCTCAGCTCTCTCTAGGTCCAATAATGAATACACAAAAGACAATTTTCATTTATACGACCAGGTATTTTTTTTCTTGCCTATCCTAGGGCTTGAATTCAGAGCCTGAGAATTGTCCTTAGGCTTTCTCAAGGCTAGAGCTCTAGCAGTTGAGTCACAGCACCACTTCCAACTTTTTCTATATATGTGGTACTGAGGAATCAAATCCAGTTCTTCACATATGCTAGGCAAGCACTCTACCACTAGACCAAACTTCTACCCCCCCTTTTTTCTAGTATTTCCTTTTAATTCTTTCTTTGCATTTCTTTCCCTTCACTTCTGTTACTCATTTGTGTAGTCCCATAGCATAATAAGCATGGTCATTCTAAAGGCCACAGTCTGATGACTCCAATCTCTGAAGCATGGGAGTGGCAATCTGATGTTTGTTCTGCTCTGCAAACTATATGCTCTGCCTGCAAGCAAGAGGGGATGAGACTATTTCCTCTCTTTCAGTGGGTCAAGCAGTGAGAAAGTAGGCTGTATTGAAGAAAACTGAGTCTAGTGGGAGTACTTCACAACAGTTGCCCTGATTTTTAACAAAAGCTAACAAGGCATACAAAGAAATGGGAAACCTGTCCAATTTAAAGGAATCAAATATATCTTCTCTCAAGTCCTAAGGAAGCACAGTCTTTGGACTTACTTAAAAGAACTTTTACAAACTATCTTATATGCTCTTAAAGGACAAGAGGGAAAGGTAAAGAAGTAGAACCATCAGAAAATTATATGGGAGCAAAATTAGAATATTAACAAGGATAAAAGTGGTTTTTTGATATTGTTGTTTTGTTTTGCATTTTGCAAAAGGTTTTGAGGTTTGAACTCAGGGCCTGGGCTCTGTTGTTGAATTTCTTTTGCTTAAGGCAAAAGCATTCTACTCATTGAGCCACAGCACCACTCCCAGATTTTATTTTGAGTAGTTTATTGGAGATAAGAGTTTCACAGATTTTCCTGCTGAGCTGGCTTCCTCAGAACTCAGACTCCCAGGTATGTAGGATGATAAGCATGAACCACTAGAGAATAGCTAGATTTCTAGAAAAGATTTATATAAAAGATTTTAATAAAATTTTTATAAAAATTTTTGTAAATAAAAACTATTTTGTGAATTGAAACGCTTACTCTTTTTTTTTTGCCAGTCCTGGGCTTGAGCTCAGGGCCTGAGCACTGTCCTTGGACTTTCTCAAGGCTAGAGCTCTACCACTTGAGCCTCAGCACCACTTCCAGCTTTTTTTTCTATGTATGTGGTACCGAGGAATCGAACTTGGGTCTTCATGCATGCTAGGCAAGCACTTTAACCACTAGGCCAAACTCCGGGCCCAAAGATTTTTGTGTGTGTGTGTGTATATGTGTGTTGGTCGTGGAGCTTGAACTCTGGGCCTGGGTATTGTCCCTGAGCTCTTCAGCTTAAGACTACTGTCCTATCCCTGGAGCCACAGCACCACTTCCTGAAACGCTTCCTGACTTAGACATTAAAAAAAAAAAAAACCTCAGCAAATTGAAACATGGTCATCAGAAACTACTAAGTATGAGGAACAAGCCAAGAACAAAGGAATAAAACTGAACTAAGGCTAAGGAACTTGCCAGATACCATCAAGCATACTGCTTCTGAGTACTGGAATTACAGGCATGTGGCACTAGATCTGCCCCACATCAAAATCAAGAAACCAGCAAATGGTCAATTATTGTGTACAAAGGAAATCCCCCTCCTTGCAAGGTCACAGGTAACGTTTTCCAGGAGAAAACTTGCATACCTTCACACCAAAGGTAATGCATTTTTATATTTAAAGTAATGGGGGGGGAAGAAAGCAAATACAAAAACAAAAACAGATAAAACTGTCAATCAAGAGTTCAGAACTCAGCAAGTTTTCTTCTAGAATAAAGAAGAAGCTATGTACTTTCAAATAAATAAAAACTGAAAGAATTCATTACCTTAGACTAGTATTTCAAGAACTGTGAAAAAAGAGACTTTACAGTATCTCACTTTGTTACCTGATATATTGGATATGTTTGTATTTGGTTATTTGAAATTAGATAGGGAATGGGGGAAAACAAGATGAAGGGTGGGGGTGGGGGGGAGGGAAAAGGGGACCAAGACACGTGAAAGGATATCAATGTATGGGAATTAATGCACCATCTATCTGGCAAATATCATGTAACCCTTCTATAAATTACAATAATAAATATATGAAAAAAGTAAAATATAAGAGCTCAGAGTTTTGCCTAGTGGTAGAATGCTTGCCTAGCATGCATGAAACATGGTTCAATTCCTTGATATCACATACACAGAAAAGCAAGAAGTGGTGTTGTGGCATTTGTCCTGAGGAAAAGCCCAAGGACAGTGTTCAGGCCCTGAATTCAAGCTCCAGAACTGGAAGAAAAAGAAAAAAATAATAAAATAAAAAGAGGCTAAAAGGAAGATAAACTCTATAAAAATGTATCTGATTAAGTAACAAATATATGGACAAATAGAGAAGAAACTATTATTGTTTCTTTACTTTCACAATTTGATTCAAAGAGTCAATCTCCCATTTCCTGCATGAAGAACAGCAAATGTGTTACTCTTTCTCCTTACTTTAACTGTTTTATTAAAATAAATACTTGCTAAAACTTTCAAGAAAAGCAGGATGGAAAATAAAACTATAAAAAAATTGTAAATCCATGTCCAATGATAAAAGCAATGTAAGTACAATATGAACATAATTCATTAGCACTTGATAGTCAAGCTTCAAAAGTCTAGTGTTTTAGTATGTAATTAAAATTATTAGGTTACAATAAATCGTTATAATTTTAGAAAACTCTATGTATGCTGCATATGTTAACCACAAAAAATATCTATAGAGTATCCAAAAAGGCATGAGAGAAAAATTAAAATTATAATGCAAAAAAGTCTACTAATTACAAAGTAAGTCAATTAAAGGGCAACTGAAGAGGGAGAAAGCTATAAGACACATGAAAAAAGTAACATTGCATAGTAACTCTATCCCTAGCACTGAGTTCTTAAATGTAAATAACATAAACTTCATAAACCATAACCTTAGCTATCCATGAAGCTGAGATCTGGAGGATCATAGTTCAAACATAACTCTGGCAGAAAAGTCCACAATATTCAATTATTAATTAATTGCAGAAGCTGGGCTGAAAGCATTGTTTGAGTATTAGGTTTCAAGCTGTCAATGTAGGCGAGTAGAAACACAAATTCTGAGTTCAAATCCTAGGATTAGCATAAACACACACACACACACACACACACACACTCACACAAAGAAGCTTCTAAAATGAATGTAACAACAACAGAATCCATTTATATATGATTCCTAAAAGAACATATTAATTTGAGACTTAAGTTTATATACAGCTTGAAGGTTGAAGGAAAAGGCTGGAAATATATGTCAATGAAAATGAAACAAGGAAACAGGCATGATTGTATTGCTAATATCACATAAAACAAAGTTAGGAACCTTGTAAGGAATAAAGTACAATAGAAATATGAAGGGATTCATTTCCCTAGAAGATGTCATAAAGATCTATATGTATCAAAATTCATAGCATCTACTCACATAAAGCTAACTCTAGTAGAATTAAAGGTAGAAATAGTTCCTCTAATAATAATAGGAAGCATCACAAACACCCTCTTGAGAAAAGACATACAACAGAAGGTCAATGAGAAAATAAACTCTAGTTGAGTCAGACATAACAAATAGACACAGCACATTCTATGCAGCAAAGGCAGAAGGATGCACGTTTCATAAGGACAAATAGACTGCTAAATCATAGAGCAAATCTTCATAGATTTTAGAAGAATGAAATCACACCAAATGTTTTCCCTAACAAAGAGCCAATGAAATCAGAAATCCATAGCAGAAGGAAAACCACTAAATGCACAAATATGTATAAATTAAACAACATGCTCTTACACAACCAATTAGTACAAAAAATAGCAAAAAATCTTGAGAAATATGAAGCACCCCAAGGACTATGAGATATAAAGAAAGCAACATCGAGAGAAATGTAGAGCTCTATGCAGAAACAAAAATGAAGAGTATGTTCTCATATTAATTTGACTTTAAGCCATTAAATTCCAAAACAGGGAAAAAACTATACATAAAATTAACATAAGAATATATGTACGTGTACATATATGTATGTAATATATGTATACATATGTTTATAATTATATAGAGAGATATATTAATATATGGGTATATAATGTGTGTGCATGTGTGTGTATGCATGTGTGTATGTAAATATAAGCAGGCCAGAGGTAGGATAAACAATAGAGAGTTGGGTCCAGTAGTTCATGCCTATAATCCTAGCTACTCAGGAGACAGATCTGACGATCAAGGCTCAAAGGTCCTGGTAGAAAGGCCTGTGGGATTTTTATCTTCAATTAACTACTAAAAAAGAAAAACTGGAAGTAGAGCTCTGGTTCAAGAGGGCTAGCCTTGAGCATAAAAAGTCAAGTACAACCCCCAGGCCCTGAGTTCAAGCCCCAGGACCACCTTCCCTTCCCCCTCAATACACACACAAAAAAAGGAAAAGGAAATGGAGAAAGAAAAACACCAGAGAATATAAAGAAAACAAGTAGGTTCCTTGAAAAAAATAACAAAAATAAGTTTTAACTAGTCTGAGAAAACACAAGGTCCAAATAACTCAAATCAGAAAAATAAGAGAGTTTATGGCAGCCATACAACCAATTTTATAGATGCAAAATTCATGAAAAGGTACTATGAAAAAAAGTATGATGGGGGTAGGGAGTGAAGCTTACTAGTAGAATAAGCTTACCTAGCATGCATGAAGCCTTTGGTTTGATTCCTCCATACCACATACAGAGAAAAAGCTGGAATTACTGCTGTGGCTCAAGTGGTAGAACACTATCCTTGACGAAGCTCAAGAATAAAAGTTCAAGCCCCAGAACCAGCCCCCCCCCCAAAAAATGTATGATGGAAAATTGTATACAGGAAATCAAAAATTTCCTAGAAAAAAAAATTTTCAATCCCAAACAAATCACACACACACACACACACACACACACACACACACACACACACACAAATAATAATAGGCTTATGACTAGATTGAAATACTAAAATCTCCCAGCTAGTCACAGTGGCCTATAATACCAGCTACTTGGAAAGCAGGTATCAGAATTGCCGTTCAATTCCAGTCAAGATAAAAAGTTTTCAAGCCCTCATACCACCCAATAAAAACAGGGCATCATGGGGGGTGCCTTTTTACTACGTGGGAAGTATGAATAGGAAGATCACAGACCACAGTGGCCTGGACAAAAAGCAGACCTGACTATACAGTGACCAAAGCAAGAAAGGTCTGAATGCCTGGCTTAAGCTTCATGGATGAGTTCTTTCAAGTATTTATTAAAGTATTTATTCAACCTCTCCCCCCAAAAATTAAGAGGAGAAAAGACTTTCCAAACTCATTCTATTACTTTTTTTTTTGCAGCACCAACCTTTGAACTCAGAGCCTTGTACTTGCTCAGCAGCTGTTTTACCATCTGAGCTCCACTCCAGTGCTCCAAACTCATTCTAACAGTTAGAATTATTCAGATAACAAGGTCAAACAGTAATATTACAGGAAAGGGTGAAAGACTGCAGACCAACAACTTGTGAAATTATTGAAGCAAAGTTCTTCCCTCCAAATGTACGAAAACTGATATTTTAAAAATTAAACATCATGACCACGTGTATTTATTCCTACAGTGCAAAGGTAGCTGATACACAAAATGCAATCATCTCATGAAGCACATTAACAGACTGAAGGAAAAGGCTAAGAAAACACTTGGTCACCTCAGTTGGTACAGAAAAGATATTAAACAGAATTCAGTATCTTTCACAATAAAAAAAATGCACACATTCAGACATACACACACTACACACACACACACACACACACACACACACAAACACACACCTATGCACAACCTAAAAAGCTATTTCAAACCTATGAAGGTTGTATATGAAAATCTTATGTTTATATATTCATTGACAAAAATACCGACTGAAAGTTTTTCCTATAGTATCAGAAAAAAACAAACAAACAAACATGTCTGCTTCTTTCACATTGATTCAATATAGTTTGGGAAATTCTGCAGAGAACATTTAGTCAAGAAGAAAGAAAAGAAAGGAGGAAGAGAAATTATCTGTTTGCATATGGTATGATCTTATGTGTAGAAAATTCTAAATATTCCACACAAAATCAATATTAGAAACAATAAGCACATTCAATAAAGTCACAGAAGGAAACATTAATAAACAAAAATCAATTGCATTCCTATATGAAAACAATAGCTCACTCAAAATGAAAATTCACAAAACCATTCTATTTTGTATAGGATCAAATAAATAAAAATAAAATCATCAAAGAGGATTTTTCATGTTTGTGAAGCCTTCTGATCTAACCACAGTATCACAAAAATAATGAATGAATACATGCATACTTACATACACACAGACATGCATACATAAATGGAATAAAATACTGGTAAATCTAAATAAAAGCATACAAGATTTTCATATTTCAAACAACAAAAATCTAACCTAAAATCCATGTAAAATCTCAAAGAAACCACCTTTTCCAAAAACAACATTGTAAATACAAGATCTCACATTCCTTAATTTTATTTTTTTTCTATACAAATACACTAATCAAAATAGATTGTCCTGGACACAAAGGTGAAAACCCCAGAAATAATGTTCAAATGATTTTCCACAGTCAAATAATGCTCAACTATATGTTAAGATGTGGAACAAAGACACTCAGTCAAGACAATAAAAATTTCTCCATGAAATGATGGAAAATTGGACATCCATCCACAAGAGGATAAAGTTGAATCTTTATACCATATATAGAAACTAATATAACATAATATATGTAACCGAATATGTATATATAGCTGTATATATACACATATATAAATGTATTATGTATATATAACTATACATATGCATACATGGACATATATAACTGTATATCTATGTAAATATGTATAAATAACTATATGTATATAACTATATATGCATCTACAATAACCGTAAAACTCAAAATGGAACATGGGAGGAAAGCTTATGACATTGGATTTGACAATGGTTTTTGGATAAAACATCAAAATCACAGACAACAAAAGGGAATTTTAAAAAACAGATAAACTGGACTACAGCAAAACTGAAAACTTTCATGCATCCAAAAACACAATTAGGATAGGCATGCCTGTAACCCTAACGACTTAAAGGAGGCAGAGACAGGAGGGTAAAATGGCAGAACTTGTATGAGTTTCCTGGATTTATACCAACTACTGAATGTTAAACAAAAAGTATCTATACAAACATGGTGAAATATTCATTACAGATCAAGATTATAACTCCTAGCACTCAAGAAATAATAGAATCATGAGGTCAAAATCAGCCTGAGCTATTTTTCAAGACACTGTCTCATAAAAAATTAATTTGCTTAACCTATTAACAACCTATCCAGTGGGACATATTTTAAAACATGTGCACACATTCAAAACTATGTGCAAATCATACATAGATTAAAGGCTTCTTTTCAAGACTACAACTCATCAACAACAATTTCTATTCATTAAATTGATTATGGCAAAAATTAACAAGTAGAAGGAAAAAATGACAAGTATTGGTTAGGCTGTTGGCAATGTAAATAGAACAAGCACCATGTAAAATAGGATAGCGGTTCTTCAAATAATGAATCAGAAAATGATTACATGATCCGACAATTCCACTTTGGGGCAATACCAAAATAATCATTATAAGTAAAGATTCAAAACAATATTTGTATACCCATATCCATAGTGCTTTAATTCACAATAGTGAATGCAATACAAGTCTCCAAGTCTCCATCAGAGGATGGTTAAAGGAGTATGATATAGGATTGCAATGATTGAATCTTAAGAAGGAAAGAAATATGACACGTGATACAACAGGGAAAAAAAACCTTGAAGATATGCTAATTAAATTAGCCACTCACAAAAGGACAAGTATTACACAATACCACTTGTCAGAGATTCCAAGTGGAGACAGAATCTTCAAGACAGAAATAGAATGGTACTTTCCATGGCCTGTGGGAGAGGGAAGAATGGTGGATGATGATTAGTGTTTCAGTTGGGGAAGTTGAAAGACATTCTGTAAGGGATGCTGGGAACGGCTATGCAGCAACATGGATATTCTTAATGCCACTGAAAAAGATTCTGCAAACAATAAATTTCATTTTATTTATTCAGTTATTTTACAGCAGTAAAAAAGGAGGCATGGAAAAACCCCGGGTTCTCTTAGACACTTTATGCTTTCTGGGATGATAGTTAACATGAGTATGTGTTCATAATTATTGAGATGAACATTTATTTAAATGCTTTATTTAAAATAAATATATCTCTTCCCATCATTTCTCTCCCTCTTTCCTTTCTTCCTGGTTCCTTTGATCTGTTACTTATATATTCATTATATGCAAATATTTATAAAAGAAAGCATTAGAATTAAACTTTTTTTTTGTCTGAGCACTGTCCTTGGGTATTCTCAAGGCTAGAGCTCTACCACTTGAGCCACAGCACCACTTTCGTTTTTTTCTATGTATGTGGCACTGAGAAATCGAACCTAGGTCTTTGCACATGCTAGGCAAGCACTCAACCACTAAGCCAAACTCTCAGCCCTAGAACTTTTAAAATGTCCACATTCAGGCTGGGTGTGGTTCAAGTGATAGAGATGCCTAATG
This sequence comes from Megascapheus bottae, assembly GCF_031878675.1. Classification (NCBI taxonomy): domain Eukaryota; kingdom Metazoa; phylum Chordata; class Mammalia; order Rodentia; family Geomyidae; genus Megascapheus; species Megascapheus bottae. The sequence continues at coordinate 822,633 of NW_028327771.1, read as the reverse complement.
TGCAGGAAGCCCTGGGTTCAATCTCCAAAACCGTGCAATGGAACAGGACAGGACAGGACAGAATAATATTCATATTGACTGTCTACAATGATGCATCATGTATAGTTAGCAATAAATGAGTGCTATTTGTTTAAACTATGAGTTTACTACAATTAGCTCTCCAGATCGTGTTCCAACTTAATCACAAAACAAGAACATCTAGAAAAAGAAAGGCAGATGTATTAAACATCTACCCACCTAGATGTTCTTATATGTGTGAATAATCACATTTTTGTCTCATTCTTCCCTATCCAACATAAAATAGGAGCTATTCATGTAGCATTTGGATGATATTAATTTCTATATGTAATTTAGAAATACAGAAAGATGTGCAGGGAGTGCATGCAAACACTATAATATTTTGTATCAGGGACTTGAGTTTATATATTTCAATGTCTGCATAGGACTTTGGACCATTCTCCCATGTAGAATAAGGATTGACCTACCTTATATTTAAAATTTTTAATAGCTGCAGTTTATTGTGAGCTTACTACATTGTGAGGTTTTTTTTTTTAAACTCTTTTACAAACTCAAGGCCATTTTCTCTCTTTCAGTAACCCAGTCGAGTGAGTATAAACACCCTGTTTGTTTTTTGATTTTGTTTTTTCAATCAGGAAATTAAGGCTTAGAGAAATTGTGTCACTTGTCCAACCACATACAGCTGTTCTTTAACTAGCAGAGTTGGGGCTTGAATGAGCCTTTTCAACTGCAGAGCTGATGTTCTTAACTTCTTGAGAGAGGTTATACTTTATCTTACATTTCACTAAGCACCTATTGACTTGCCAATTGTAAAAGAGAGCATATAATCAAGAGCATTCTAGAAGGTCTTCCCACTGCACCGGTGTAAGTGCGCGTTGCAGAGATGTAGTGGGGGCCATCTTGGTAGGTGTTTGCTGCAGAAACAGCTGCATTTCAGGTATCCCAGAAGATAGTTCTAAAAACTCCTTCCTCCCCAGATGCCCTCTTCAATGTTAGGAGAGGAATCACGTTGGCCTTTCTGTTCCCCAATGTTGGCATACTTCCATGGATACATGCTCTCATCAGGACCCTTACTGACAGGAAGAAAGAAGACATGCCTCCCTGGAGATGGCACCAAGTCTGCCGGTGGCTTTAAGAATATTACGAAATTCATAAATACTGCAATTATAACAAGCAGGAGGAGATGGGACAAGTTAAATACCAAGCATCTAGGGAAAGATCATTATCTCAACGAGAATTCAAATGCCAGAAACTCTGGTGGTAATTTCAATGACTTCTGAATTTAAAAATGAGTGAGAATATCTTCATTAAGAACTGGAAGCATGCATGAATGTCATTTCATTTGTGTGCATGTGTATGCCCACATGTACTTATGATAGGAAGAAACAGGAAGAAAGGAGAAGCATTTTATTTTAACAACTTGGGGAATATATTGTTAGGAAGTGTCTTAGACATTGTGTTAGAAATTGCACACACTAAAGAGACCACAGAAGACTTTTGAATTACACAGAGAGCTTCAGAGAAACAATGGAAATGACATAGGAAAAGGCAATTGGATCAGGGCAGGATCAACTTGAATACTATAATTTCTTCTTCATAGGTGTCTCACAGCATCCTATCTCTCTACGAGCATTTCCATTCAAATAAAACACAGGACTGACTTAAGACCCTGTAGATGATAATAGTAACTCTGTCTTTTATTACCTGGGAGTTGTAAACAGCCCTGTAGCAGTCTTGAAGTCACAAGTCTGAGCCACATGGAAGGCTGGTCAAGATAGACGTCTAAAGTAACTGATTTAGTAAGTTGTAGATGGGAGAGGAAAGTACAGAATTATAGAGGATCCAAACAGACAAGAGCAAGAATCCTTCAGCCTAGACCTCTGATGAAGAGATCTACACAATGAACATTCAAATAATCAAACAAAAATGCAATCTCTGAAAAGGCAGAGGGACACTCTTAAGCAAGACTACTTCAATCAAAGAGGAGTTTCCAGCTGACAAGCAGGGGGTACAACCACTCAGAGCCAATGTAGATGAGAAAGACATGAAACAAGATTACTGGCAAGGGAAGATGTGGAGCTGTGAGGCAGGTAGAAAAGAATCCGAAAGCCTGGAACCCTCCAGGGCATCAATGGCTCATCCCTGCAACCCTACTTACTTGGGAGGCTGAAATACAAGGCCCGTTGCTGGCAGCTAGCACAGGTAGACAAATCCGTCTCCATGAGATGGAGATGTTATCTATATCTAATGAGCAAAAAGCTGGAAATGAAAGTGTGGCTGCTGTGATAGAGCCCTAGTCTTGAGAGAAAACAATCATGGCAGTCATGGAAGGCCCTGAGTTCAAGACCCAGTTCCATAGCACAAAGGATGGAAGGAAGGGGAAAGGGAAGGAAAAAGGAAAGGGGAAGGGGGAGGGAGGGAAGGGAAGGAGGCCTGGAGCCTGTTGGCAAGCAAGAACTCTAGGTTGCTTTTATCTTGATGGTGGCTGAAATACACTGGACTCTAGTCATATGTGGTTGTGCTGCCTGAAGAATCAAGGAGATAACAATTAAATACCAGAACTTTAGAAGGCTTAGCCTTTGATTTTAATTGTATTTTAGGGCCCCTGCCCCTTATGATTTTCCTGCCTCATGGTTCCTGTTATCTCTTCCTTCAATTTCTTGATACTACATGCAGAAAATAACTCTCTTACTTGTCCTTGTCCAGTGCCTTTCCATTTTTTTGTCTTTCCTTTACTTTATCTCTATCCTTTATTTCTGCAAATCTTCTTTGGTCCTTCCTTCCTCTTCTATGGAATTTCCCCAATTACCAGCAAAATGCTTCCCAACAAATGCATACACTGATGGATTCTCAAAAGAACCACGTATCTTAAAAATTAAATTTGGCCCTATAGAAACAGTAATATAAACTTTCAGAACTTTTGAAAGTATTCAGAAATAGCTTTAAGAAAATATTTCCATATTATCTTATTGTAATTATACCTACTTTTCTTCATCATTGGAACTCAAAATAAATAGAAAATTATCATAGTCATTTTTTTTCTCTTTGGCATAATTACTTCTTTTACAACAATGTTATTCTGTATTCTTCTTCCTTGCTATTCTACAGCGTTTTGGGTAATTGTGAGTTAAATTATCTTCTGAGGACTAGCCAGAAAACTTAACAACCACTTAAAATGTTCTTTGTTCTGATTATGCAATGGAAACTTGGTTAATCGGATGCAGTAAATCTTCAGAACTACTGAAAATGTTTAATATTCAAAACCAATTTTAAACACTTTATCGATCTGCACTTTTATGGGAAGCCAGGTCAAATCCTTCAGCATCTCTTTGATTTAAGCAAAATGTATCATTTCCAGGGAAGATTTAGATAAAATGAGTCACATGATTTTCCCTAGGGTATGAATCAGTAGGAAAGGTGAATAGAGGGCCTATAGCTATTTCCACAGCCTTAATGGTTCAACTAAAATGTGAATCTAAAGGTAAGGAAAGTATGAGATGACATATTTTAGGGCTTAAAGCAACTGTTTCTGCTCACTCTATACTTTGCAGGGAAAGAAACTCTTTTCCTTAAGGGTCTCATTGGTGGCTTTTGGTCAATAGATGATGTGCTTCTTTGCCTTAGTTTTCAAGTTCTTTAGGGCTCTGTCTGTGCTGCAGAAGGTCACGTGATAGGATAATACATGAGCATAGAGATTTGGCCCAGAACACCAATGTGCTTCATGATGGAAACCCTCTGGTGGCCATCATTTTGCAGAGTGTTGAACTTTCATGACTTCTAGCTGGAACAAGGAGTTCAGCACCTACTTAAATGCAACACCCTACAGGTGACACAACTGCCACCTAAGGCCCTCAGCTAAAGGCAAGTCTCCTGGCCTTTGCTCCAATGTGTCCAGGAAAGAGATAAGACACTCCTGCTCTGTTCTGTTTTGGACACCTTCCTTGGTCTCAGTATCTGCAAGGGAAATGAATACTTGGAACCTGAGGAGAAGCAGAAAGGCCTTATAAAGGAAAATCTGTTACATAATCACATGACAGAAGAGCAGTGGCTTAATGTCCCTTTAAGATAATCTCCTAGGTATCCAGGAGATAATAGGTGATGGGTGTGGCATCTGACTCCCAATAAATTATGACTATCCAAAGGTTTGCTGTTGGAAAAGCACATGGGGACCTGATATCACTTATTCAAGCCTGTAATCCTACCCAAAAGCCAGAGTGGAGGAGCGACTCAAGAAATAAGAGTATAGTCCTGGGAGTGTGTCCTAGTGGTAGAATGCTTGCCTAGCAACACAAAGCCCTGGGTTCCATTCCTCAGTACCACATACATAGAAAAAAAAAAAGAAAGAAAAAGAAAATGAAAGAAACAGAACATAAGCTTTAAGGAACAAGTTAAACCACACACACATACACACACACACACACACACACACACACACACACACACTCACACAAAATCATATCTCTCTACTGTGGCCCTTGGAAATTTTATTAAAGAGACCATGGTGTTTGCCTAAAAGAAAAGATTTTCACAAGGCTCAAACTCTTCCTCTCTCTAATGTTTCCTCGCAGAAAAATGACCACACATCAAGGGCAGGGCAAGGGCTGAGTAGCCAAGACACAGAAGCTTCACTGCATCCTTCTCATATACAAACATAGACCAGTGTAGAAACAGATAGGAAAATGCTATTGGCTTGGGTGTGGCAGTGGCTTGTGGAAGCACAAAGATGAAAAGAACCAGCCCCTCTCCAACCAATACTCCCTGGAAACTGTGGCACCAATTTCACTAAAGCCAACATCAGACTAACCATCTTCCTGCAAGACAAACAATAGCAAACATATCTGAAATACTTTGGTGCTTTCTTGTCTGTATTTTTTTTAAAAAAGCAAAGGTTAATACTTCTTTTCTTACAAAATAGACAAAGCAAACTTCTACAAAACATCCTGGATTAATTCCCTCTTCTCATCTCATGACAGTAGAAAGTGCTTTCTGTTAATAAGAATCAATTTAAAAAAAAAAAAAGTCCTCCCCTGGGAAGGTCAAAAAGGCCTGGCTTGTCTCATCTCTTACTCACTCCCACATCCCCTCACATCTGAGGGATGGCTTCCTCACAGCCAGCTCTGCAGTTGGCACAGTAAGAAGGTCAAGGGTGCAGTCTTTGTTAGAAGGTAGATGGAAATGAAATAGAAAGATGGAGCTAACCTAAACCCAAAGATCTGGTTTACTACAAGAAGCCAAATTAACCAAAGGCCTTGGATAACATGTGGTGTTTTCTGTGGCCCCTTCATTCTTTCATGACTCCATCCCTTGTTTGAGGGTGGGAAAGTGGCGCATGTGTTGTAGGAGTGAGATGTAACTCTACCAATCAGCCATGTTCATATTCAAGCCAGCCCAGCTTTTCTAGTCTGGGTAATCATGCAGCTATGGCTTAACTAAGGATGAGCCACATCCTTGGTCAGTGGTTTTCTGGTTGTCTGTGTCCATTCCCATCTATGGCAAGGCAAATCTCTGCAGAGATAGGACAGCCTTCCTGGTACATATCTATTCTGCTGCCTGGACAAGTCCCCTGACTCTTCCATCTGCTTACTGTCTAGTCAGCAGAGATTCAAAGGGCCCTTGTATAGCTTCAGACCAAACCGCAGGCTTCAGTAGGTTCAGTGGTCCCTTCTTTGGCCAAGGATTTGAATGGAATCTAGTCTCACAGAATTTCTAAGATCCCCAAATACTAATGGCTCATTGTCCAAGCACTGCATTCCAAAAAAAATGAAACTGTTCTGATAAGATTCCTGGATCACCGGAGAGATGATACTACTTCAGAAGAAATGGAGGCACATTAAAATGGATTGAACCATTCAGCTAGCACTTAATTTTCATCCTTGGTACCCACTCCCTGTAAAGCACAGAATCCATCATCCCAGAGTCTCCATCACTGCACAGTACAGAGAAGGCACGTCAGCTGGAGTGAGACACCTGACATTCACCCTTGCTCACATGTTCCAGGTCAGACAGCCCCTGAGAGAAGTAGTTCTCAACCACATTTGTGCCCATCTCGAGAGATGTTTATTCCTTTCATCTGGGAGCTGGATATTAGATATTTTTGAGAGGTGGTGGAGTTTAAGCCTAGAGCTTTGTGCATGGTAAGCTCGATATATGCCATTAAGTAGCACCCTGATCCCTAGCAACAATGCCACTGTTTTAAAAAAGCATCTCAGGGCCAGAAGTTTGGCCTAGTGGTAGAGTGCTTGCCTACAATGCATGAAGACCAGGGTTCGATTCCTCAGTACCACATACATAGAAAAAAGCCAGAAGTGGTGCAGAGGCTCAAGTAGTAGAGCTCTAACCTTGAGAAATTCCAAGGACAGTGCTCAGACCTTGAGCCCAAGCCCAGGACTGGCAAAAAAAAAAAAGCATCTCAAAGAAGTAGCAGGTTGTAGATACCATCCTTGAATGAAGGAAAAAAAAACAACTATGATATCTCTCATCTCTTTTGCTGTCCCTTGGTTATACCATATTGTTACAGTATCTCACTTTGTTATCTGATATATTGGATATATTTGTATTTGGCTATTTGAAATTGGATACGGAAGGGGGGAAAATCAAGATGGGGGGGTGGAGGGGAGGGTAATGAGGACCAAGACATGTGAAAGGGTATCAATGTATGTGAATTAATGCACCTTCTATCTGGCAAATATCATGTAACCCTTTTATTAATTACAATAAAATATTTAAAAAATAAAAATAAATAAATATTAAAAAAATCAAGAATGTGAGGCCCTGGGTTCACATATATGTATGACATATACGTGTGTGTGTGTGTGTGTGTGTGTGTGTGTGTGTGTAAAATCTTCATTAACTCTGATAAGAAACTCAGGATAGCATCACCATGAAAGAGATCCTTTTGAGACTGTTCCTGCTCTTTATACACATTCATCTTTATACACATTCATCTTCCCAGACCAAGAGCACCATCTTCATACTTATACAGCCCTAATTCCGCTTTAGTCCCTTAAACACTGAGATGCCAAAATTGCATGTGTGTTTGCAATGACCTAACAGTTGACCTCATATTTCCTCATTTACGTAATAGGACACGCTGCTCGTGGTGAGAGCAGAAAGCAGGAAAACCCCCACTGCACAGCTTCTTTGGCCCAAACCCCACTACTCAGATTATTACTTGGCAGTAGTCAAACCTTATATCTTTGTTTCTGAATGGATTCACTCAAAACTACAACTCAAAATGCCAGCACAGTTTAGAAAAGAGCCATTAAGCATAATCCTGGATCAACAACCCCTGAACACAGCAAAACGATTATCCTACTATTGAAAACAAATGAGAAAACAACAACACAATAAACCACTGAGTGCGTGGGATCTTCTCCCACAAAGTACCACAGGGACAATTATGACCACAGTTTCATGGCACCCCTCAAAACTGCCACACAGAAGGCTCAAGAGGATTCACAGAGGAAGATGAGGAAATTTAGAGGTGAATGGGGTCTGTGAAGAAGGCACCATTGGCTGGCACCTGGGCCATGGAGGTGGCTTAATAGATAGATACCAGCTGATTCTGCTCTTGGTTCCCTGGCTTCTGTCCCAAGGCAGGCAGTGACTCAGGAAACTCAGATACTTGTCATATCTAATCTAACTGAAAGGCACTGAACGTTTTTAACCCAACAGCACATAATTGTAATGAAATGATTCTGGCCAAGAGGGCCCATTTGTAATAATGAATTCAAATCAGATTCATAGAGGCTATAATTCAACCATAGTGAATAGCACCTTCGTTTTCCATACCGACTCACTTCCAAAAAGGCAAAATAACTCAATATTCAAATAATTGCTCTTCCTTTTCAAGTAGCTCTATGAAGTAGTCACAGGGATGATAATATTGACTCACTTACACAAAGCAAGTTTTCTTCCCCATCTGAAATCTCAGTGTCATCTCATATCACTTGCAATTGTCCCCCACAACAGTCACAACAGGAAGGGAGCCATTTCCTCTAAACTGTGAGATTTTTCACTGGGAAATCTGAAGGCGGACTTAAGTTTTTTCATCCCTTTGTTTTGCTCCTTTGCTAACTTCATGCAACATTTAGATACAGAAGGGTAATAAATATAATGTCTAGCAGATACATCGAAAAATGACTTCTGTAGCTAATAGACATGGTATCATTAGTTCCATTTGAAAAATTAACTTGCCAAGGAATGACTTCCCAGTGAACCCTATCACGAAGACACTTAAGTGTGACTAGACATAAAAATTACAAGCTTCTCAAATGTAGCTCATTGTTAAAGTATATGTTTCCTATGCATGAGGAACTGGATTGAATCCCAAACACCACAAAAATAAATAAAACGAACAAATACTAATATTTTCAAACTGAAAAAGAAAGACATAGCACATTGATCTGTGGTCAAGGCCATCGTCATATATTTCTATCAAATTCAATTGTAGACTCTATCTCAGTGTCCTGAGGAACTATGTGCATTGGAAATGAAAGGCAAATGTGTGGGACCCAGAGAAACTGGCAGGAAGTGCTCTATTTTTTTCTATTAAAAAAAACCCAAAACATTGTGATTATACTGAACTCAGAACTTCTTAGCTATCAGGGAATGATATGAATTTAAATAATGAAAGAAGGAAGGAAAGAAGAAAAGGAAGTGGCTGAGATTCAAGAAAATCAGTGGGAGGTATATTATGAAAAATACAGGATGAATCCAGACGCCAGCGGCTCATGCCTGTAATCCTTGCTATGCAGCGGGCTGAGATCTGAGGATTGCAGTTTGAAGCCAGCTGGAATAGGAAACTTCATGAAACTCTTAACAAAAATTCAGAAGTGAAGCTTTGGCTCAAATGATAAACTACCGGCAATGAGGGTAAAGACTACGTGATGGAGTTCCAGCCCTGAGTTCAAGCCTCAGTAACTATCACAAAATAAATTAAATAATGAAGTCAGGTACAGGAGCTCACACTTACAATCTCTGCTACCCAGGAATCAGATATCAGGAAGTTCTGGGGGCAGCCCTGGCAATCAATTAGCAATAACCCATCTAAATAAACAAAGAAATATAGCTAACTGGCAGTACAAATGTGTAATTCCAATTATGGTAGGAATAGCACAGTGTGGAGAAAATGGTGAAATCTCTCTGAAAGATCACTAAAGCAAAAAAAGGGATAGAAGCATGGCTCAAGTGGCAGAACAGCTGCCTAGCAAACACAAGGTCCCAAATTCAAACCTTAGTTCTGTTGTCAAACATAAAAGTAATAAATATATATACAAGATGGAATTTAGAGTATATTAAAAAGTAGTATGTGCATAATGTTCTGGATTTCTCTGTTTCAGAGACAAAAGTACAGAAGAGAGGCAAAACCAACTATAGAATATGTTCTGAGTTGTTTTTTTTTTTTTTTTAGAAAAACTAAAGCATAAAACCAATTACTAAGGTAATAGCATTTATACCTGAACATGTAAGTTGTTGGGGATTTTTCCCACAAAGCATGAAAAGCAAGTATTCAGCTTTTTTCCTTTTTTATTCACATTCTCATTACCAAGCCCAGCTGCTAAACATTACAATTTGAAGATCATGAAAACAGGGCAGCAGCTAATAAAAAATAAAATAAAATAAAAAATAAAAAAAGTAGATGAAAGTTCGCCCTCTAATGGTCAAATTCACCTACTGCATCCGAGAAAGGAGAAAACCCAAGTTTCTGGTGTAATTCTTGAGACCAGAGGAGCTCTAAAGTGTTGGGAAAGTTCAGCATTGAGCTAATAATACTCATTGCCGGGCCTCTTTGTCTCTATGAGAAGATTAGTGGTGTTAGGAAGTGTTCCAGCCCCTTCACACCGTGCTTGACCTTTACTTAAGCTCTTAGGATCCTGGAACCAACTAATCCTCTACAGATGTGCATTGCATAGGTTTCAGAAAACACATACTCCTTGACCAATGTAATAGGGATATCACATTCTCATATAGGACAAGCTAAGGCATGCTCACTGGGCAAGAGAAATTGTCCCTTATAATGTCTGTCTTGTCTATCCTCCAGTAGACTGGCCTCTGAGATCTCTTCTTTAGCTCAAAACAAGGTTCAGCTAAAAAAGCAAAGTAACCAAAATCTCAAACAAACCCTGGCATTCAGGAACAGAATACCTGTGTCTCAGAGGCTCTCCTCAGTTCCCCAGAAGAAGCTTATAAGAACGGGACTCCCCCCATGTGCGAGCTCTCTCTCTCTCTCTCTCTCTCTCTCTCTCTCTCTCTCTCTCTCTCTCTCTCTCTCTCTCTCTCTCTCTCTCTCTCTCTCTCTGCACACTGGCTGCAGAATCTGGGTCAGAATGTTTTATTTTCACCATAACCATCAAAATCACAGGCAGGGCAAATGCATTCACCCTGTGTACATTGTAAGACACAGTTAAGCTGGGACGTCCCTGAATCTCTCTCCTAGGACCAGAACTGCCTCATTAAAGGGATAAAAGATGATATCTGCTGAGCTGGTGAAAAGTGGTAGCTGCATTTTTATTAAAAGTCTCCACTGCAGCAGGCCCAGTCCCCAATGGTTCATATTCCAAGAATCTCCACCCCTCTGCCTAGAGCATGTGAGTGATTCTCTGTAACTCATTAAGCTAAAACAAAAAGCTTCCCTCTCATGCTTTTCACCCAGGAATGATGTTGTCGAATGAAAACTACACATTTCTCTGCATGGCCCAAGATGGCCAAACCAAAACAGCTCTCACATTTACAAGAGGGGCCGCCACGCACACCACACCGGGTTGGCATAGAGGCTCTTTCTTCAACAGACTTGCAGGCATGGGTGAATGCAGAGCTTGAGAAAGGGTCTAGCCTCTATTTCATCGCATCCTGCTGGGCCTGGGAGAGACCTAAGGAAAGGTCTTAGGCTAGCCAACACAGTACCCTAAGTACCAAGTACCCCTCTCCATGTTCACAGAGACATCCATGCAGCTGTGCCAAGACTCACAGACACCTCAAGTCCCAGGTGTTGCATTTAGTACCCCCTGAGAAGATCATCCATCCAAAACAAACAAACAACAACAACAAAAACAACAAAAAACCCAGAGCAAATGACAACCCGGTCTAAGCATCTCACAACGCCAGTGACCACCTCCTGGGCCTACTACAAAACAGCCTCTCCGCAGGAAGCTCTGGCCCCTCCTGGAGCCTTCGGATCTCCCTGCCCCCTGGAGAAGGCATCCACGGGAGGGTCTCAGCACCCCCCCCACGGTTGTAGGATGCTCCCCTACCTGAGGGTGGTGCTCTCCCCCTGCCGGACTGTCACGTTGTCCATAGCTTTGGGGAAGGTGGCATCTCCGCTGCGCACGGGCACTCCTGTGGGTACAAGGAACAGCAGCCTGAGAGACACGACCACGAGGCACTTCCAGGGCAGGAACAGGTACCCACAGACCCCCATCCTCGACTGCCACAACTTCCCACAACTCGGGGCCGCCTGGCGCACGCGCGCCCCCCCTGCTCCCCTGTCCCAAACACCACCACCACTGGCGGGAAGTGGGGTGTGTGTTGGAGAGATGGTGGGGGCGGGGGGCGGCTGGAGAGAGAGAAAGAGAGAGAGAGAGAGGAGACCGAGATTGGAGCAGCCTGGAGGAGCAGACAGGGAGAAGGAGAAGCCGACTCTCCGGAGTCTAATAATTCTTCCTCAGTTCCTGCCTCAGCTTTGCAGCCCAGCAGAACCTGATGCCCCCCTCCCCTCTCCAACTCCTGCATCCAAAAAAAGAGCTTTCTCGATGCTTCTCTCCTCCCCCCCTCTTGGGGGGGGAGGGAGGGCAGGAAGGAGGGAGGGAGGCAGTCCGGGCGGGAGAGGAGACGCAAGGTGCTGGGATGAAGGTCAGCGATTGCGCGTTCTCCGCCTGGGTCTGTCTTGGAGATGCTACTTTAAGATGCAGTGGGGCAGGTTCGGTGGAGGTCTGGCATCCAAAGTTTCTAAGCCAGAGAGGAGGAAGGCAAGTGTCTCTGACATGAAGGAGGTGTCATGAAAGCCTCCTGCTTCCAGGGGAGGAGATGTTTTATTAGCGCACACATATGTATGGATGTATTTATAAACCAGTCCCCAAGTCTCGCATCTGGTTCTCTCCCCCTCCCTCCCTCCCTCCCTCCTTCCCTCCTTCCCTCCCTGAAGGCGATCAAAAGTTCCAAGCAGGAACCCCGCAGCGGGTTAGGATGAAGTCAGAGAGGTTTCCTTCGTGGGCGACGTCCTCCCCCGAGGTCCAATCGGTGGTCGCCGCCAGCCTAGAGGAGCCCCTGCCCAGCCGCTGGCTCAGGGGCGCACGGCGGCGACCCCCATCTCTTCCTCCCCCTCGTCCCCCTCTTCTTCCTCCCCCTCCTCCTCCTCTCCCCCTCCCCCCTCCACCCCTCTCCCCCTCCCTCCTCTTCCTCCTCCTGGGACGCGCGGATGCCCCGTTCAGCGGCCGCCCCCGGCCTCTGCGCCGCCCCCACCCCTCCCCCGGGAGCCCCGGACCTCCGGGGTTGTCATGGCAGCAGCTCCATCCCTGACCGCCACTCCCCCTCCCCACACCCGGTGCGGATTCTCTGGGCGAGCCGGCGGGCGGGTGGGCCATGGCGCGCGGACCGTGCGCTCACGCCGGCGGCGGCGGCCGGGGGCGCGCGGGGGCGCCCACCTCCAGCCCAGGCACATCGCGCCCCACCGAGGAGGCTGGGGTTCCCGGCAGAGATGAGCATGGCACCTCATCCCCCCCCAGACACCATGAGCCAGCAGAGGAGATGCCAGGGCGCCCCACTCACTGGCTCCCCTGGGTACCAGGGTGGGGAGGAGGACGGAGAGGAGGGAGGCCGGCGAGGGAGTCCGTTCAGGGAAAGCAGCAAATTGCAAAGTGAGGCTGGCACCTCTCTATGGATGCCACGCAGAAGTTGGCAAACCCCGCCCTGAAGAACTGAAGTACATGTCTTCACGTGCCCAGGGGACCTGCAACCCCAGGGAATACCCCCACTGGCCATCTAGCCAAGCTTGGGCTTCTCCCAGGGACACAGCTGGGTCTCCAGAGCCTGTGGGAAACGCTTGTTGCTCTGATGACCCGCCAAGAAGTCCTTAGGAACCCTTCACACCATGTCTTGCCTTCCAAGCTGGCAAGTGAATTTCTTACAACAGCATAGCATGCAAAAGAGTCCTTCATTATCCATGCATCTTATTCGTGATTTAAAAAAAAAAAAGAAAAGAAAAGCAAGAACTGGGAAAAGCTACAGGCTTGAAAGTAATTGGATTAGGTTTCATAGGAGCCATCTATAGTTTTATGGTCACAGGAAGGGGCTGCCTTCTGGAAGGGACCTGGGGATGTGGCCTTCTTTGGTCTCGGCTCTATTATCTTTCCCCTCTGAACCCGAAAGCACTCACTCTCCTTGGGCCTGTCATTATTCTTTTTCCTGCTCTGCTTGGCAGAACCTCCTTCTGTGTGTAGATCTCACTCTTGGATCCTAATTTAATGGTGGCTACGTGCATCTGCCCTACTGTATTTCCACCCCCCCCAAAGCCATTTGTTAAATTAGACTGGGCTCAGCACAATTGGCAAAATAAAATGTAATTCAAAAAAAAAATAAGCATTAAGCCTTAGCATGTATTACTTTACTGGCTGAAGGATACAAAGCCTACTACCTGCTCTTGGTTCTGAGTGACTGAACACAAACACTACCCCAGTCCCCCTTGGCAAGTATGTAGCTCACATAGATTATTGTTTCTGTTGTTGTTGTTTAAAAGTTTTAATTAGGACATCTTACTTCAGAAAGAGAGAATGGTTACCACTTGTCGCATCAGTTACAGTGAAAACCAGAATGAAGTAGATTCCTTTCGGAGAACAGAACTGAATCGGGAATAAAAGTCCAGACACATCTTCTGGTTTCACCCAGGAGTGGCTGAGGGGATCAGGGGACAGATGAGGATGGGTGGGGAAAAGAGACAGGAGAGAAGAGATAAAAAGGAAGAGTGAGGATAGGGGAAGGAACCGGAAAGGAGAGGAGACAGGAGAGGAAAGGAGGGTAAGAGGAGAAAAGGGGGAGGGCAAGTGAAGAGAGGAGAGAAAAGTAGACAGGAATGGAGAAAGAAGTGGATGGTACAGGATGGGAGAGGGGAAGGAGGGGATAGGAGGACAGGAAGAGAGAACTGGTTGGGGAGGGGAGAGTAGGCCACAGACTCTGGGAGCAGAGCACCGATCTAGTTGGAAAGACACAAATCTTTCCTCAGGATTTAAGTGTCCCTGGGTAAAATAGAAATCACCTGAAGATGGAAGGTGATTATTAATAAGCTTCCGTTTGTGGGTGACATCGCTCAAGATGCATTGTACTCATGAAAGGACACATTGAATTGGAACTACTATGTACAAGTACTTGTGAAAACAAGAATAAATCAAAGGTTCCATTTTAACCTAGAGGGCCTGCCTAGGTGAGGACAGGTCTTCAGAAATTGAGAATCCCCCAGACATCTACAAATTTACCTCACGAAATGTGTATCCAGTCATAAAAGCTACTTCAAACTGTTGTTCAGAAATCAGGAAAAGCTTACAGCTTGTGTTTACTTTACCCAGCTGCTGTGTGTGTGTGTGTGTGTGTGTGTGTGTGTGTGTGTGTGTGTGTGTGTATAAAGAGGAACCATAAAATAGGAAGCTTGCATTTGATACAATGCATGCTTATGTAACTGAGACTCACCTGAGCCAGCATGGACCCATGAAGTACAGCCATTAAGGAGTCGTTTTACTTAGCCTGATAAAGTTGATTGCCCTGTGGCCTCAAGATAGGAGTACCAAACTGGAAACATATCAGGAAAAGACAATGATTAAGGAAGATGGGTTTCCATATTTTTTAGACTAAGGAAGTTTAGAGGAAACAGAGTTCCATGCTCAAGCACAATACTGTAGAACAAATCTAGAAAACACAATAGAGTACTCTTAAAATAACCAGCTGCCCAATCAACCTAAGGCATCCATAAATTTCTAAACCAAGGTATTTATGTGGTAAGCGTCTTTCCCAATCCTCCACTGTCCTGAGATCAGAATTTGGATCTGCTGTATTTTAACATATACATCTTTTCCATCACAGTCCACATCCCCGTCTTTCCAGTATACAGTACATCTTCTGCCTAGGCGAACTAAAAGAACCTGTGTTTGCATGCATTCAAATGCCTGGCTTCAAATGCAAGCATTGCCGCTAAAAAGCTCTGTTATCCTCAGCAAATTAGTTTTTCTCTCAAATTATGTCTCCTAGCTTGTAAGTGGTGTTAATAAGAGCTCATTCATACTTGGGTACAGTGGCACATGCATGTAGTCACAGCTGCTTAACTACCCAAGAGATGGAGTCATCAGAGCCCAAGAATTTGAGATTAGCTCAGGGAACACAGCGGGATTCCATCTCCATCAAAGCTTCTTCACAGCCATGACACAGGCAGGGGTTCCCACCACACAGTGCCAGGCGCTGTGGCCGTTCCCAATGATGCAGAACATTAAGTTTCTATCCTCTTATATTTTAGTCAAAATAATGAGATTAACAAAGCCAAAACACATACACATAATATCCAAACGGGAAAATGACAACAAAACAATATAGGCAAGTCAATGGAAAACCATAGGCACACAAGAGTCCCACTGTGAGTATGTGGCTCTGTAGTGCTTAGGAGAGCAGGCTACAAAGAGCTATAGAGTTCAGTTGCTACCACTTACTGTCTGCTTGTGAATTCCGGGTATGTTCTGTATATAACTGACTGACTCCTGTGAGATCTTAAGGCTCTGCAAGAAGAATGTTTGTTCATCTTGATTCCTCAGCTACCATCTACAGGCTGCTATGAAGAAGTACTTGGAAAATATTTGTTGCATGGGAAATCTCAGTTCTTTCTCTGCATTCTCCAGAAGGCCAGTCCCTTCATCAGCGTGCTCTCCAGTGATAGAAGCAACAGGATAGACAGATTGATGGATGGACAGATAGAGCTAGAAAAGATTTCCTAGAGGAACAGGCCTACATAATTTGTAAAGGCTAACACATTCTACCACATGGCTTTCCAGAGCTAGAAATTCTTGGAGATTGGTAGCATAACCAGGTCCAAGTTCAAGATCAAACAAAGCCAATGATGAAAGTCTCTACGTGAGGGGGAGGCCCGAACACCTAGAAGGCTGCTAGAGTCTAAAGACCAGATAATCTGGAGTGGTGACATCCAAAAAGAAGAGGAATATATGTATCACTAGGAGATGAGTAACAAAAGCTCCTTTCCATTGTTTTGTCCAGTAGGTTTCTAGCCTACTGGGTGGCACTTAAGCAAATGACCTTCCCTTACTGCATCTGGTGAGACTCACACATTAATCATCTGTGGAGACACCTCACAGACACACTCTAAAAGAATACCTTTCACTAGGTGAAGAGTATTGGTGAGTCACCATTTCTTGGTTTATGATTACTATTTCTCTTTAAAGAACTAATATATATATATATATATATATATATATATATATATATATGATATCTTGCAGGGATAGTAATGGTTCACATAGTGTGAGATCAAGGAGCAAGAATTCTGAAATCATTTCCTGGGTTGTCTTCCCTTCTTGTTAAATATGACTTCTCTGAGCCCCAGAGAAATATCTTAACTTATGCTTTATATTGCTTGCTAGTTACTTGAATTCTTAGCTAACTCTCTCATGGTATTGATTTATTTTGGTGATTCATCCAGTCATCTTCCTTTCTGTTTTCACTAGCATTTATTGAGTATCTAGGCACTTTATAGGGCCTGGAGATAGAAAGAATATTATTTGCTACTTGCCATCTAGGGGTTCATAATCTCACAGAGGAAATAAACCAGATACCATGGACTAGGATAAGACTTAAAATAAGGGGCTGAAGGGTCTAGGGTTGTTGCCATCTCGTGTAAAGGAGGATTCTTGGAATGCTCTCCTAAATTCACTTATTTTTTACTCTGTTTTTAATTTATGATATTTATTGTTTTATAAAAATATTGGGGTTTGAACTCAGGACCTCAAACCCCTACTTAGAAGGCTTCCTCTCCACCACATGAACCATTCATACGCTTTTGGCTATTTGCTGGCTAACTGGAGATTAAGACTCACATAGATTTGTCTTCCTGGGCTGGCTTCAAAATCAGTCTCCTACATATCTAGGAATGCAGGTGTGAGCGACTGGCCACCAGCCTGTGTTCACATTTTAACGACTAAGTAAGTTGCAGTTGCCACATGATCAGAGAGACATGGTGAGAGGCATTGATCCTGAGAAGAGATGAGGTGCTAAATATTGAACAGTTTGGCAGCATTTAGTTATTTAAGTTCCAGCATAAGGAAGAGATACTGTCCACAGCTAGAAGTTTATAAAGCATCTTTAGGTATATGAAATCCAAATTCCCAGGTACTGATGGAGAGGAGCAGAGCAGGAGTGAGAAGGAACAATGCATTGACTGTGAATTCTTGGCAACACAAACATTCCAGGGGATGAGTACAGGAGAGATACTCCAGAGAGTATGGGGGAGTGCCTAGGAAAAGAAAATATCACTCAGGAATCAATAACTTCACAGAATCCAGCAAGAAGACTCTAAGAAGAAAGGAGTGATGGATGGTGTCAACTTCTAGAGAATTCAACTCAGTGGAAGATGGTCAGGCATGCCGTGTGCAAGTGTCTCATGCCTGTAATTCTGGTTACTCAGAGGCTGAGATCTGAGGATCATGGTTTGAAGCCCGGCCATGCAGGAATGAATTAACCACCAGAAAAGCAGAAGTGATGCTGTGGTTTAAAGTGGAAGAGCGCTATCCTTGAGCATAAGTTCAAGCCCTGGAACCAATGCAAAAATAGACGAGGAGGAGGAGGAGGTGGAGGAGGAGGGGGATAGAGAGAATGGGAGGGGGAGGGGAGGGAAGAGGAAGTAGGGAGTGGGGAAAAGAGAGGAGAGGAGGGGAGAAGAGGGGAGAGGAGAGGAGGAAATCAGCGCATAGCTTGTTCACAATAATTGCTAAGGAAGCAAAGAATTCTTTTCATCCTTCCCTCAGGGTTCATTGTCGTATCATTAATACTCAGAATAGTTCCTGGAATACAGTAAGTTTTCAATAAATATTTATTTAATTAAATTATTATGTATTTCTAACACATTGTCTCTAAAAAAAAAATCCACGCAAAAGTTTTATCTATTTGTGATTTACACAGCCTAAATATCCCAGACTCAAAGATCTTTCTCTTCATTTGCACACTGGTTAAGATTGGTAGCAATTTAGCTTGAGGTGAAGAACAAGAATCAGAGTAGCTTATTTGCATCACTTTAACGTCTTTGTGTACATATACTACTCTTTTGATACACATTATTATTTATATTATGAGAAGTTAATCATGATAGGAAAACAGGTGGCTGGACCACATGGCAAACAAATAAGGAAGATGGACTTCAGATATGGGATTCTAGTCAATAAAACATAGTCTGATGTGTCAGAATCATCCCTCACAATTTACATAATCATTGTTATATATGGCATCTTGGAATAAGGAACAACCCGATAAAGTGAGATGACCTTAGACTAATCCTACTTTGTATACTTTCTCAGACTCAATGTATGATCCGGGTCTCTCATATTTTTATCCTTTGCCCACACTGGTTTGAGATGCCTTGGAATAGACAGCCTCTAAATCTGTGTAAGTTCTAACCGTCATCCTCACTGTGTTCCCCTGGCATTTGCATTGGAACAGTATTTTGTTACCCACTAATGCTTACCCCCTCACTCTTACACCAGCACTGGTCCTTTCTTCCGTATGTAATCCCAAGAGCTCTCTTGAATCTTCCCAACTGTTCTAGCTCCTCCCTATCACCTACTGGGAATGAATCAGTTACAAGGATGAAGGAAAAAACATCCCCATGGGTCTTAAAGCTCTAAATTATTGGTTATAGAAAAAATTTCAAGCTGGAGGACTGGAAGAAGGGAGAAGATAGATAATTCACTAACCCTCTGATGCTCCCTCTACTAGACATCAGAAAACAAGATGCTTTGGAAAAGGGAAGAAAATGAAATGAGAAAACAAAAAGATAGAACAAGAGAGAGAAAGGGAGAGGGAGAGAGAGTAAGACAGAGAAGGAGGGGGGAAGAAGGGAAGGAGGAGAATGGGAGGGAAAGAAGGATGACTGAAGTATGAAAAAGGAAGGAAGGAAGGGAGGAAGGGAGAAAGGGAGGGAGGGAGAGTACAAGGAAGGGAGGGAAGCTCAAGGAGGTTACAAAAACATAGTGGATATTTGATACAGAAATATAGAAATACAGAGACAACTGAAATTGTATGTATGAATTATACACATGCACATATAGAGATATAATTCACATCCAGATAGATATATAGATAGATAGACAGACAGACAGACAGACAGATGGGTAGAGTGATCAATTTATTGTAAGGATCAACTGTGAAGTCAAGCAAATCCTTGGCCTGTAGCATAGGCTAGCTTTCTAGACACCCAGGTAAATCTGATGCTAAGAGTCTATGCTCAGGTCAGGGCTTCAACTAATCAGATGAGGCTCACTCACACTATGGAGGGTGTACCAATTCAAATGTAGTTACCTAAAAAGTGTCATCTTAGAAGCACCGGAATAGTGCTAACCACATGTCTGGACATCATTACATAGCCATGTTGGCACATAAAACGAACCATGAAGCCTCTATGTTCCTCCAAAGCATCTGAACTAAAAAGACTAAAAGTAAATATTACTTTAGGAAGGTCATACAAAAGCAAATGGAGCAACAGGCCCCAATTCCCCTTCATCAAGATGTTTGTCATAGACATGTTAATGCTAAGTATTTCTTTCTCAAAAGACAAAGCTCAATTCGACTTTAGAGAATTCAAATCCCCAAGTGCTTAGAAAGGAGTAGTGCCCTGGTGTGAATGGATTTTTATCCAAAGTGCAATTTATTTTTTTTTCCTTTCACAACTGGGGAAGAGGTTCTAAAGAGGTACAGAGCTAAGGGTTAGAAGCCACAGACAGAGAAAAAGAAAATGGACTATGGAGAGACAAAAAATAGCTCTCAAAGAGTCATAATTATTCAGAGAGCTTCAATTTACCTACATCTACTTTGGGGAAAAAAATGTACACATGACCCTAATACATGACCCAGATTTCAATGTGGCACCTTGAATCTGGAGGTTAGAAAGGAAATTGCATGGAGGAGTTGTTTAAGGGCATACCCTGCCCACTGTTGAGCAAGAGGAGAGAAGAGCAAAGCCAGACGTGCCTCCTGGCAAATGTTGTAATCTCCATTGTTCTTTCAAAATGAAATTGGGTGATTGCTTATATTATGCCACCAAAAGGAGCATCTTCTAAAAGACTTACTACCTTCAACCATAAATTAAAGAATGGGATGTGGGAAGCATGTGTCCATCTTGGCATTACATCTAAGTTAATATGCATTGTTTGGATCTCAAGCATAAGGTTTTGAACTGCAGAAAGAGAATTCAAAATTCAGTGCTCCAATTCAGCCACTGATAATGTCAGTCAGCTTTCCATGGCTGTGACAAAAATACTTAAGATAAAGAACTTAAAGGAGGGAAGGTTTGTTTTGGCTGTCTTTCAGAGGCTTCAATCTATGGGCACCTGATTTCCTGTTCTGGGCCAGAGATAGTACCATACTATCATGGCAGAGGTGGCCAGGAAGCAAAGAAAGAGAGAAAGTGTAATGATTCCTCTGCCTCTGCTTAGTGTCATTACAAGCTAACCTATGGGTGTTTGGGGAGCATTTGATATCCAAATCATAGGAGTTAATAAAGACAACAAAACAATTTACAAGTGTATACAACATACTCTATTCTAAGATAAATGTCTTACATGTGTAATCTTCTACCCAATAATCTTAAGCCTAGGGGTAGGAAACAGAGACCCATTGGGGTCAATGACATGGAAAGAGCCAATGAGAAACACTAGGCTCTCCCTGTAAAGCCAGCTCCCTTCCCTCCCCTTCCCACCACAGCTTGCAAGATTGCTACACAGACCCCAGAGAAAGAATTACTTCCTGCCCAAGCTGGGAATCCCATGTGGGTAAAAAGCACAACTGTTGTGCTGAGAAGTAGGAGTTTGGGGGGAGTCCAGGAGCTGGGGTTCTGGTGGCAGAGGTCAAGCGGGTAACAAAAAGCGGAGACAAGACAGGATCCCAGTGAAAGCACAGGCTGTTTCACAGAGGGTAAAGCAAGACTGTGAAATGAAGCTGTCTCTGCTCTATTTTCTACCCTCTCCCTCCCCCTCTCCATCTGGCTGTCTCTTCCCTTTTCTCTCCCTCTGTCTCTTCTTCTTTGCAAACCTTCAGCTGCTAATTTCCATCCGACACATTTAGGAATTAATTTCAACACTTCTCTTTCTCTCTCTGACAAGATATCCCACTTTCTAACCTCCCCCTCCCTTTGACAATGTGCTCAGTTTCTTCCACAGACTGTTTGCCCCACAATCCCCAGACCTGGTGATTTGTTCTGACATCGTTGTGTGTGCAACCAGCTCCTGTCACTGAAGGCAAGAGCAAGTTCTGCAACCAGTCAACCTGGCCATTGCAGTGGAGCTGGGGACACAAGGGGCCTTGTGAGCAGAGAAGACAGATAGCTCACCACAAACGTCCTGGGTTGTTGGCTACTAGTAACTTATATCTGGAGCCACGTTCTCCAGACTCTTAACAGGTCACGTGTGACTTCCTTCAGCAAGTAGCCAGGGTCTCAAATGAGTCCCCATCATTCTTATCTTAATTAACAAAAATTAACATTACTGGAATGGGAGAACTAAAAGTAGTTTTCCTGGATAAATGGAGACAGATACGTAAACAGAAGAGCAAGAGCAAGCCATATCTCACTATTCATCCAGCTCTGAAACAATCATACTTTCAGGAATATTGAATGGGTAAAGTATGGATTCTAAGGTTTTGTTCAGCTGAAAATCTTAAAGCAAAATAAGTGTGTGTTTAGCTGTTGATGTGTAGATGTGCGTGTGTGTGTGTGTGTGTGTGACAGAGAGAGAGAAACAGAGAGAGAGAGAGAGAGAGAGAGAGAGAGAGAGAGAGAGAGAGAGAGAGAGAGAGAGAGAGAGAGAGAGAGAAAGAGAGAGCAGTATCCAGGTCATGGATCATGTAACAGGAAGAGTGCCCAGGAAATATCTGTCCTATATTTGAAATTTCTGTACATTTGTGAATTTGAAATTAAATGTATAAATCTGTGCATCTTGAAAGTCAGGTGCTGGTGGCTCATGCTACTCAGGAAACTGAACTCTAAGAATCACAAGACACTTACCTCCATTAACCAGCCAAAAGCTGGAAGTGGAGGCATGGTACAAGTGTCAGAGCTCCTTCAGTGAAAGCTAAAGGAGACTGCAGTGCTCTGAGTTCAAGCCCCAATACAGGCATATATGAACAAAAGGAAGAGAAAAACAGAGGCAGACATAAAGAGAGAAAGGAGCAGGAAAGAGGGAAAAAGAAAAAAGAGAGCAAGAGAAAGATGGAAAGGGAGGAGAGAGAGAGAGAGAGAGAGAGAGAGAGAGAGAGAGAGAGAGAGAGAGAGAGAGAGAGAGAGAGAGAGAGAGAGAGAAAGGAAGGAAGGAAGGAAGGAAGGAAGGAAGGAAGGAAGGAAGGAAGGAAGGAAGGAAGGAAGGGAGAAAAAGGTAAGAAAATAAAATATTAAAGGAAAAACCCCAAAAGGGCTTGGGGTAATAAGATGTCTGCCTTGCTTGCTTAAAGTCCTGAGACAATTCAGAGCACTACAAAAACAACACATTGCACTATAAGGTGGTGCAATACACAGAAATAAGTTGTTCTAAAGGGCACAAGATAAAAACAAATAGAAGCACACAAATAGTTTGATAGTAGTTTTCTTCATGTCTGATACACTGATGGGTGAGTGAATGGCTACAGTTAAGGTAGAAGAGTCAAGAGAAGCTCTTGCAAAACATGCATCTAAAAGGTAAGTCACTCCAGGACCCAAATATGTCTGAAAAGATAGAAAGTACAAATATGCTGGCACAAATAACTGAACCAAAAGGGCTTCAGACTCCAGAGCTGTCAGCTCAGCTCTCTGGCCCCATTTCTTTCCTTGTAAAATCAGTCACCATACCAGGGAGTTCCTACAGGTCCCTTCCCAGTGCACCAGCCTTAGAACTAGAACTTGAGTTCAGGACCAAATAAGGTAAGGCGTTAACCACTTCGCTTTTATACTGAAGGTAGGCACTCTTCTTGAGGAGCCACATTTAACATTTCTGGATGATTTTTCTTTTCCTTTTAGTGGTAGTGGCTAATTGGACTTAAGAGTATCGTGGACTTTCTTTTTTTTTTTTTTTTGCACAGGCTGGCTTCAAACCATAATCTTCAGATGCTTCAGAGTAACTAGGAATATGGGTTTCAAACATCAGCATCAGGTATTACTATTTGTTGTTATTGTTGTTGTTGTTTTGTTTTGTTTTCTTAACTGAATGCTTGTAGCATTGTATGATAAAAGACTATGCTGTGTGTCACTTCAGGAAGGAAATGGAATCTGGGCAAATGGAGCACATGAATGAGCCTCATTATCTTGCCCAATGGGGGCCTGGATTCTCCCTACCCATACATCTCCACTAGCAGAATGAAGACACAGTTGCAGAGTGTGCCTGGGAATGCACATACCTGTGCAATTAGCAAGCTCCCACATGGTAAACAGACTAATTTTGCCCCTACACCAGCAGTTTGCCTAATCAGTGATTTCCACTCAGAGATGGAGGAAAGAATTTTTAAGTCTAGACCATGGTGTGAAAGAACAAAAAATTGTAGTCCCAAAGAAAAGCCCTGCTATTATTCTGATATTTGTCACAGAGGGGGACACCAAATTAAAGGCATGGCATTTATGTCATTATAAATACTTCCTCAATCCACAAATCTGCCTTTAAAACTACTTTCTCACTGACCCTAGCCCTGGTTTTTGTGCTAACTATTCAAAGTCTGGAGTCTACAAACACAGAGAGTCCTGGCTGAGAAGGAAAGGGCTTTTAGAATAGATTCCCTGATAGAAATTCAGCTGCAATCCACTCTTCAGGCTTTGCTTTATTTTGTACAAACAGTTCCTATAAATCAGGAGCTTTCCAACTTAGATTTTCACTTCAGCACCTCCAACCTCACAGAGAATTTGGTCCCTGCTGGACTGCATTCCCCCAGTGGAGGAAGAAACAAGCCCAAGGCATTTCCCTGATCAGAGAACTTAAGATTTACAATTGTGGATCAACAGCTGGGACAATTGCAATGCCTCCTGGATCCTAAGATGCCAGATTAGCAAATCTTGCATCAAGAGCCTCAGATCATGCCTGTAATCCCAGCTACTCTCGAGGCTAGAATCTAAGGATGGCATTTTGAAGGCAGTCTGGGCAGAAAAAGTCCAAGAGATTGTAGTCTCCAGTTACCCAGTGAAAAGTCAGAAGTGGAGCTGTGGCTCAAGTGGGAGATAGGTAGTCTTAAACAAAATCCTTTAGATTCAATGCTCAGGCCCTGAGTTCTGAGCTCTGGAACCCAAGCCCAGAGCTCCAGAGTAAAAGTTGAGTCTAAGAGGCATCTGGATTGGAGAAGGGCTGGCTAGCAAAACTGGGAAAGCACAAAACCTATGTGAAAGGAAGCTTACATTTTACACAGACCTAACCAGGATGAGAATGACACAGAGGGAATTGCTAAATCACTTGAAAACTTGGTTCATCGTGTCCTTCCACAGTATTTTTTTGTAGTTACTTATTTTTTAAATGTGTACAGGCACCGTGACTTGAACTCAGGGCCTTTCTTGCTCACAGCTGCTGCTTTTCCATTTGAGCCACACTTGTATTCCAGGTAGACTTCTTGTTGGTTAATTAGATATGGAGTTACATGGAATTATCTGCCTGAGCTGCGTTGGAGCTGAATTCCTTCAGGTTTCAGCCTCCTGAGTAACTAGGATTATAGGCATGGTCCAACAATGGTGCCATGGAAATGCTGATGGAAAATGCATTAGCAGGGACACCACAGTAAAAGCTTTGTGATCTTTTATGATTCTGCAATAATATAACAATATGAACAGGAAACAGATTTCATAACTTCTCTGAGCCCCAGGGTTCCCATCTTCAAAGTAAAAGAACAGTATCAGCCTAGTCAATTGGGAATCACTCCATGAAATCCCACCTGAAATGTCTGAGAACTTTGTGAAGAAAGTCATCCATTCCAGTCAATGGTTCACACCAGTCATTCTAGCTATTCAGGAAGCTGAGATCACAGGATCATGGGCAGATAAAGCTAAGGAACTCTGATCTCAGATGAACCAGTGAAAAGCTGGAGGCTCATATAAGATGAGGCTAAGTAAAAAGAACTCCAGGATATGGAAACAAGAGATTTATCTTTGTGGTTGTTGTTCTTAATGTACTATGGGAAGTCATTTCTTTTCTCTTTTGTTTCCTCTTCTGGTTTATTTCGTGTTGTTGCTCTATCTGACTTTGGTACCTGGTATATTGTACATATGTTTATTTTACATATGGAAGAGAAGGAAGAAAAGGGAGGAGGTGGTGAGAAGGGAAACTGGAAGAAAAACATGAGAAGGAGTATCAATGTTCAAGAAGTAATGTACTCACTCCCTGATGAATGTAACTGTAACCCTTCCATATATCATTTTCTTTAAAGAGCTGGAAGTGGAGGTATAGATCAAGTGACAAAGTCCCAGCCTTGAGTGAAAAAGTTAAGCAAGAGTGCAGAGTCTTTGAGTATTAGACCTAGCACCAGCAGGTAAGGAAAAGGACAAGAATTTATAATTACTTTTTGACCTGCAAACATGGTACTATCTCCTAGTGCTACTATCCTCCTCCTCTCCCTCTTCTCCTTCCTCCTCCTCCTCTTCCTCCTCCCCTCCCCTTCCTCCTCCTCCTCCTCCCCCTTCCTCCTCCTCACTGTCTTTCAAGGCACATTCTAACTCCACTCCTCCAAGACTCTACAGATCCTGCAAGCACATGTAGACCATATAGCTTCATATGTAGTAGTAGGTGGTATTCTTTCTGCTAGGTGGCGTCTATTGTCCCTTGTGGCATGCCAAAAAAATAATGCATTTTTATGTCTATTCAAAAAATGAGAAGGCTCTGGCTGGGAAAGGCAACAGATGATGCTACAATTAGTGATCTAGAAAGTGGCAAATTCAACAAGCAGATCATACCCTTGCTTCTCTTACATTATGGCATGCTACAATATAACATGCATTTCTCAAGGATATCAAGCATGCCCTAGGCTTTTCTGTGTCTTGTACTAGACCTGGGTGCTAGCAGGTTTCAGCTGTGCAAATGACTTATCTTTTTAGCTACTTTTTCCTCTCATCTAAAGAAATGAAAATAGATGAGAAGATAGCAGTTACCATAGAAGGTTGCTATTAGGGTTAAGTTCATTAATCCTTGTTAAGTGCTTAATACTTTCTAAACCCTAGTGTGGTGGTATATTGTAGACATGAGCTCCTTCTGATTTTCTTTGTGGAAAGACTGATAGTCCCAGTTTGGGGCGGGAATTTTTCTACTGTCAAAGGACAGGTGGGTCAAGGGGAAAGAATTGAACAAGTGAAGCAGGTAAAGATGGAGAATATGCAGTCAAGAATCTAATGTATGTCCTACAAAATTAAGAAAAGTGAGGGAAAGGGACAGGTAGGAGAGGGATTGGTGAGACATCTATCAAAATGTACTATATTCATAAACTGCTTTGTTAAGTGAAATTCCTTCATATAACTTCTTAAAGGTCTATTTTATTTTATTGTCAGCTGTGGAGTTTAAACTCAGGCACTGTCCCTGAGCTTTTGTGCTCAAGGCTAGCACTCTACCACTTTGAGCCACAGTTTCATCCACTTCTGGGGTTTTTTTGGGGGGTGGTAAATTGAAAATAAGAGGTTCATGGGATTTTCCTGCCCTGGCTATCTTTAAGCCTCCATCCTCAAACCTCAAATTCCTGAGGAACTAGCATGAGCCATCAATACCCAGAAAAGATACACACACACACACACACACACACACACACACACACGTACATATATATATTTAGAAAATAAAGGAGAGATTGGGGATTTAGCCCAGTGGAAGAGCAATTGCCCAGCGAGTACAAGGTCCTGAGTTTGGTCCTCAGCTCTCGGAAAGAAAAAAAAAAGCTATAAGAAAAAAGAAATCCTTTCAAAGTTGGTATCTTTCTGTGATTGGCCAATTCCAGAGACAGACCAAGGTGGAAAAATAAAAGCCCAACTGTTTTTGTTTTTGTTTTCCCCAACAAGGTAAGTCATTCCAGGCGGCCAGTAGGATGGTGGTCCACTTTGACTGAATCTTCCCCTCTCCCTGTGCATGAACCTGCTTCTGCTCCTTGCCATCATACTCATAGGTGAAGAAATTCACCTGGCACACACCAGGGATACTGGTGCATAGTTGTTGATGCTTACTTAGGTACAAACCACCAAATATCTAAGCTTTCTGGATGGCAGCAAAGAGGGATGGCTATACCCCAAATCACAAAGGCAGGCCCACATCTGACAACAGCTCTGTGGTTTCCAGACTAAATCACAGATATCCATTGTAAGTTTTTAGGTGTTCATAATACAAGCTTTTGGTAGCTCAACATATATATTATTTTTCTCATGGCTGCAATTTTATTTTTTAGTATTATCTTTCCAATGAGAGCAATGTATAAACACTTTTCCTTCAATGTGATGTGAAAACAAAGTGTGGAAATAATAAAGAAATGTGAGTGTTTTAGCTAATGTATTTTCTTAGACTGGGCAAAAGATATCATGTGCAACTGTCTAATTTTAGCACAACAGGACCTGGTAAGGTGAAAGAGAAAGCAATCATCGCATCTGAAAACAACCTGTTCCCCAATGTGCTTTCCTATCAAAAATTGTTTTATTTTAACTGGCAGCTTTCTAGAGTTTGCCTAAACCCTGCTTCTTCCTATAGTAAAACTGTGGAATCTCTAAGTCAGCTCATCTTCACTATGAAAGAGGGAAAAATCTCTTCCAGTTCCATCAAGCAAGACTGAGATGACCCTGCACCGTCACAGGTTTGAAATGAAGCCCAAGCCTGTGCCACAGACTGAAGACAGTAGACAGATGCATAATCAGCCTCAGAGCCATTTTTGGTGGCAAACACCTGGAATGTCAGTTCTTCAGATGGAAGAGGTAGCAGGATCTCAGCCCAAAGTGGGTAGACAAAGCAAAAACATGAAGTGGTACCTGAACAAAAGCTGAAAAGAAACACAAATAGGTTATGATTCAAATGGTACATGCTTGTTTATCATACCTAATGCCCTGAGTTTAATCCCCAGTGTACTAGTGCCATTGAGAGGAATACAGAAAGAAAGAGAGAAGGGGAGAGGAGGATGGGGAGAAAAGAGAGAGAGGGAAGAGAACAGAAAGACAGAGAGGAAACTGACAGACAGAGACCAGGTCAAGCTTTAACTACATTGGTCAATCAGACTGTGGGAAGTGAAGGAAAAGGCATGTGTCGAATGACAGGCTTAATAAACTATTGTCAGTCAAATGTGGGTAAAGGGCAGTTGACATGCCTCGTCTATTCTTTCACAATTCTAGGTCGATGATGATGGTACACCCAGGAGAACATAGTAATGGCCGATTTTGAAAGGGCTAGGGCACTGATTTTTGCCACATGGGATTTGAGTCATCTTCTGTAGGAGAGAAGTGAAGATAGGTAAGTAGCCTTGGGCTGTCTAGGAATAGAGCTGGCTCTCCGTGATTGACATCAATGGCTAGTAAGAGAATTCATTGAAAGGGAGTCAGAAGCCAAAACCCTGGTGAATAGCAGCATCTAATGAATAAGTTAGAGAAGAAGACATAGAAGGAAGCCTCATCAGGAATAGCCTAAGAACTAAGGAAGTTATAGAGAGTCCTAGAAAAAGAAAATATCAAAGTCGTATAGGCAATTCTGTCCTGCCATGTAAAAAGGTAAAAAATAAAGGGCAAACATGGGCCACCACCTTTGCAAGACATTAGTAAGCCATAGATTTGACCTTGGAAAGAGAAGATCACAGTAATAGAGTGAAAAGCCAGGTTATAAGAAATTTAAAAAAAGTCAATTAAACATGAAGAATATAAGATGTAGAATATTTCATTCAAGAGGTTCACAGCTAAGACAAAAGATACAAATCTGAGAACAAGTAGAAAGCCAGGGGTGCTAAGAGAAATCAGCCATCACCTTTCTACATGTTTAACTAGTTTGGGAACATGAGTGTTTACAGACAAAGGAAGAGAAATAAGGAAATTGAAAAACAGAAAAAAAAAACAATACATGAGGCCACAGAGAATTGACATGGGTTAGTAGAAAAGCTGGCAAGGAATTTCAGCCTATACTGCTTTGCAAATGTCAGGATACACTGATAAACCAAAACCTACCAGAGAAGTAAATGGGGGCAGGTAGTTCCAAAAGAATGAGGGAACAAGAAGGAAAATAAATGAGGAAAAAAGGATGCGATAGAAAATCTTTGACATGACAAGTTTACAGGAAACAGAAAGAGGACTCAACCAATCAATAAACCACCCATATCTCACTACTTAACCCAAGGCTAAGCTGCACTGAGAAAGGTGGCATTGGATGGCTGAACTATTATGCTCTTTTTCTCTGCCATATTTCTTTTCAAAGAAGTTTTCCTATCACACATTTACTATATTTACATACTCCCTGAATCCTTCTCTTCCCAGACTCAAACACCAAGGTTGTTTAGTTGCCCAAAACTTTGTGGTAACAGAATTTCAAACATTGGCAAGAAGTTAAAGATGAAGTATGTTTTTTGTTTTTTGGGGTTGTATTTTTTTTTCTGACTTGGAGTCATTAAATGGTTACCAGTGAGAAAGGAGTAGATAAGGATTGAAAATTAACTTGGTGGGGAAGAGAGAAATGATTTCCTATAGTGACCAAATGATACTGCAGTTTCATTAGAGGAGATCTCATCTTGCCCATGACACTTGGTGATTCCGCTTTGAGAAAATGGTTCAAATTCAACATAAAGGAATCCTAATTATTTTAAGCCATCACCCTTCATTAGCTCCACCTCCAGTAATATGAACCATTAGTTCTTGGTAACCCATAAGCTCAGCAAACATCAAAAGCTGGGGGGACATTATAGAATCACAAAAAGCTATTTCTGAAGACACACAATCTCTTTGTTATAACTGCATTGTCTTTTTTTGCTCTGTCATCATGTGTATAAACATGGGTATTCACCTAAACACAGAAAAAAAACATAGTGTTTTTTAAGATAATTTCCAGACAATGAAATGGATATTGGTATATTCAAAGTATATTTTCATCACTTCAAAATGATAAGCCAAGCGATCAAATTGGTTGGCATGCAACTGAGAGTAGTATCTTCTAATGTCCTTCCTCCTTTCCTTCCTTCCTCCCTTTCTCCCTTTCTTCCTTCCCTCCTTTCTTTTGTTTTTGTGCCTCTGTTGGGTCTTAAACTTAGAGAATCTTGTTTTTGCTTCAAATTTTCACTCACCCTTATCACTCTACCACTTGAAGCACACGTCCATTGCTGTTCTTTTTGTGGTTAACTAGAGATAAAGATCTCTCAGACATTTCTGTGGGGACTGGCTTTGAACTATAATTTCCACATATCAGTTGCCTAAGTAGCTACAATTTTCCTAAGTGTGAGCAACCAGCAGTAGCACTGGTTTTTATTCATATTTCTGTGAGGTCATTAGACTATCCATTCTTGCACTGATGATTTTAGTAGTCCCAATTTTCTCTTTTGTTTGTTTTTTTTCTATTCTGTTGATATTTTCAATGAATCAACTTTTGTTTTCTTTGAATTTATTTTTTCTTGTCCAAGAATATGGCTTGAACTTTCTATCAAATGATTGCTTTCATTCTTTGATTGGTATTCTATGACTTGAACCATTCCTCCAACAACTTCTTTGAATTTTTTAAATTATTTTTACTGTCTATTTTATTGCTTTCATTTGCTTTATTATTTTCTTACTGTTTCCTTTTCACTCTTTTCCTTTAAATAAAAAGCAAGCTTATTATTTGACATATTCCTCTTTTCAAATACTCAAGACATATTTAGAAATAAATTTGCAGGTGTTTATCCTTTTCATTATCTCTGAACAATAGTTGAAATGCTGCCTGTTTTTTCTTTTCATCACAGCCTTTTTCTCTTCCATCCATTGGTTGTGTATATTAATTTCATTATTTGTTAAATTCCCTTCCGTTATTGATTACCATTTTAATTCTATCATAGTCAGATACTACATACTGAATAAATGTATTCATTTAACATTTATTATTTTTTTCCAATAGACTAGCATCATATTCATTCTAGAGAATATTCTGTGAATACCTAAGAATGATATCTATTCTGTTCTGGTTTATTTCACTAGGGTTTTGTTAATGCCTTAATATGTTGTTCATATTTTTTTGTTTGTTTGCTTCCTCCTGGTTCCTACTCTGAACAATAGCGTCTGAACAAACTTGAAGTTTCCAAGTTTTCTTATTGATTTGTTCCTTTCTTCCTTCACTGAAGTCAGTTTTTGCTTCCTGAATTTAGGGACTCTGCTTTGGTGCTAATAAATTTAAGATTTAT
Organism: Megascapheus bottae; assembly: GCF_031878675.1. Classification (NCBI taxonomy): domain Eukaryota; kingdom Metazoa; phylum Chordata; class Mammalia; order Rodentia; family Geomyidae; genus Megascapheus; species Megascapheus bottae. The sequence goes on along the minus strand of NW_028327771.1, from coordinate 791,073 downwards.
AATTTTATACCTTCGTAATGGACTGGCCCCTTTACTATAAAATTCCCTGTGATGAATTATACATTTGTGTTTAAAGCACATTTTGTGAGTAATCATTTCAGCATTTAAATTTCTTTTGGCATGCTATATATCCTTTCATTCTTTTTTTTAAACATATTTGTTTATAGAATGTTTCCCTCCAGTCTATCAATCTCTGCTTTTTGGGTGGGTTATTTATTCTATACACATTCAAAGATAATATTGATATTTAAATTTAGTTTCTATGTTTCTTTCCTATGTTTTCTCTGGTCTTTTTCTACTGCTTTCTTTCACAAAATAAATATTTTCTACAGGATTATTTTAATTTTTAATGATTTTCCCCTATATATTTCACTGAGCCATTTTTTGCATGATTTCTCTAAGAATTAAGCATATATATGTATTTTTTTATTTTCTTTGTGGTGGTACAAGCTTTTGATATCCTGGCCTTGGGCTTGCTTGGTAGGTTTTCTACAACTGAAGCCATGCTCTCAGCCCCTGTGCTTTAGTTATTTTTCAGATAAGGGTCATGCATTTTCTGCCTCGGGCTTGCTTTAAACTGTAATCTTCCTACTTATGCCATCTGAGTAGCTGAGATTACAGGTACAAGTCACAATCCCTGACTTAACCCTCTATATTTTCACTTATCAGAATATGCTTCAGGTGTATAGTTACCCCTGCATTACTTTGAGGTAAAACCTCGCTTAGAAAGGCTATCTCACAGTTTGAATGGTCAAGGGCATGGTGCCTGCATTTGCCCAGTTTGGGTGAGGGTCCCTTGGAGACAAAGAACAGCAATGGTAGTAATGTCAGTAGGAAATAATCTTAGCTTGACCCACGATGTGTATAGCATGGGAGTGGCCAGGTTTCCTTCTTAAATCACAGTCCTCAAGGGGTTGCACACAGGAAGAGCGTATGACAACTTCCTCCCACCCCCAGAAACCTAATGACCTCCGGCTAGTCCCCAAATCCCAATAGCAGAACCCTGGGTAGCAATTCTTTAAAGGTCTCCATGCAATGTACTCATTACCTGACTTATGAAACAGTAACTCTTTACAAACACCTTACTAATAACAATAAAATTATACTTCATTTTATTTATTTATTTTTGTTAGCTATGGGGCTTGAACTCAGGGCCTGAGAACTGTCACTGAGTTCTTTTCTCAAGGCTACCACCCTGCCTTGATCCAAGCCCCACTTCCCATTTTCTAGAGATTAATTGGAGATAAGATTCTCAGGTGGTTCTTTTGTGCGGGGGCTGGATTTGAACCTTGATCCTCAGATCTCAGGCCCCTGAGTAGCTAGGATTACAGGTGTGAGCCACCGCACCCAGCTTAAAATTATCTTTTTAAAAAAGGATTTGTGCCAGGAGTTTGGCCTAGTGGTAGAGTGCTTGCCTAGCAGGCAGGAAAACCCAGGTTCAATTCCTCCATACCACATACATAGAAAAATGCTGGAAGTGGTGCTGTGGCTCAGGTGATAGAGCTCTAGCCTTGATAAAGTCCAAGGACAGTGCTCAGGCCGTGAGCTCAGGCCGGGATTGGCAATAAATAAATTAAATAGGATTTGATTACAGGACTCTCTCACTAAAACTGTGATCCATGGCAGGTGACTCTAGGAGGAAGAATGTTGACTGCTTCAGTTCATTTAATCTTAGAGTTCTGAGTGAATACTTTCTACTTTAAAAAAAAAAGGCGCGGGGAGTGGGGTGGAGGAGTTTGGTCTAGTGGTAAATGATTGCCTAGCATGCATGAAGATCTGGGTTTGATTACTTGGTACCACATACATAGAAAAAGCTGGAAGTGGTGCTGTAGCTCAAGTGATAGAGCTCCAGCCCAAGGACTGTGCCCTCAGGCCTTGAGTTCAAGCCCCAGGACAGGCAAAAGAAAAAAAAACTAAAAAAATGTCCACCCTTTGGGGCCAAAAACATAATCAAAGATCTAGAGAGACTAATCCTTTGTCCCTCTACACATCTCTCCATATCTGTGTTATTATTCTATTTTTTGTGTGGGGGGGTGTGGGTGGTCACAGTCATGGAACTTGAACTCCGGGCCTAGGTGCTGTTCCTGAGCTCTTCAGCTCAAGGCTAATACACTACCACTTGACCATTTTCTGGCAGCTAATTGGAGAAAACAATCTCATGGACGTTCATGCCCAGGCTGTCTTTGAACCTTGATTCTCAGATCTCAGCCTCCTGAGTAGCAGGGATTACAGGTGTGAGCCACAGGCACCTGACTTGATATTATTCTTATAACAAGTTATACCTATATACATTCCAATACTATAGTAAATTTTTAAAACTTGTTACTTTAATTCATGGTAGGGGCTTAACAGAAGTTAAGAAGAGAAAGGAATTCAAGTATATATGCACTATAGTTTGTATTAATCATCTTACTTACCATTTCCTGTTTTCTTTGTTTGTTCCTGTACATTGAGTTGCCATCTGGTGTCATTTCATTATTCCAATAGTGCTTTCCTCTCACCTACCTCTGTTATTGCCAGATGTATTGCATTTCTCTATAAGCACAACATACCACTATATACATATGGGTTTCTACAATGGCTTTATTGCAATCAGTTAAGAGAAGGAAAGAGTAAGCACTGGTACTGTTTTATAATTACATGATTCCTTCTATCAGTAATATTCACTATTTTGTTGTAAGGATTTGAATAACCCTCTGTGGTCCTCTCCTCTCAGCCAGGAGACAGTCTTCAGTTTGTCTTCTCATTGGTGTGCAACACAACAGTTCCTAAGAGCTTTTGTCTGGTAATGTCTGCATTTCACCTTCTTTGAAAATAGACGCTTTTCAAAACATTTTAGATTTTCAATAATAATGGAAAAGTAAATGTATCTTGCATCCCCTCTGCTGCTTAGGCACACAGACTCTCCTATATTCTACGAGCTTCAGCAGGGACCACAGGTGGGATATTGGTTTAAATTGGTAAAACTACATTGCTACATTTTAATCATACAAGTCCTGAACCAAGATAAGGTTTCATCCCTGGGGTTGTCCATTTTGTACAGTTGACAAAACCATATTGTCTGCAATACCATGCCAGGCAAATCCTCAGAGCTCTGCTTTCTCCTTCCTCTCTTTCCTCAACCCAGCCACCAAAAATGTCAGAGACTTGGAATCACACTGCACACAGCCTTTTCAATTTGGCTTTGTGCACATCGTCATATGCATTTATGTTTCCTCTGAGTCTTTGAAAGCTTGATAGCTCATTTCTTTTTAACACTGCATACTATTTTATTGTCTGGATGTACCACAGTTTATTTATCCATCCACCTATGAAAGGACAACTTGGTTATTTCCAAGTTTGAGTAATTATGAACAAAGCTGGTATAAACGCCCATGTGCAGGTTTTTGTGTGGACATAAGTTTTCAATTCATTCTGTAAATACTACAGAGGGTGACTGCTGGATTGTGGGGTAAAAAAATACATTTGATTTTGTAATGAATTGCCAGACTGTCTTCTTAAAAAACACACCACCCCCGTCACCACCACTACCACAGCCCCCCAGCGTCACTGCCACCATGGTGAGGAGTCAGAGCTGTTTCCTATGTTGGGACCACTGTCTGGACTCAGTGCTTTGCATAGTAATTATTCTAATAGATATACAGTGGAGGCCCCATTATTGTTTTAATTTTTCTCTAGTGACACATCATATGGAGAATCTGTCACCGGACACATCTGCTGTCTGTATATCCTGGTTTTCTATATAAATGCTCTCGTCTTTTGGTGTGTGTGTATGTGTACACTAGGGTCAGCATTGTACTCAGAGCCTCAAACATGTTCTTCAGGGGTTTGTGCTCAAGACTGGCACTCTACAACTTTAGCCACACTTTCAGGTTTCTGCTGGTTCATTAGATGTAAGTCTCTCATTGACTTTTCTGTCTAGGCTGATTTTGAACTTCATGCAACCTGAGTCACTGGTGCCCAAGCTGGCTATATTTTTCATATATTTTTATTGTAATTAATAGAAGGGTTACATTATATTCACCAGACATAAGGTGCATTAATTCACATACATTGATACCCTTTCTCATGTCTTGGTACCCATTTCCCCCCTGCCTACCCCCACCCCTCATCTTGTTTTCCCCCCTTCCCTATCCAATTTCAAATGACCAAATACAAATATATACAATATATCAAATAACAAAGAGAGATACTGCAACAATATGAGATAGCCAAGGGACAGCAAGAGATGAGAGATAACATAGTCCATTAAGGACAACAATCACTCATTATATGGCTTTTGTTTCTATATCCTAAAGGTCCTTTCATTTACCATCTTACTATATGGCTTTATGTATCTAGGTTTTGCTCTATTGCAAATCTCTGCTATGAGAGCCCAAGGTTTCTACTGATTATGACAAATGAGGGAAACCATTGAGCCTATGTTCCTTTGAGTCTGTCTTACTTCACTTACTATGATTTTTTCTAAGTCTTTCCATTTCCTAACAAATGGGGCGATGACATTCTTTCTGACAGCAGCATAGAATTCCATTGTGTACAAATACCACATCTTATTGATCCACTCATCAACTGAGAGACATCTGGGTTGGTTCCATATCTTTGCTATGGTGAATAGTGCTGCAATGAACATAGTTGTGCTAGTGGATTTAGTATGTCCTTGTTTCAGGATGATTGGGTAAATGCCAAGTAGTGGAATTTCTGGGTCATAGGGGAGTTCTATGTTTAGCCTTTTGAGGAACTGCCATACTGCTTTCCATAGTGGTTGAACGAGTTTGCACTCCCACCAACAGTGTAGTAGTGATCCCTCCTGGCCACATCCCCTCCAGCATCTGTTGTTATTAGTTTTCTTGATCCTGGCCATTCTAACTGGAGTGAGGTGGAATCTTAGAGTTGTTTTGATTTGCATTTCTTTTATGACCAGAGATGTTGAGCATTTCTTCTTGTGTCTATAGGCCATTTTTATTTCTTCTTCAGAGAAGACTCTCTTTAAGTCTTTGGCACATCTTTTAATGGGATGGTTGTTACTTTGGAGATTAGTTTTGGAGTGATTCAATTTTTTGAGCTGTTGATATGTTTTAGATATGAGGCCTTTGTCCGTTGTATGGTTGGTAAATATCTTCTCCCATTCTGTAGGCTTCCTAATTAATTTACTAGCTATGTCCTTTGCCATATAAAAGCTCTGCAGTTTAATGCAGTCCCATTTATTCAGCTTTTTTCTGATTTGTTGTGATTGTTGGTCCTTATTAAGAAAGTTTTGACCTGTGCCAAGGAGGCCTAGTGTGTCTCCTATTCCTTTTTGTAAAGTTTTCAGTGTGTCAGCTTTTACCTCGAGGTCTTTGATCCATTTGGAGTTAATTCTAGTGCAGGATAGCAAAGAAGGATCCAACTTTAGTTTTCTGCAGGTGCTTAACCAGTTCTGCCAGCACAACTTGTTGAAGAGGCTGTTTTTCTTCCATTCTATTTTTTTGGCTCCCTTGTCAAAGATTAGGTGGCCATAGGTCTGTGGTTTAATATCTGGGTCCTCAGTTCTATTTCATTGGTCTTCAGGAGTGTTCTTGTGCCCCAAGCTGGCTATTTTTAAATTGCTTTCTCTCATTGGTGCTTTTAAAGAGTTCTTGGTCAATTTTGGTTAGCAGTATTTTATCAGATATGGTCTTTGCAACTATTTTCTCCCCATCTGAGGCTTATCTTTTCTCTGTCTTGACAGGGTCTTCATCATAGTAGATTTAATTTTTTTTCTCATGATTACAGCTATAGATTCTGTCTTTCACGTTGAGGTTATATCTCAAATGTCATTGCCTCATGCAAGGTCATGTAGCTTTTCTTCTATTTTATCAGGAATTTTATCATGTTCTTTCACATCAAGATCTCAGGGGTGTGTGTGTGTGTGTGTGTGTGTGTGTGTGTGTGTGTGTGTGTGTTTAAGGCCCATATCGAGATTTATTTCTTATATGGGAGTATTCATCAAAATATTTGTGTACTTTTTCTGGTTTTGCTTTCTTTTCTCATTTGTCAGAGATGTGCTCACTATAATCATGTAAGTCTACTCATCAGCTTTCTATTCTCTTCACTGAACTGTTCTTTATTCCCTTATATTGTACTGTCTAGATTTCTGTAGCTTTTAGTGAGGTATTGTCAGTTCTCCAACTTTATTTTCTCCTTCAGTATTGTGTGGCTTCTCCATACAAACTTTGTAATCAGTGTACAGAATGTCTACAAAGTAACTCACTGAAGTTTTCTTTTGTATTAAATTTATGTAGTCCTTGCATTGAATATGTACATTAAGTTGAGAAGAACTGATATTTTGACAACACTGAGAATATTGTGTCTTTCTATGCATGAGAAGGAACAGTCACCAAAAAGCCAAAAAATGGAGTTGTGTCTCAAGTGGTAGAGTGGTAGAGAGACACTTAAGGGGATTTGCCCTCACCCTAGTACTAGCATGTGTGCATACACACATACACACATACACACATACAGTCTCTGAATGGATATTCTCATGGAGTTGTTTAGTTAAAGCTGGCTGTTATTGAGAGAGGGAGGAATATAGACAGATACAGACAGACAGGCAGACAGAGACACGAAGAGATTACACCTGGCCCCTCTGTAGTCTGTTGTTTTTTGCCTTGCCAGCCCTCTCAAGGATTGAGCAAGCCATTTCATACCCCACCACTGCAACCAGTTAAAATGGAGTCTGTTACCTTCCAGTGAAACCTGACTGACACAAGAGCCAACTGTACCAGGGACGTCTGAAAGCACCTGGCAATGCGCGGCTACCAAGGACCCATTCATTGCTGTGTGGATGTGCTCCACATGTCAGGATAGAAAGCTCCATTATTCATTCTCTGGTGCTGCATATCCTTGTGTGCATTTTTATTAAAGCCATCGTTTGTCATGTTAAGCAGCTGTTGCAACATAAAGAGTAACTGCCAAATTTGGAAATGGTGACATTTTCCTTTTTAATGTCTTTTTCCTCTATTTCTCTCTACCCTCTTTCAAACTATTTCTGCCATGGCGATATGCAAGGACCATCAGCCTGACAAGTGTCTCTGTTTGCTGTTGAACAAAAACAGAACTGAGAACAGACCCTCCGTTGTTCTGCAATCTTCATGGGAAAACTACAGCCTAATTGTTGCTGTGATGGGCAGAGTACCTGTCCACAATCATCATAGACCAGGGCTTAAGAGCCCTCAGCCTTATGTTTGTGTGGACAGAAAGACAGCAGCCTTTACCACCCACTGCCACCTGGAGCCACAGGTTACAGAGCCTAAGTGCACCCCGGTCTAAAAACCCTCACTCCAACACCAGTTATGGTTCTACAGCAGGCAGTGCCAGTGAATGCAACAGTTTTGTGTTTGTTGCTTGTTTGTTTTTAATCAACTAGTGTGTGACTGCCAGAGCCTGCCTTGGCAACCTTGTTCTGCTCATTGGTAAGGCCTCTGCTGTCCCAATTTGAAGCTCCATCCTGGCTTAGATTTTGAGTTAGATGTCAGTTACACTGTAAGGGATTTTTATGATATGAGTTCATGATACAAGTCTGCCTCTGAGTAAGCATTGTCATCAAATAGCACCTCTGCCCTGCGATAGAATCACCAATTCTAGACCCTTGATTCTGCAACCTCAGTCCCTCTACTTACAAATTGCTAACGCAATGGTTTTCATCACTGTAAGTCTTTCCTCATCTTGGAACTCCCTAATCATTAACTTCTCTACAATATTTCAATAGATATAACCTATTTGGTTGTTCTTTTATTGCTGTTTGTACCTGTAGAAGAGTTGAACTCATTGCTTCATGTTCTAGCTTAGCTTTTCTTGCGCAAGGCTGGCATTCTACAATTTGAGCCATATATCCACTTCCAGCTTTTCTTCTGGAATTAAGTGTCATTAGATGATTCTTTCAGGACTGTCTTTGAAATAACATTCTCAAATCTCAGCATCTGGAGCAGTTTAGGATTATAGGATTGAACTACTGGTACCTAGCTTTCCATTGGCTTTTTGTACACTACTTTTTGGGATTTTTGTTTGTTTTTGGTTGGTCATAGGGTTTGGATTTTGGTTCTGGGCACTGTCCCTAAGTTCTTCAGATCAAAGCTAGTGCTCTACCACTTGAGCCATGGAACCACTTCCGATTTTATGGTGGTTAATTGGAGGTAAGAGTCTCACAGACTTTTTGCCTGGCTGGCTTTGAACTATGATGCTCAGATCTCAGCTTCCTGAGTAGCTAGGATTATAAGTATGAGCCACCAGCCCCTGGTACTTTTTGTTTTTCCTTGTACATCTAACCTCTAGCTATCTATTACTAACTTCCTCCTTTCAGTTATGTGTCTCACCATTTTCCAAACTTTTTATTGCTGGCAGTAGTGGTTATGGGGCTTGAATTCAGGACCTTGGCACTGTCACTGAGCTCTTTTGCTCAAGGTAGTGTACTACCACTTTGACCCACAGTGCCACTTCTAGTTTTCTGGGGGTTAATTAGAAATAAAAGTCTCATGGACTTTTCTGCATAGGCCTGTTTGAACCATGATCCTCAGATCTCAGTCTCTCGATTAGATTATAAACATGAGCCACCTGTGTCTAGCTCCAAATATTTTTTAGTGCATAGTAATTGTATAAAACAATATGTTTCATTGTGATTTTCACACATCAAACATTCTTGCTCCCATGTATTATTAAGCAACCACCCTTCCACACGTACTAGCATGGGGCATAATTCATGGCTCTGTGAAATAATTCCTTCCTAGGATCACCAGCGAGGTCAATAATACAAAAACACTTCAGATTTTTAAACTGACATCTTCCTGATCTCTGTGTTCTTCCATACTTTCATCTCATTTCCAATTACTATTTTTTCTTCATTTCCAACTAACTCTAAGCCTATTTCATTTGCCTTTAAGGCTTGTCGTCTTACATCTGCCTTTTTGGATGTTGAAGCTCTTCAAGGCACTGTTGAAAGTTCTCTCATGGTTTTACTGTAGACTTTCCACACTATGAGACCTGATAGCTCATTAATTTGTCTCTGAACTTCAAAAACACTCAACTTTTCTACCCACTATCACTTTAGCATCTTTTGTAGAACTCATTCACTCATTTTATAAACCGTTGTAAAATACCACCCATAACCTGTTGCTCTAGATACTAGGAATCGAACAATGAACAGAATAGACTAGGACTTTGCCAAATAGAAGGCTGTGGTAGGATGATAAATAAATAAAAGAGAAAAACATAGTATGGTGATTGGAAGTAATACATACTCTGAAGAAACTAACACCAAAATTATAGCAAATCCTAATAAAAAGCTTTTTAAAAAACTATGATTATGAAAGCTCTCTGATGAAGTGCCATTTGATTAAGAAAAAAAAGCTAATTGTAGAACTCAATCACGAAAAGTTTTAGATAAAACCAGTTAATTCTCAGGAGAGAAGATAATAAGTACAAAGACAATGAGTTAGCCATGTACTCATAGCTCACATCTCTAATGATAGATACTCAGGAAGCTGAGATTTGAAAGGTATTAAGCTATCTGGAACAGAAAAATCCATAAAACTCTTTATCTTTAATGAACCAGCAAAAACTAGAAGTAGAGGCATGTTGTTAGCTTTGAGCAAAAAAGCCAACAGAGAGAATGAGGCCCTCAGTTCAAGCCCAATACACACACACACACACACACACACACACACACACACACACACACACTATCAGTATTTAGGTATAGAAAACCTGCATAAGAAATGTAGCATTTACGTATTTGGTTATTTGAAATTGGATAGGGAAGGGGGGAAAACAAGATGAGAGGCGGAGGTTGGGGAAGGGAAATGGGGACCAAGACATGAGAAAGGGTATCAATATATGTGAAGTAACGTACCCTTTATCTGGTGCATATAAAGTAACCCTTCTATTAATTACAATAAAAAATACATGGAAAAGTAAAAAAAAAAGAAATGTAGCATTTAAAAGTTTCCCCTAGTTTGTCCTATTTGTACTAATTTTAGCTTGGATGTCCACCCTGACTTACAAACAGAAAATTTTAAACTCTCTACTTTTATTTCATTACTAATTCCTATAACATTCCTTTCTCCAAAATAATTCTATTCTATTCAATGAAGACAAATATTCCTTGTAACTTTGCACTTTTTCTCCCCTCCATTCCATGTGCCAGGATTTATCTACCACAACAGAGAAATGCTCCAGGAAGGAGCCTCTCCCAGATTCCCTCTGTAAGATCACCTTTTGCCAATCCCTTCCTCACCATGTCTTGGGACTAAAGGTGACAGTTGTGCTCAGAGACTTGCTATTTGTTTTGTGCTCTTGCTACTTGCCCAACATGAGGTATTAACTTATTTGATCATAAGAGAGTCAGTCCTTAGAAGTATATTGTATTGGGAAAAATAGCAAAAAGAAAGTAGAATTATCACCAATGCTTTTTTTTATTCCCTGAGAGGTCTATAGCTACTGGGTTTGGTGAAAGGCTAGATGGATTGAAGTTTGAGGAAAGTGGAAATGGAGAACAGGATTTGATGATCTCAGTACCTGTTCTCTTAATGAAACAGCATTTGCTGAAAAAAAGATAATTTTTTTTCCATTAGGACTCTCTTCTATAAAACACAGACAGCCATTCATTAATCACTAATAGATAATGTGACCAATATCACGGCACCTCTGACTTGTGTTTATTTCCCATGTGGAGGTCAAGGATGAGGCCACCATCTTCAGTAGCAAGCTGCTCCGTATCCCCATCATCAGGTGTTCTAGTTGATTTGCAGAAAAATAGGATGATGATTTTATAATAGCTAATAGGGTTTCTGATTTAATGCAGCTGCTAGAAATTAGCATGGACTCCATTGAAAGCTTCCCAGTCACTTATAATAACAGGGTAATAAATCATTTCCAGCACTTTCTGGCTTTTCTGATTCTATTAGAAACATAAGACCTAGTTTGGCTACTCTTCTGCGTTTATTTTTCATTTATTTATCAAATTAACTTTTAAAGTTCTAGAAGTGAAGGAAAGAGAAACAAATACATATGGCTCTCACTTTGCTGTCAGATAGATGGACAAATAAATGAACAGGGCTCCATGGATTTTCTTATTTCAAGAGGGAGACTATTTCATCGAATCCATAGGAAACTTTCTGAGAATTCCATTGTTGGGGAGAATGACAGAACACATTACAGGATGCACTGGGGGATGGGAAGGCCTTTGTCTCCTAGGTTTGTTTCTATTTCTGTCTAGATGAATGGACCAGTTTCTCAGTATGTAGGAGCTCCAACCTTCTCATGTATAGAAATTAGAACATCATCTCATCTCTTCTCAAATATCTATTTGCAAAGTTGCTGGTCTACCTAATAAAATAATAAATTTGACAATGTTCTGAAAATTATTAGGCTCAAAGGATATTAATTATTTTATTTATGAAAGGCTTTGTGTTTTTTCTGCTTGGTAACACTTATTCAAAATAGGAAGCACTGATTGCTGAAGCTATTTACAGCTGCTTTGTTCTCTCTGCCCTAGGCTGCTAAGGAAAAAATCTCTTTCCCTCTCCTCTTCCCCTCCCCTCCTCCATCTCTGAATTCAATTCTCAACTGTGTCAATACAACTAAATACTACCCCAAAATACCCCAAATCTGGCATTGGTCCAGCTTCCTTCTTGATTTAGCTCATAGACAGTTGTGTACTCATATTGAATTTCCAAAATTACAATGAATATATGAGCTACACATTTACTTGTGTGACTGAGGGTTTTTTTCCTATTCTTATAAATCTATTTGGGCATACCTTTTGTCATCAGTTCTCTCATAAATATAATGAACAGATATTTAGTAGCAATGGGAGCTGGTATACCCAACAACAGCTGGCAGATAGAATTATATAAAGCATGTACAGGAGACTTTGGTGACCGACCTGATCTATGAACTTGCATATAAGGGAGCAGGTTCAATATATTTAATTCAACCCAGAAACATATTTATTAAAATGGCTCTCTGCAGCTTGGGTCAATGGTGAAGAAATGTGGTACTTCCTTTTCTTTTTTCTTTTTCTTTTCCTTTTCCCTAAAGGAATTTATAATCTGTGGAGAGATAAGATGTGCACGCAGGGACTTACTGAAGGATAGCATGAGAACATTTAGTATGAATTACTTGGCAAAGTATGTATGGAAGTTTGGTTGAAAATACAGGTGCTGCAGAATTAGGTTTGTGGATCTGGGGAGACATAGCAGAAAGACAGAAGGGGAATTTGCTGAACTAGTGGAGACAAAATGAATATTGGACACAGGAGAGCTGGTAGAATCCCCTGTGTATGGGTGATGTCATTTTCAGACAAGGTGGTACAGAGACATATGGGTAGTTGATGACCAGGAAAAGAAGCAGATAAAAGGTCAGACAGTATTTGGGTTCAAACTTGAAAAGTTCCTCTCCCTCTCTCTCTCTCTCTCTCTCTCTCTCTCTCTCTCTCTCTCTCTCTCTCTCTCTCTCTCTCTCTCTCTCTCTCTCTCTCCTCTTTGTGCTTGTACAGCACCTTGAACTCAAGGCCTGGGAGTTGTACTTAAAGCTAGCATTCTACCACTTGACCACAGCTCCATTTCTGGTTAATTGGAGATCAGAGTCTCAAGGACTTTCCTGCCCAGAGTAGCTTTGCAACACAATTCCCAGACTTCAGCCTCCTGGGTAACTAGAATTACAGGTATGCACCAACCGTGCCCAGCTTCCATATGGGTTTTTCAAAAAGGAACATAAGGTCAAATTGTGGTAAGAATAGTCCCTATATTGTCACTGTGGAAGGAAGAGTGGCTCCATTAAGAAGCCCTTTCCATTGGGAAGGCTTAAAAGGGAATGAGCTTGAATGAAAGCAGCCATAAAGTCGGAATACCACAGTTGCAGAAATAATTATTTTTCATTATGTAATTTCATTTCGGGTAGGTAAAAATCTGAGTGTCTCATTCCCCATGAGATGGTGCCATATCTGGCTCTGCAGAGGACTGGATAAGACAAATTTCCAGCATCAAGGTGGCAAATCTTTGCTGTCAAGCAGATATTCAAGCTGAGAGAGAAGAGGCTGCCCTTGGAACACAGTTCTACACATTCACTCCTTAGAGAATTTAATGATTTCATACATAATTACTATGCTATAGATACTATATAATTAAGCTAGATATGTGACCATATATATATATTTATTCTCCATATTTCAGAATTGAGTGTTTTAACTGCTTACTGACCTTTCCTGCTTTAATTCCTAGTTGACAACTGAAATCAACATGTCCCAAACACCAAACTATACAAGTACCTCCAACTTTTCTATCCCATCAGTTTTCTATCTCATGTGACCTTTACCTTCAAATCATTCAAGTCCCAAACTTTGGAATCATCTTGACTCCTTCTGGTTCCTGACAGTCCATACTCATTCCAGCAGCAAACACTGCCAAATCCTTTTTCTCATCACATTCAAAACCCCATGCCTCTTCCCATTTCCACTGATACCATTTGCTTTAACCTTTTTCTTTTCTTATTTCTTCCAGGGACACTATGGTGGCGGTGGATATCTTGCTGTGGAAATATATTTGTCATACAAACAAATCTCAGGACAGCAGAGGAAATGGTCTGATGAAAATGTGTCAATCCCACAGTCTCCTCTAGCCCATGCATGACCAAGCTTCTTTCCCACCTTTCCACCCTCCCAATTCCCTGCTGACTTGTTCTCTTCTCTCACAACTCATCAAGCCATCTGAAATTTAAGATACAAGGCTGCCTTCATATTTAGAAATTGTAAATATGCACAAATATTCTGTCAATCCAAATATCATAATAAAAAATTGAGGAGTTGGAAACACTAATGAGCTTGATTTGATCATTACATATTGTACAAATGTATTATATTATCATACTATACTCAAAAATCTGTGCAATTAGAACTGGATTTTTTTTTCCTTGTTAAGAGATGACAGATAGTAAATCTCTTTTTCCAAAGATTCTTATGACTGATTCTCATGGAATTGTGCCTCACTACCATCTTCTCAGAGTGGTATCTTCTGATTTTAAGCATAAAATAGCTAATGTTAAGTACTAGGAACTGGTGGCTAACTCCTATAATCCTAGAACTCAACAGACTGAGATCTGAATGCTTGGTACCAGTTTTGGGTGAAATAGCTAATAAGGCAAAGTACAAGGCCCCAAGGTCAAGTCTCAATACTAGCAGCAAAGATAAAATGACCACTCTCCTTAATGGTTACATATTCTCCCCAGGCTTTTCTTTTTAATCCAAAGTATCACCTTACAGACCATGTTATTATTTGTGTGTTTTTACTTATTTATGAATCAATGAACTTATTTTCTTTGCTCCAAGAACCGAATCTTACTTAACATCTCAGCACCATAAGGAAATATGACATTGGGTAGATTGGTAATGGTCAGAAATATAATATTCAAGGATAAGGAAGTACTTGGGCTGGAAATGGATATAGAAGAGAAGTGAGGAGGATGTCAAGGGGGAAATAATGTGAGAATTCAACAGTTAAATGGATACTTGAGGATTTCAGCTGTGAGATTGAAGAGGTTTGAAGCAAAAGATTTAGCTCATTTGTCAAATGTGATAGAGAAGCCAGGAAATAAAATCTGGAGCTTGTGAAGACTTTAGCACCTCTGTGCATACTTTCAGAAAAGTAGCAAGTCAGGACCACATTATAATGTCCTGAAACATCCTTAGGAGCTAAGGAACTGAGCCAATGCAATCCTTCCTCCTTTTTACTAGCGTTGTGCAGGTCAGGTTATGAAGGTCAGAGTATGGCCTATGGACATGCAGGTAATGGCAAAGTCCCACCAACCTCCAGCTGGAACTGTATGATTTATAAAGGAGCAAAAGCAAGCCCAAGAGGACATTTTGCTGTATAATAACAAATAGACAACAATGCCATCAAGACACTCCACTTTTCTGGGGACCAGGACTCAAGTTTTTAATCTTAGATATTCAGGAGATTGGAATCTGAGGATCCTGGTTCAAAGCCAGCTCAGGCAGACAAATTTGAGAGACTATTATTTCCAATTAATTAGCAGAAAGCCAAAAGTAGAGGAATGGGTCACCATCCTTGAGCAGATGCAAAAACAAAATATAACTTAAAAACAAAAAGCAAGCAAAAAAATTTTCCCTGTATTTTTCTAATTGTCAGTTCACATTAAATCCCTGAAAGAGATGTTAAAGATTGCCATTTTATATTATTGTTTAAAATATTATATTCATTAAAGTATGACCATCTTTAATGCATTCAACTAGAAATTATTTCTTGCTTTTTTCCCTAGAACCAAAATAAAGAACAGGAAGAAAGGATGGTATTTTTTATTGTTCTAAGTATTTTTTTTTATTTTCTAAAAAACATAGGCCCTGTGGATTTATTGCTGTTAAGTACCTTGTAATGAAGTGTTAGCAAGGAAAACATTTGAAGTGGCTTTAGCAAATTTAATTTTTAAGTGCATTATACAGCCAGGAAATTGACATTAGAAAGGAGCATGTACCTTTAGAGCTCTAGTTTCCCTTAGTGGTTTCAAGGCCATATCTGTTCTGTTCACAAGCAAGAGATAATTTGGTAAATGGCACAGTCACAAACAAACCTAAGGATTCACTTCAATTTACTATGCCATTGTGGGCAGGAAAGGAGTCTGCAAACAAATGATGGCTTGACTTATCTCACAAGTATGTATTAAGCATTTGCTCTATGCCTTGCATGGTTCTGGGCACAGAACACAGGAAAGAAACAAAGGAAATGAAAAAAAACATATATATTCATTTTTTTAGAACAAAATCCATTCCCCAGCCTAGTTCATCCCATAGCAGCAAAAAGAAATGGTCAAATAATTAGGAAATGGTTTATAAGACTGAGCAGCATGTGGGATTAAGATGGCTCACTCCTATAACCCCAGCTACTCATGGGGCTAAGACCTGAGGATCATGGTTAGAAGTCAGACCAAGAAGAAAAACCTATAAAACTTAATTTCAATTAACCAGCAACAAGCCAGAAATTGAGCCATATTTCAAGTGGTCGGGCACTAGCTGTGAGCAAAAATGTTAAAGGATATCACCTAGAGAATACATTCAAACCCTAGTAACAGTGCATGCACACCGCACACACACACACACACACACACACACACACACACACACACACACACACGAAAAGAGGAAAAGGAAAAAAAAGGAAACTAGCAGGGCTGTGTTGTGGTTGCTACAAGGGTTTCCCACAGTAGTGTGTTTCTGACAAAGACAAAGATGACAAAGGTGGACCCTGTTTGTATTAGTAGATGAATGGAGAAGAATAAGCAGGCTAATGAAAGCCTGAGTTCTCAGCTTGCCTATCCAAGGGCAAGGGTGAAATGAGATCACATAACCTGAGAGGGAACCAAGGAAGCAGCTAGAGCTTAGGTGAGGTGGTGAGATAGGGGATTCTTACAATGAACACAAACAGCAACTTTTGTACCTTGATAGCAGTTAACCGTTGTGATTGGCCAACATGGGTTCAGTGAACATTAATCCAGCAATTCCATGTATGAATGAATGTAGAATCAAAATTTTATAAAAGCAAACCAAAAGACAACAGTGACTACCATCTTGCTTTGTGTGTTGAACTTGGCTAACTCTAAAAAGAGGATTATGGGGAAAATAGTGATATCTTGAGATAAGAGTGGACAGCAAAGCATGATAGTTAAATTAGTCAATGCTTTTACCATGAGGTAAGGGAACATCAAACCCAACTCATTTTTAAAAAAAAAACTAGGAATAATCTTAGACATTTCCTATTTTTATCCTGTCTATGTCCACCATGACCTGGTGAAAAAAAAAGTCGAGATTTAGAGTATTATTATGGAAGATCCCCACATTTATGGACTAAGATTCCAGTGAAGGCTTTTAGACTTTTATTCCAAGATAAAGTCTGCTACCTAATGCTTTGCCAAAACTTGACCTAGCCATCGCTACTCATCCAAACATATATAAACTTATAAGGCTTTTCCAGTCCACCTTGCTTAGAACCCTAGTAACTCAATTACTTCTGCTTTTGTGTCAGCACCATTTTCTTCTGCTTGGGCTCTTGCTAGTCACTCCCAGAATGTCCCACTTCTTTCCATTCTCTTCATGTGTCCCTTATCAGAGATTTCAAGTTTCATTCAATCTACCTGGAAAATCTTTGCCAATTCTACCCACAAAATCTGTGATCTTTCTCTCCTTCAAACTACCCCAGCGTTTCTCTATGTTTTTATCAACACTTCTACTGTTGGATGTTTGTCTCATATATGTTAGAGTACAGCTTTTTGAGGATAGCCTACAATGTTTTATATATCCAGTGATGTTTCCAAATTCCAATACAATAGGCATTTGTTGGAAACAAAAGAGAAAAGGTTAAAATAAAAGCGAGAGGAGAGAAAAATAACACTTCAGGAAAAGCAAACTAAGTTTTCCCTTTATGTTAAGTGGGAAGAAGGACTCAGTATAAAAGAAACTTAATTTTGGAGGTAGGAATGTACAATTTATACAATAAAGTCAACCTGACTCTAAATCTTACTTCCTGCTCTACATTATAAGAATTTTGGAAACATAGCAGTATCTAAAACTGTATCTACCTATATCATTCTGTTCTTGATCTTTCTAGGAAGCAAGTAATTCTCTAGACCTAATTTGCCTGGTAAACCCAAATATTTTCAACTTTCTAAAGAAATCAGCTTTCTCAGATCAACAGTCAACTTCAGTAAGATGCCAGTTAACCCTTCAGTGCAAGGTGAATGCCATTTTTCTTGGGCCCTTTGTAAACCACAGAGCTGATATTCCTTTCCCGGCTGGATAAGGGATTATGGCATCTCTGCTCACAATTCTACACATAAGGAAGGCTACTGATTGGAGCAGGGGCCTTGACAAATGATGATGGCTCTTTTTATGAAACTGCCTTTCCTGTATCTGAACAGCTGCTGCTAATGTGCTGGATCTTCAATCACCAGATCCTTCTTCAATCACCAGATCTTCAATCTAGCCTCTAAAGATACTTTTTAAGAGAGAATCACTTCAAAATCGCTCCTCAGCAACACCTCTGCTCATATAGCCTCCCCCAAGCAGGGTGGCAAAGACTCTTACAGCACAAGGCCTTGGGATGGAAAATAGAGACAGCACTCCCAACTCAAAGGCAGTGTAAAGTACATGCTTCTGGTTCTTGGCCAAGCATGGTGCCCATTTGGTCAATTTCTACTTTATTTTTTTATTTTTATGTTTTATTTTGTTTGTTGTAAGGTCTTAGGCAACAGAGTTTGGGATCATGTCCCAAACAGTGTACTTGAGTGTTGCATGTCATATTTCTTCTTTCTGGACTCTGTCATGGACCAATAAAGTTCCCCATATATACCAAGGGTCTCACAAAGCACTACCGACATTTACATTTATTGTTATTTAAAGAAATCCATTGGCATATCCTGCTCCCCCACAACTACATATATTTATGAGGCTAAGCTCCTTGTTTTGAATGCCTATCAATGTCCACTTAATAAACTTAAAGCAAAGAAAAGAGATTACATTCATTAGCTCTTTGTCCTTGTGCTATTATAGCCTGAAATAACCTAGTTAATACTGAGAATGATTTATGTCAGCTTTCAGAAGATTCAGTCCATTGTGAGCTGTCTCTGTTTTGTACCTGTCATGGTAGAGTGAGTCATGGAGGGAACTTGTGACAGAAGAGGTGTCTTTACTCATGGCCACCACAAAGCAAAATGTAGGAGAGGAAGTGTATTCCCATTAAAACCACCCTCCCTGACCTAACATTCTCCCACCAGCTTCCCCCACGCTCCCACTCCCCCCATTTCCCAATGGTTCTACCATCTCCCAATGGTGTCACACACTGGAGACCAAGCCTTCAATAAATAGACTTTCATAAGGATGATATTCAAAATTCAAACCATAACAGAAACTAAAAAGGGCAACTAATAATTGCCTTCTTTGGTAATACTGGGATTTGAGCTCTGAGTCTTAAGCTTACTAGGTCGGGACTGTAACACTTAAGGCAGACTCTCAGAAGTAACCATTTTGTTTCCCTTCTTCTCCCAGTACTGGAGTTTGAACTCAGAGCCTCAGGCCCTTGTTTAGCATTTCCATACCCAACTGGGGTTCTACCACTCCACTTAAGCTACATCTACACTTCTAGCTTTGTGCTAGTTAGATGGAGATGAGCCTCACGTGGATTTGCTTCCCCTGGCTACTTTTGAAACAGATCCTCAGATTTTAGCCTCCTAAGTAGATAGGATTGATATCATGAACCACTGTACCCAGCAGTAATCACCTTTTTCATAAGTACCACTGTGTGCTCATCACTTCCCTAGTTCTAATCCACTGACTTGAAAATATCTGGACTCCTTGTAAGTTTTCTGGAAGACTGACCTTTCTGTGATTGGGCCCTCATAATTCCAACTCCATCTCCAGGACTAGTTTATGCAGGGTCTTTTAACTCATAAAAGCAACCTTCTTCCATTGGGTCTTTGTTGCATGATTCAGTCAACCTTTGCCAAGGCCAGAAAGCATAGTACCTATTCTACCTACCCAGATTCTGGGTTGATGGCTAACAAAAAAAAAACAGAGACTAAAAAGGGCATCCAAACCTTCTCTGCTGAGATGTAAAATAACTTGGAAGTACAGCTAAGTTTAATTGAGCCCTTAATATTTTTGAGAATATGGCTTTTTGAGTCCCTACAGCTACTTAAGATGAATTCCACAAATATTGATTAAGCACTTGTAATCTCAATAAATACATAGCCCTCAGAATCAGAACCTTGGGGAAGCAAAAATATAGCACTTACTCTCTGGTACCCTGAAGGAGACATTAATTAATCATTGTATTATGAAGCATGGAAATATTTATAATCTTATTTAATCCTTCCAAACTGTAGCGATGGGTATTATGAACAATTATATTTTCTCCTTTCTTAAGCCAAAAAGGGCTATAAAATGTAAAGTAACTTACACAGGGAGGGCAGATTGCTAACTCTCCTATTCTGAAACAGATCATACTCTGCCTACAGAACTCATACTGGCAGTCTCTGGAGATTTCGAACCAAAGGTTAGCAAAGTTGGGTTCCAGTGAGTACTAGCCACCTTCATCTACCACTTACTGCTTCTGGCTGCATTGGCTTGCAAATATTAGATGATATTTAGAGTACTAAACTCAAGGATCCAGTGAATTTGTCTCCTGATACTAGAATCACCTTTGAAAATCTCCTCAGATATCTGCACCTTCTCATGTTTTCAATCCTCTTCTATCTGTACAAGTTTAACACTGTCCTCTCAAACTCTGTAAGGTATATCCATTAGTATCAAGGTTTTATATAGTCTCTGCTAATGATCATATATTTCTCCATTTGCTGATCCTTTTTTCTACCTGTGAGACACATGATATCTATTTATCCATCCATCCATTGAGAGAGAAAAAAAAGACAGAGCTGTTTATTCCACTTTCCTTCTGTAAGGTCATCATCTTTAATTTACCCCCAGCACTCATCATTAGTCTTTCATCTCTCTACACTATTGCAGCTCCCTTGATCAAGATACTCATGGCCTCCTGACATTAACAAATGATAACAAATACATCCACTTGAAACAATAAGTTGTCTTATGTCAAATCTGGGAATCAGGAATGAATCAGTTAAGTCTCTCCTTGAGGTCTCATCAAGACGAAATTAAGACTGTGTTGAATTGGACTCTAGGTCTTCACTGAGCTTTAGAGTCCCCTTTGCACATACTGCTGGTTGGGAAAATGCACTTCTTTGAAGTTGTGGGAATAAAGTTCCCATTCTGGCTGTTAGCAAAATAGGAACTTTACTCTTAGAGTCTAGAGCAACCCTCAGGGACTTCACATGAGCACATAGCATCAGCAGTTGACAGCGTGGCCCTGTTGTACAGAAGATCCCTTTACAGATGCACAAAATGAAAATAAGGGAAGTGAAGTAAGTCACTAAGTAACACATGCCAGTAACAGTAGACAAAAGAGATATTGACCTAGAACTTAAGGTTACCCAGAACTAGAATTGCCAAGTCACGGGTTTAGAAATGAGTTATAATACTAATTTAACTTCATTATAAGAATGCACACTGAGCATTTTTCCTGGATCACAGTAAGTGACTAAAGTTTTTTTAATGGAATTCAAAACAGTGTAGAAAATAAGACTTGTGTGTTTTGGATCTGCACAGGTTTAGAAACTGGTATTGAAAGATATTGCAACTAGTGTTAAGATTTCAAGTACCAAAATGGGAATTGGGAAGAGAGAGTTAAACATGAGAAAAGACAAAAAGAGATGTCCAACAATCTAAAATCAGAGGTTTCTTATAGATAGTCATGAGCCTCAGGAGGAAAATTAAACAAATCTACTGGAGATGTAGAAAGAATTCCAATAATGAGTCTTGTAAAATTTGAGCTATTTAAACTCCTCTGTCTAATAAATCATCTTCTAGGTAATCCAAAAGCCAGAACCCTAAGAGAAAGGAGCCAATGTGAGTCCCAGAGAGACTGTGAATTTGGGGGAAAGCACAGACTTTCCAGTCAGGGTTCTAAATCTTTCATCTCTTAAGTGACTATGTGATGTATCTACACTTCCATTTGCCCATTTTCTCACTCGTTTTTGACAAGACTCAATGACAACTAATGCGGTAGGAAGAGAAACATCATGGTGATTAAGAACTGATTGCTGCCCTCTGGAAAATGTGGACAAGAAAAGATCATCCATGGAGGTGCTATGAGCAGAAATTTAGAACATATCTTGAAAGCACAGATGTGTGTGTGTTGATTTGTAAGGGAAAGAGATGAAAGGGGGGATTTGAGAACGAATGTCTTCAACACTGATATCTAAGACTGGTGATGGAGCAGAGAGAAGAAAGCTTTCAGGGAGAGGAAAGGACCTCCAGGATATTGAAAGTGTTTGGATACCAACTGGCTTCATGTGGCTGGAAGAGATGAGTGCTAGAAGAGAAAGAGGGGGGGCAGTGACAAGTGGGGTGATAGGTGTAAATCTGGAGGTAAGGTTGAGCTATTGACAAATCCATGCCTGGGATGCCAAGTCCAAACTAGGAGACATAAAAATTCAAATGACTGTTTGAAACATAGTTTGACACCTGAATTTTATGGGACAAGAATGGAGGCTGTGATGGAGCGAGACCAAAGGCAATGGTCATGATATAATGTGTACAGAATAATGAATGACTTTTATACAGGTTAATAATCTGTATACAGGAATACTTATAGCACTTTTCCTTCTGTGTCAAGTAGGAGAGAGTAGATTTGAAATCACACACGAACAGTTGTGTGCTGCTAGTTATGGTCACCAGAGTTGCAAAGGTAGAATTTTCTACCAAATAGTTCAAATAATGAACTACTGAGGGATCATCTGTGCCTCTGAAATAGTTCTATCTCTCTTTGTATCAGGAAAATTTGGATTACAGAAAGGTACAAAAGACACCTGAATAAATGAAAGTAATCTGCCTTCCAGAAAATGACCAGGTTGATAGTTGACTTGCTGGTCAGGTCTACGTTCTCTCCCTCTTATGTTTGAACCTCAGGGTAAAATTGCAGTTTTATTAATATTAATACACTTGTATAAAGTGCTAATTTACTCCATCATTTTCCTAATTAGCTCTATTGAATTGTGAGACTCATCTGCATGAATAATGAATCCCTGTATGCTTTTTCCAATGTCTGCAAAGCAAAATACAGGAAGAAAGAAGAGCTGCTCTGTAATTCTTTGATTATTTTGAAGAAAGTTAATCCATCCTCTAAGAAGATGGTAAAGGCCTTGAGAAGGTACATTAATTAAACCAGGACAGAAATGGGGAGTGCTGTCACACTTTTCTATGAGAAGAAATAATATGAGGATTTTTACTTTACCTCTTACAAGCTCAGTCATTTCCTCTTGGTATGTCCTAATGAATGTCTCCTTCTCTCTAATCCTGACACCCAGTCTTTCTGTCTGCTAGTATTGTGGGACAGAAGATTAAAGGTAATGAGATGAGGTCAAGAAGAGTGGGTTTATTTGATCAAAGGATAAAAGAAATGCATGCTTCATCCCCTCCCCCTGCCCTGGACTAATTACCTCAATTAGATTGATAATGGAGCTATTCATAAAACTGACAAAAAATCCACGTCAAGTGTATGTAAAGAATTTCTAACAATAAGACTATGTGAAAAAGCAGAGCCAACCAGCTTAAAAAATAATGGGCAAAGTAAATGAACAGGCATTGCAGAGGAGAGGAAAAGTGTTGAAGAAAGTCTACAGATGCTAGAAACTATAATACAACTGCATTGTACACAGAACCAACTGGTGAAATCTGAAATGTCTACCACTAGTAAGTACTGGAGATACCGACTACCCGGGATCTGTATACGTTGATTGTGGGAATGTAGACTGATAGTTTGTTAAGCAATTAGGCAACATCTTCTATATTTAAACTTCACCAATTGATTGCTCAGTATCTATGCTCATAACAATCTTGCTTATTGTAGGAAACAAGCATCAATTTAACGTAAATGCTCATTAACATAAAAGTAAGTGAATAGATTAAGGTATATTCATAGGGGAGAAGACCCGCTATACAAGAATAAAATACAGATGATCTTAAAATCACAAGTTAAAGGAAAAGTTTATCCCTAATCATATATAAAGGTCCTTATAATGAAGATCAAAAGATAAAATTCATTTGAAAGACTCATATATATGATGGAATTAGATAAAGCATGACATGAACACATTATTCTAACTTGTGTTTTCCCTGAAGTAGAAGGCACACAGGATCAAAACTATGGCAATTATGTGGCTGAGATGTAGGTTTTACCCAGCACTTAGCTTGTGGATTTTTGTGTGCATGTAAGTATGTAAGTGTGTGTGCAAGTACTCATGCATGTGTGTGGTTGAGGGAAAAAGGTTGTTTCAAATTAAATATTCGAAATGTTCAAATATTCAAATTATTTTTTTAAATAAAAGTGGATCAGGCATAGAATACTGAAGAGTAGAAAGTCCATGTTACAATTTCAAATAACCAAATACAAATATATCCAATATATCAGATAACAAAGTGAGATCAGATAGGGAAGGGGGGAAAACAAGATGGGAGGGGGGAGAGGGTAATGGGGACCAAGACATGTGAAAGGGTATCAATGTATGTGAATGAATGCACCTTCTATCTGTCAAATATCCTGTAACCCTTTTATTAATTACAATAAAAATATTTAAAAAAGAAAGTCCATGTTACCAGATACTACTGGTTAGAAAAATTTAATTCTGTGTATCTGAATTTCATTAGAAAAAACAAAACAGAGGACTGGGAATGTGGCTTAATGGTAGAGTGCTTGTCTAGCATGCATAAAGGCCAGGTTTTGATTCCTCAGTACCACATAAACAGAAAAAGCCAGAAATGGTACTATGACCCATATGGTAGAATACTTGCCTTGAGCAAAAAAGAAGCTCAGGGACAGTGTCCAGGCACAAGGACGAGAGAGAGAGAGAGAGAGAGAGAGAGAGAGAGAGAGAGAGAGAGAGAGAGAGAGAGACAGACAGACAGACAGACAGACACAGAGACACAGAGAGAAACAAAGACAGACACAGACAGAGACACAGACAGACAGAAAAAGACAGAGACAGAGGTGAATGATTTCACCTACAAAATCAGTTCCTCCACACCGTCCTAATAATTGTAATTATTTTATGTTCATTTCATGGTTTCCTTGGTTTACCAAGATCATAGCAAGGAAAGGAAGACTATAGGAAAGACAAGAGAAGCCTCATATGAAATGATAGATATGAACCAGAATGGCCCAAAATTAGCCAAATTGTGACACCATGAAAGTGAAGTGCATGCATATTTAATTGTGAGAGAGCAGAAGAAGTGTGAAGATGAAAATGTAGGCCAGAAGGATCATCATACCAGGTACATAGACACTGTCTGAAGGAAGGCAAGGTCAGAATTTGAAACATAGCTTGCTGGCATGTCTGGTTAAAGGGGGTTGTACCCAATCTCGTGCACAGAAAATGCACAAATTAGATATGCATAATTCAGGACATGCCTACCTTTACTGTCGGTCTCACTCTACAAAGAAATGCTCTTACAGCTTTCATCTCTGCCAGTTCCTCTCCCAACACTACTGTCAGTGTAACTTGGCATAGAACCAAGGAAATGATTGCCTGTACTTAAAACGACAGCAACAATACTCTGCGTTTGGGTAGTACCCTCCGAGGGCTGACAAAATGATTCTCACAACTTCAGAAGAAAGACAAACCATTCTGTTTTCCTATTTGCCATTTACCATTGATGAAGTCTACAAAGACTTTACCTTGGCCATCTGGGGATAAGACATTCTGCCTGCTGCATCCTTTTCAAGATGACAAGAAAACCTACACGACTGTTGGCCTGGGGCATCAGTGATTTATGCCTATAATCCTCGATACTCAGGAGGCTGAGATCTGAGGATCTCTGTTCATAGCTATCTGAGTTAGGAAAGCCTTTGATACTCTTATCTCCAATCAACTACAAAAAAAAAGAAAGGAAAGGAAAGGAAAGGAAGGAAGGAAGGAAGGAAGGAAGGAAGGAAGGAAGGAAGGAAGGAAGGAAGGAAGGAAGGAGAAGAAAAGAAGGAAGGAAATAAGAAAGAAAGAAAGAAAGAAAGAAAGAAAGAAAGAAAGAAAGAAAGAAAGAAAGAAAGAAAGAAGAAAAGAAAAGCAAAAGCTCAGGAACAATGTCCAGGCCCTGAGCTCAAGCCTCAGAATTTGCGTGCTCTCTCTCTCTCTCTCTCTCTCTCTCTCTCTCTCTCTCTCTCTCTCTCTCTCTCTCTCTCTCTCTCTCTCTCTCTCCTCCCTCTCCCTCTCCCTCTTCCCTTTCTCTCCCTTTCTCACACTCTCTCTCTTGCTCTCGCTTTCTAGCTCTCTCTCACAATACACAAATTACATGACTGTTATAGAGATCTCAGATTAATACTTTGAATACAAGTGAACACAAGTGACAAGTGCTTTGCAATCTTCACCTAATATCATCTTTACAATACTTTGAGAAGTAGACATTGTGGAGAAGTAATTGGGAAATGCAGATAACTTAGTTACTAGCTGTGTGACTAGAATAACTAGCTTATGCACCTCAAGTTTCCTGTCATAGCATATTAAATAGAGAAGGTAACAGTAACTAACCTCTTGAATGGGTACATCATTCAGTTACAAATTGCACCAGTCTTATAAATGGAGGCGGTTTAACTTAACCCATGAGTACAAGATCCTCAGTCTTCCCATTTCTACCATAGGCATGTGCCTATAGTAGATAATATAAATGTTAGACTTGACCAGCAAAGCAAACCTTAGCCTCAGTCCAATTCTCTAAGATGCACTGTCCCGTGGAGAGCCATAAAGAACAACAACAACAACAAATCAACATTAATTCTCACTATGTAACTTTCTCCTTACCTGCCAGAGCTCCACACAAAGCATTCCTCCTCCATTTAGCTATTATTAGAACCACAAACCAGAAAATCTTTTGACTGGCAAGAGACCAAGACATCAATTTTCATCCAGCATCTGCTGGAAAGAGTAGGAGTGAAGTTATATTATCAGTGACATTTTCTCGCTGGAAAGATTGCCTAGATCATATTTGTATTCATTTTTCCTAAATGCAATATACAAGCCACTAATAGAACAAAATCTCCTAATTAAATTTCATTCAATAATGCATTTTTTTCACCTTATCTTTGTGGTGTTCTTGTGCATTTCTGCCAAGATAGTCAAATAATGTCTTATTTAGCTTATAAATGATGCTTGGCATTTAAATTTGAAAAAAAAAATCAAGAATCATCCACGAGCCCAAGGTGACAGCACAGCAAACAAATGCAAAGTACTACACTATAGATCTATATTTTTTGCTTAATTATTATAAAGGAAGCATATAGTTTTGTAAGATGCTAGCTCAACTGCAGCCATCTCCCCACAAAGAGAGGAGACATGGTATCAGCAGCAGACCTAAAGGTCACCCCTTTGAAGAAACATTATTTCTCAGAACTCTTTTTTAATTATGAGTGGACAAACTCTGTCCTCCAGATTCACCCTGTTTTCATTACAGTTGACCTGGACTATTAAGTCCCATGGATTAAGTGAGTGACCTGGAAAAGATTTATCATTTCTCTGTTCATCTTTGGGAAAGAGACATAACACCCACATTGCCAGGGTTGTGTGGAGTCCTTCGTTTTTACAGTAGAGGTGGACTAGCAGGATCCACTATCCACTACCCAGGATGAAAGGTGATCTTAAGAAACACAAGTGGGTTGAGTAGATTATATCATTGTATTGACAAAGAAAGGGTCAAGTGATTTTGTGTTTGTTTTTGTTTTTCCCTCTAAGTCATAGTCACAGTAGTAACAAAGCTTTTCTTTCCTTTCTTAAAAAATAATGGTGCCAGTAATGGGGCTTGAACCCAGAGCCTAGGTGTTGGGTGCTGGGTTTTTGTTGTTGCTGTTTGTTTTTTGCCAGGCTTGAGCTCAGGGCCTGAGCACTGTCCTTGGGCTTTCTTAATGCTAGAACTCTACCACTTGAGGCACAACACCACTTCTGCCTTTTTTTTTTATGTATGTGGTACCGAAGAATCAAATCCGGGTCATCGTGCATGCTAGGCAAGCACTCTACCATTAGGCCAAAATCCCTGCTCTGGGTGCTGTTTTTTAGTTTTTCACTCAACTACTTGACACATCTCCACTTCCACCTTTTGACTATGTTTCCTTCCTTCCTTCCTTCCCTTTGTTTCTTCATTTCCTTCCTTCCTTCCTTCCCTTTGTTTCCTCCTTTATTTCCTTCCTTCCTTCCTTTCTTCCTTCTGTAATTGTTTTTATTTTATTCTTTCATTATTACTATTATTTTCAAATAACATCCTCATGGCTCATGAATATTCTAGTTTCAAACTATGATCCTCAGATCCCCACCTTTTGAGTAGTTAGGCATACAGTTGTGAACCTCTGGCACCAAGCAGTAATGGAGCTGTAACTCAACCCAGAAAAGCCTCCTAGACTTCCAAACCTGACATTTATGGCCAGCTTTCACAGCTGTATCTGTATTATACATTAAAATACTCAGAGAAGAAAAACTCTCAGGGTTTTAGAATAATGCCTCTGCCTCCATTTTTATTTATTGATCAAATAGCATTAATTTATTTATTCACTTAGTTATTCCAAACAAATACTTATTGAATATCTACTCTGTGTTCAGCAGGGTATCAGGCATGAAGCATGCAATACTGATAAAGAAAGCTTTCTTCCCTTGGGCAACTTCCATGTCAATACTTACCTATGTGAAGATGGTGTGGGAGGGGGGAGTTAGGGCAGACAATATGTGAATGAAAATATTTGATGGTTACATTAGGGCTGGTGACAGACGGAGAATAATGAATGGAGAAAAGGAACCAGGAATGCTAGAGGAAGTGGGTTGGTTCTCATTAAAGGATAAAATGACATATTTGGTAACTGAGTCATTCCTGTTTGAACCATGATTCGAAGTCAGCCCAAGCAGAAAAGGCTCCAAAAGTCAGAGGTACAGATATGACTGGAGAGATAGAGTGTCAGCCTTGATCTGACAGAGCGGTGGGGGTGGAGAGCAATAGATTTACCATTTGATAGTTTTCTTTTTTGTACTCTATACGAGGATGGTCGTCTCATCTCATCCCCCAGCCCCTCCGCACATTGCTAGAGGCAGGAAGTGAGCCTCACCTGAAACTTCCCTTCAATAAAGAGGAAAAACATTGGATTCCTTGGCTTGTTCTTGTAATTGGCTAGAACAACGTTGACATCCAGTGGTGAATTTGATTAATCACACGTGGCCACACTGGCTCCTTCAGCTCTGTGTGTTCCAGGATATCTGAAGTGTCTGGGGATTCTAGTCAGCTTTCTGCCTGCAGATCCGCACCCCCCGGGGGATTCCTTTACACAATACTGACTGTGTCATGTCCCCAGCCACCACCCTTCTACCTCCCTCTCATCCTCTTCTTTCCTCCTTTCCCTGCTTGGATGTGGCTTCAAGACCAGGTTACCATAGCAATAGGACTATCTCATACAGGGGACATTTATGTATGTATCTGTGTGTATGAATAGCCCCTCCTGCTGACTGCACATAGGTGTTTGTTATGTGTCCATGTGAGGTTGGACAGATGTAGTTCCTACATTAATTAAGCATGGTGAGCCTGATGAGCTGTGCTCTTCCTCACATGGAAGCTTTTCTGTCCTCAGGAGCATGTTTCAGACTCACAGTCCAAGCACCGCCCTGTGTCCTCCTGTCCTTCTCCATCTGGCTAACAGAGTGCCTGTTTCTAATGAAGCAGAAAGCAGCATGGCTGTCTTGGATTTGCTTCTGCCTAATGTGTTCACTGCAGCTCAGGGTGACAGGAGCTTGCTGTCCCTTCATGAATGACATCAGTGTAGGAAGTTGCCATTCCATTTCCTTTATTTGCCTTGGACATGAAACAAAGGCAGCATTCCCAACATCCTACTTGGAAGGGAAAAAGCCACACATATACCTCATAACAGATTTGAGTCGGGAGCTGCCCTAGACAGGGCAGGAAAAGAATTAGACTTGATCAGAAACTAAACCTTCCTGCCTCCAGCCCTTTTAATAGGAGTGTACCAGTAATTGGGGTTTGAACTCAGGGCCTCCTGCTCTACCAGTTGAGCCACATCTCCACTTCTGGCACTTTTGCTGGTTAATTGGAGATGACTATAGAAGATCTGTCTCCCCCAGACTGGCTTCAATCT
This sequence comes from Megascapheus bottae, assembly GCF_031878675.1. Lineage (NCBI taxonomy): Eukaryota > Metazoa > Chordata > Mammalia > Rodentia > Geomyidae > Megascapheus > Megascapheus bottae. The sequence goes on along the minus strand of NW_028327771.1, from coordinate 761,317 downwards.
TTGTTCCTCATATGTCAGCCTTCTGATTAGCTAGGATTACAGTGCCAGACATTTAATCCATTCTTGTTTTATTTTTAAACTCAGCATCCCCCAAAATGTCTGTGCCTGACCTATTAATAAACGAATCTAGTGCACCTAGCCTTTCTAGTCAGAATTAATAATGCACAATTTTCTTCCATTGAAATCCCATACCCAAGCCATCCCACAAAGCTGCATCTTAAAATCCATTTACCCCTTGGTATAAAGAAAAGGAATGGTAGGAAAAAAAGGCCTACTGACTAGTTTAACACAGGACACAATTAAATATTGATTGAAAATTCTTCCCGAGTAGAGTATTTCCCCTCCATCTCTCTACCTCTGTGGGGAGATGTCTGGATGTGATTCCTAAGCTGTCCCCATCCAGTGATTACGTTCATTAGGACACCAGCCTTGTGGTTAAAGCACTTTCCTTACTGCTGCACGTTTAATTAGACAACTCTTCCCCAGAAATTATTTATAGCCAGGCTCCGGAGCTATTGTTAGTTCGAATGTAAATAAGATTCAGGGCGGGAGTCGCAGTGCAGGCACACTGCAGTGGCTGTGGCTGGCACATGCTTTCCTGCCATCACCACCAACCCCCACCCTTCCCACCCATGCACACTCCAGACCAAGTCCAGGGCTGGTACCGCCAGCCTCAGAATATCAGACTATATTAAAAAAAAATCCCAGGCATGATCTTTTAATTAAACCTTTAGATTCAGAACCTTCCAAAAGATGAAATCTACCAGGTCAGCATGAGTGCAAAATAGGAGGAAGCCAGGGGCAGAGCAGGGAGGAAAGAGTCTTTCCAGGGGCTGGGGCTTGGGGGTGGGGTGGGAGGCCAGGGTGGGGGCGGTCTCTGCAATCCAAATGCAGTATGTTCCCAGCACCTGACCTCATCAAACAATCCCTTTGAGAGGTGCAAATAATGAGTTCCAGGAAAATGGTGAGAAGCAAGGCCAGGGCTTTCTTGTTCTTGTGCCAGTACTGAGGCTTGAACTCATGGCCTGGCATTCTCCCTTGACTTTGTCCGCTCAAGATTAGAGCTGTTACTGCCTGAGCCACACCCTTACTTCTGTGTGTGTGTGTGTGTGTGTGTGTGTGTGTGTGTGTGTGTGTGTGTGTAAAGAAAATGACCACAGTTCCTACTGGGACCTAACGTCAACGTGTGTGGCTCCATTGTCAAAATTCACTTCAAACTCAAAGTGCTGAGCAGATTCCAAATTGCAGGGACTATATTTGAAGCTGGTACTACACAGTTTACGAGAAAACAGTCCCTGCCCTTAAAATGTTCAATCTTCTCCAAGCTATGCTCTGGTACCATAATTCTACCTATCTTCTTTCTCTTCCTTTCTTCCTTCCCTCCCTACCCTCCTTCCCTCGTTTTCTTCCTTTCTTTTTCCCTTTCCTTCTCTTTCCTTCCTTCCTTCCTTCCTTCCTTCCTTCCTTCCTTCCTTCCTTCCTTCCTTCCTTCCTTCCTTCCTTCCTTTCTTCCTCCCTTCCTCATAGTGTTCATGTCATTGGGGTAAAGTTATAGGGAAAGAGAAGATTAGATTCAGATTCCTCCAACAAGCTCCCCCAAATTAACCTTCATTACTATATTCGGTGAATGAGAATTCTGCACAGACATCAGTTTAACAGATATTCATCCTTATTGTAGATTGGGCTATTACATATGCTGTACACCTGGATAAACAAAGTGAATACTTTGCCCGAAGTTCTCCTTAGTATAATCGCTCATCAAATGCTTCTATCTTAACATAGGATATGAAGACAAGCTCACCAGTAGAGAGAGGAGTAAACATTAAAACTCTATACTCACAATTTTGCTATGTTTATTTCTTTCATGGAAGCACAATGCAGACAATTTGACCAGCAATATCTGCCTCTCTAATTATTTCAGTCGGCCTGGTACATGCACTATTATGCTGGTACCTCTGAGGCTGGTCAAAATCATCACATTTCCAGTAGGAAAGACGAAGCTGTCTATTATTTTAAACATATAATTGATTTTAATTCATCACTTATCGCCCAGTGACAGATTTTTATATAGTTTATTATCTCTGTAGCAGCCCAAGGCCCTGGGAGGGGCCGTCTCCTATTGTTCCACATTTCCTGGTGGGCCACCAGCCACAGTAGCTCACTATAACTGTCTGATTAAGTTAGGGAGCCTGGTATCTCGAGGTCAGCAGTATTGAACACCTTCCAATTGCAGGATTAAAGGAGCCTTTCACCCCTATCCTCCTTGACTCGTCTGTCACAACTTGTCTTCCTGTTTGCTGATTAGTTTGGGACTCCCGTTCCCTAGGACCTGGGCTACAGCTATCACTTGGGTCTCTGAGCCTGACACATATTAGTGCTTATTCCCAAGGCCCTGAGAAAGGAACAGAGACACAGATTAGATAGGGCAGCCTTCTGACACCACTGTTGCCTGGCTTTTTGTGTCTGTGCTATCAGCATAAGCCACCAAAAATCCCTCTAGGGTTTCTCTTCCTGTGTAGACCTTTTTGCTCTGCACTGCTGAATCACATGCCTTCCCCCTCAGCAGATACCAATGAGCTGGTGTCCCGCCATGTGTGTGTTTTTTTTTCATTCATCTGTCTCTGGTTTGCCCAACTCAGACACAACCGGAGTCCAGTGCAGAGGCAGTGTGAAATGGATAACCTACGCAGCATCCATACATAGCGAGCTCAAGAGTAGTGCTGGAGATTAAGTCTCGTAACAGAGCTGGAGGATGCAGGATGCTCCCAGCTCTGAAAGTCTACTGGGGGATATTAATCAAACTTATCTCATCATCCATGATGCCTGGTTGGGGTAGGCCCACAGGAACTATATCCCTCATCACACTCATTTCTTCCCATAATGCCTGGCTGGGGTAAACATGGACCCTTTCAGAAACCACACAAATGCCATGCTTAGGTTTACATCACTCATCTGATCAGAGTGGCCGCGGGCTCTCTGCCTACCCTTTAAGACCCAGTAAAAAATACCCAGTCTCCCTGGAAATCCTCTCTGCATCCCACAGGTAATGCATCCAGAGCTGCTCCTCTGTCCATTTCCTTCCATCCTGCTGGCAGTCATATGCACCTCCTCAATGGAGTGGGAGACCAGCCATGCTTGCTCAATTTGAATCATAGAACAGAGATCAGGACCTAGTCTTTACCTTATCCCTGGAAGAAGTAAGATCCTAGAATGATCAGTGGAGGCCATTCACTCTCCAACCCCTCCTATAAGAAACCTTTCTATCTACTTGAGAGGTTCCTTATCTTTTCTAGCTTCATTGCAAACTCTGAGTTTGTCTGTTCATGTAGGTATGAGTAAAGAAAAAGAAGAAGGGGAAAAAAAATGACCCAAGAACTTATCGCATATATGCATGCATTGTGCTTTGTCTACCCACATCCCTCCCAAAAAGAGCTCATACGCTGAAGATTTGACCCCAGCTCTTGGTGATATTGAAAGGTGATTAGATTGAAAAGGGCTAACTTTATCGATAAGTTAATCCATCAGTGAGTTCAGCTCAGTTGGAAGTGGATTCTGGGGGCATGCTTTTGAAGGGTAGGTCTTGTCTCTGAACCATACTTTCTACTTGTTCTTTGTCCTTCCTGACAGCTGTGACTTGTGTATCTCTCTTCTTTATCATGATGCTCAGCCTTACCTCAGGGCCAAAATGATGAGAACAAGGGAACATAGACCAAATCCTCTGAAAGTGAGAGCCAAAATAAGTCTCTCTCATTCTCAAGCATTTCTCTCGGGGATTATGTAAGGCTTGTTTCATCTTGTTTTTCTTTTTTGGAGAGAATCATGTGATGGTGTCAATGTTTGTGCATCTGGTCACTCACCAATTCATATGTCAAACGTGAACCAGTTATCAACACAAAGGAGGTCTTTAGGGACCTTCAAAAGTGACTATGAGGGAAGAACATTCACAAGTGGAATTAGTTCTCCTATAAAGCCCCTGCCATGATGGGCTGCTGTGGCTAAGGCCATAACCTAGTACTCAGGAGGCTGAGATATAAAGCCCACAGATCAAAGCCAGCTCAGGTAAGAAAGTTCATGAGATCATTATCTCCAATTAGTTATCAAAAAATCTGGAAGTAGATCTGTAGCTCAAGTGGTAGTGGGATAGCCTTGAGCGCAAAAGCTTAGGGACAGAGACTGCAGCTTGAGTTCCAGCCCTACAACCTGCATGCACACACACACACACACACACACACACACACACACACACACACACACACACACACACAGAATTCACTATGTGAAGGCACAGTAAAAAGGCACCTCAACTGGACCTTTGCCAGGCAGAAATTCTGCTTCTGCCTTGGTCATGGATATCTGAGTTTCCGGCATTGTGGGAAATAAGTATTTGTTGTTTAAAAGTTACTCAGGTGCTTAGCTATTTTGTTATAACTGCTCAACGGGACTAAGATGAGCCACAAACATTCAACATGCAAACAAGTCACGTAGATAAATCTCTCTACTGTCCAATGAGGAAACAAAAGAAACAGTTCTTAATTCAATCAATTGCTAGCTAATACAAATGCAATCTTTTCTTAAAAACCCTATTGGGCTAGTCCCTCCATTTCTCCCAGTCAGCCCTGCCCCAAGTGGCTAGGAGTTTATGGGGATAAACTGCCTCTGGAGACCAAATTTGTCTCTAAACTTACTATCATTTCTCTTCAGGACTTCACCCCCCCAGGTGGTACCCCCATGCCACCCCTTCCCTAGCAATGCAACTGCTGTTTTCTACAGCAAGTGTAAAGCACACTTACATACACACTCAGTTTAGGGACAGTTAATTTCCAATTCTTTCCAGATGGGTTGGAATAATATCCCCAGGTGGTAAATACATTATTAAGAAGGCAGTTTGGTGTGAAATTGGCTATTAAAATATAGATAAAGTTTAATATATTGAGCTCCTTGTCAGAAAAATCACTTTAGAGAGAGCTTATTATTTGTTTGATATTAAAAGAGTCAGAGCTCTGCTCCAAGTGACAAATGGGGGGTAGGGGGGGAATGCCACCAGTAATGAACAAAAGCTTTTTAACATTTAAATTTAGGTTTTTCTTGTAGCTCTGCATGCTGCCATGAGCATGCCCAAGTGTTGCAGCAAGAGGCGAAAGGGGAGCATCAGAAATGTCAGGATCTTGGGAACCAAGGAGGGTGCCAACCTGGCTTTATACAGCTTAGGTCTCTGTAAAGGAAAGAGATACCAGATAGGGAAAAGTGGACTTCAGGTGGTTTCCTTGGCAACATTGGAAAGGAGATAGGACTCTACCTCCAAACAGACTGGAAGCCCCACCCACGTTCCTTGCTTAGTATTTTAAATTTTATTTTACCTTTGGGGAGCAGTACTGAGGCTTGAACTCAACGCCACTCATTCTTGCTTAGTTTTCTGCTCATGGCTGACACTCTACCACTTGAGCCATACCTCTACTTTCAGCTTGTTGCAGAAAATTAATTGGGAGATAAGAGTCTAGGACTTTTCTTCAAAGTATAGTCCTCAGATCTCTAATCCTAAGTAGCGAGGATTACAGGTCTGAGCAACCAACCTCCAGCACAGGGCTTCATTCCATTTTTATTCAAAAAATAAATCAATGGCTCAGTGGGTATGAGGAGAGAATATTTTTAGGGAAAGATATTGGAATTATTGAATGGTTATTTTGTTTGTTGGTTTGTTTTTGAGTGCTTATTTTGAAAGTAATAATAAGTAATGGCTAATCACTAATGTCAATCAAGAGATGAAGCTTTGTTTTTTCAGTATTTAGAACAGAGATATCCACTTGCATTTGGCCCCCACATGAAAGCTCCTGAGATGGGATGGTTCCCTTCCATCCTAAGGTGGACATTTATAACAAAGCAATCTGGTTTTTAAGCTGAGTGGAAAGAGGATGTGTCAACAAAGGGTACAGACTCTGCTTTTGTAGGACTTGTGCTTTCATCTTTCTCCATAGTTGCCTTCGTTGTCATCATCGTCATGGGGTGGGATAGAACAGAAGTAGCAGTCCATTTTCCACATTCCTTGCTAGCCAAAACACCCAAATGACACCTGACTGAATATGAGTACTTCATTACTGTGAAAATCAGCCATACCACATCATTGGTGGGACCAATAGAAATGAAATGGATGAGGCCCTCCTAAGTACTAGCCTTCCAGATACCTTTCTATCAGACAATGTGCAAAGAAGAGAACATCAGAGAGGCCTTGGAGAATTCAGAGGTTGAGTTCTGCAGGTCTCTTCCAATCCCAGAGCACTTAAGTATTGAACCTTCTCTCAGCTGAACTCCAGAAGGACCCATGATAATCCCATAGCCAATCCAAGAAAGGGTTATACTTGAAGAGACTCTGACAATTTACCAGAGTAATTACAGTGCCCTTGCTTCAATATGGGGCAGCTACTGTTTGTATGTAAGTACCTCTCTGTTGCTACAAGTATCACATATCACACTTAACCTAAGTGACAAATGGTTGACGTTCCGACTTTCCAACAAAAAGAGAGAAAACTTGAATACAAATGGTTTGAAAAGAAACAAAATAAGTAGGTCAGATCTGAATAAGAATTTAAAAATAAAAAAAGGTAGAAATACCATGCTTTTGGAAGAATTCTGGGAGGAGATTCAGGAATGAGTGTAACATCACTCCTTAATATATTCTACTGAGTATCTACTCAGTCCCTCAGGTATGTCCTATGGTCCCATTTTGTTAGACAATAGGTAGTAAAGAAATATCTTATTGGCTAAGTAAGTGATGAAAGATGCAAAGCAAAGGGCAATGCCAGAATTCAGTTCCAAGTATGTAGGCAGGTTAGTGCCTGTTCAGTTGCCGGTGACCTAGGCAGTGAAAAAAAAATCTTCCTGAATCTGTCAATTATGTATCATAACGATCTATGTTTGAGTTTGGGCCTAATGCCTAAATTGGTGTTGCCATCAATAAATCTCTGGACACTTTCTTCTCAGGGAGGTTCTTGATTTTATCACTTGTGAAATGAGGAGTGCATTGCCAGTCTGTGTGCTGATGGTCATATCCCAAGGAGTATATAAAATAATGCCTGTGGCAATAAAGAGTTTCAATAAGAGTAACAGCTAAAATATTAATTCCTCTTTATGAAGCTTTTATTGTTTACCTTCAAGCAGAATTCCTTTTCTCTTTTTTTCTTTCCTACAATTACCTTTAAGTAGTTATTATACAAAGGAATTGTCATTCAACAAAATGTTTGTAAATGCAATATGTCTTGGTTAAGGTCACTGCTTTAAACATTCTCACCCTTCCCTCAAACCCAACCCCCACCGTAAGTAGAATTCTTTTCCATAGAAAATGGGAATGTGAATATTGGCAGGATTCAGGGGAGAAAAAGAGGAAGGGAGAAAAAGAGACAGAGATAGAGACACATAGAGAGAGGTTGAGAGAAAAGAAGGAGCCAGAGTTGGAAAGAGCCAGGTGCTGGCGGGTCAGACCTGTCATCACAGCTACTTAGAAGGCTGAGATCTGAGGCTCGCAATGTGAAGACATCCTGGGCAGAAAAGGCTCCATGAAATTCTTACCTCCAATTATCCACTCAAAAACAGAAGCGGATCTATATAGTTCAAGAGGTATAGCACTAGCATTGAGCAGAAAGAGATTCAGAGACAATGCCTCGGCCCTAAGTGCAAGCCCCACAACATATGGGGGAAAAAAAAGTAGGAGAGAAGAAACACTGGAGGGAAGAGCAAATGATTAAATGATTGATTGGAGAGTACTCTATCAACTGGCCAACCTCATAAGGCCTCATCTTCAGCTCGGCAATAGATTGGACACTTTACTTTGAAGATGATTTATAGCCACTTGATCTCATTTGCTCTTTAAAACAAACCCGTGATTGTGTCTTTATTGTCCTTCTATCAATGATGACATAAGGAGATCTAAAAGTCAAAATGCTTCTCTTAGATGCTCTCAAACACTACGCACAATTCCTTCATCCGTCTGAGAATGATAACATTTGACAAAGATTTGAAAGAAAAAAAATATGCAGTGGAAAACTTAAAATTTAGCACATGAACTACATTTTTCTTTACAATGAGAAAATTTGCAATTGGAATATAAATTATTTTCCTAAGGCCAATGTCACCAATTAACTCAAGCTTATTATCTTAAAACATAAGGCATTTCTAAGGCCTTTCTTTTTGTTGGTGGTGGTGGCTGTCATGGGGTTTGAACTCAGGACCTAGGGACTATCCCTGATTATCCTTGAGCTTTGTTGCTCAAGGTTGCCACTTTGAACCACAGTGCCATTTCCACTTTTCTGGTGGTTGATTGGAGGAAAGAATCTCACAGACTTCTTGCCCTGGCTGGCTTCAAACTTTGATCCTTAGATCTCAGCCTCCTGAGTTGCTAGGATTTAGGCATGAGCCACTAGCCCACAGCTAAGGCATTTACTTTCTCATGGATCTAGACAGCAGACATCTGAATGACTGAACCAGTATGGAGTACCATCCTACTATACTTCTTGGAAAAGTTCATGCATGGCCTGCCCCAGCTTCAGCTACCTACTGTTATGTAGACTTGTGACCATATCCTACCTCCAGCATCTTCAGATCTCTATGTTGTAAAATCCCATCCTCTACCTCCCTTTCACAAGGATATAAAAGAAAGCATTCAGTTCAGTGCCCACACAGACAATCCAGGATAATCTCTTCATCTAAAAGCTCCACAACAGAATTTCTCCATGGAAAGCTTTTTCAGGATAAGCTAATGTTCGCACTGCAGAACATTCACAGTGTGAATGTTAGCAAGTGAATCTCTGCACAAGAGTGTCATTTTTCACCTAAACACAATATTCTTTGTTTTGCAGGCATATATGAGATGAGGTACAAACACTATATCCTGTTGCTTCTGGTAAGGAATTGGGTCCCTAGCTCTGAAATATACAGCTTTCTAGAGAAACTAAAGAATAGATTGAAGTCTCGCAGCAGATCGATGGAGAATGTTCTTCATTCTATTTACAACCCAAACTTCTCCACAAAAAGGATAAAATGCAGTAGAGATCCGGCGCTGTTTGACATACATCTTTGCCCCTTGATTTGGGTAAGTTTTAAAATCCACCCTCAACACCTACAGACTCTGGGTACACAGGTTGACAGCTCTCTCCTCACCAGCCTGTCAGCAGCAGATCAATCTAAAGGACCAGCTATCATTTCTTATGTTATTGAATTTGGGCAGAAGGACCAGATGGGATAGAGGAGGCCGTGCGAAGACAGAGAGCAACGAACATTGCCAGCTGCGACCTAGACACCCACATTTCTCAGCAAAGGGAGTAGGTCTCACTCCTCTATCCCCTGATCCCAGGCTGCCTCCTGCTTCCTTGCCTAAAGTCATTTCTCATGGTCATGAAGGAAAGAAAGAGAAGACCTGCGGGTAAATAGGGATAAACAGCAGAGGACAGAACAAGTGGCAGATGATGTGTGGCTCCCTGTGGCAGTTCTAGTTCTCCTGGGCTCTTCAAAGGCTTCTTTCCATAATGTCCTGGGTGACCCTTCAATAAATGAACAGAGCCAGGGTCGCTCATGGGAAACTCATGGGAGGTAAGAAGGGAGGAGCACTTCACGGGACTCCTCTTTGGGGCTCCATAAAAAAAAAGTCGCTCTACTTTCTTTGTTCAGCTTTCCTCTCCCTTTCAAATAATCTTGCTCTGTCTGCTTTAAACACTTTTATTTTTCTTCCCAATGGGAAGAAAACAAATCCCATCCGAAGATGGCACCAGCCAAATGCCCTTGGGACTTGACTGCCTCCTAAGAGACTTTAGGAAGAAAATACGATTTTGCTGTAGCTCTGGCTTATTTATTTTTTCTTTCCTTCTTGTATGTTGGCAGTATTGATGTGTTAATGGCTCCACTGTCCCTAGGGAGGCAGGCTGGAATCTTGTCCCTCATCTGAAAGCTGAATAATTAATTGGCTACTGGTCAGGCAAGGAGATAAGGCTAGAGAGAAGAAGGACAAGCCTGATAATACCCTCTCCCTGTGACACCTGGTCCTAGCCAATCTAAAGGATGGGCTCTGTTCCTCCTGCTCAAGAACCGTTAAAGCTAGCCCAGTTAACAGAAGCAGGCAAGGCTAGCGAATGAAGACCACTCATATCTCTGCTTTGCTTCATGACTGTCTTAGTCCTTTCTTTTTCTGTGAAATCAGGATGTTGAGACTGAGCAATTTGTAAACAATAGAAGGTTTTTTGGCTCATGATTTAGAGGCTAGGAAAACTCAAGAGTAGGGAAGGGTCCCATATCCAGTCTTCACTATATTCTCCAGCGGTAGAGAGTGATCAGGACCAAGAGGAAAGGGGAATAAGATGTATCCTTCTATTAATTGCACACCCAAGCAGCTACCCTAGTCCTGTGTAAGCAGCAATTACTCCTGTAGGAGGATATAGCTCTAAATAACCCAATCATCTCTTGGTAAGCCTACCTTTTTTTTTTCTGGGGAGAGGAGGGTGGCCTGGGGCTTGAATTCAGGGCCTAAGCACTGTCTTGTAGCTTTCTCAAGGCTAGAGCTCTACCACTTGAGCCACAGCATCACTTCTAGCTTTTTTCTCTGTATGTGGTACCTAGGAATCAAACCTGGGTCTTCGTGTATGCTAGGCAAGCACTCTACCACTAGGCCAAACTCTTGGCCCATGGATAAGCCTACCTTTTAACACACACTGGGGATGAAATTTCCAAACCATGAGCTTTGCAGGGCATATTTAAACCATAATGATGGAAAATGACTTAAACAGAAAAAACTCACCATTCTTCCTAATCACCTTATGTTAAACTTTCCTTTCAGCTGAGCCCACTGATTCATTTTCTTTCCCCTTCTTCATGAACAAATGCATCTGGTGGTCTTAGAAGATGGTCTGAGGACCAAGGCCAGATCTCATCCTGATACCCCTGGTGGACCCAGATTCTGTTGAAACCTTGAAACTGTTCAGTCACAATAAAATTGCTCACCCACCCCACTTCCATCTGCCCCTCTGACTTCCACTTTTTCTGCCTAGTATTTAAAGGAAATCTAGTAAGTAGTAGTAAGGGGATGTGGGATTGTTCCATGTACCCTTCAGCTAGGCTGAAGTTTCGGTTGCCATTTCCAGGTTTTCCAGCCATATAAAACCTGTTGGTGAGTTGAGTTGAGTTTCTCTTTTCTGCTCTTTTTTCTTTTCTTGGCAAGCCTGTGGACTCATCTTCATGTGAGGTGACAGAAGCCATCTCCTGACATTGTCTCCACAAAACTGTTTGGGTATGGAAGCCTTGGAAGCTAGAGCACATTTCCTTGTGTTTCTGTCTCCTATTTCTTGGTCTGAGCTGAGTTCATCCCAGCACTGTCCTGCAGACTGACAGGAATCAATGGGTTGTAATGTCTCTGTCTACTCTTTCCTCACTAACATCTATTTTCGAACACCTGACACTGCATCTGCAAGGAATCCATCCAATGTTATTGCTCTTCCTCCCCCAACGCCCCCACCCCCTTCACCCATTCCTGCAATAATCCTAGCAGGCAGCCTTTTGCATCTACCACATTCTTGCAACATTTCCTGTATCTTTCCCCTTAAGTTTCAAATGAAACTCAAGCATAAAATAAAATCCTTGCCTACTCTGTTCATCTGCTTCTTTATGCATTGACTTTTCACCCTGTTTGCTCATTTCTATTGCCAGCCCAGTTCCTGGTAGCAGATTGGAAAGACTGGCTCCGGGACTGTGAAAGTCACCTGAGAGTGAGGATGACGTGGGCACTCACCACAAAGACAGGTTTTTAGATTTCTGCCTAAATGAACACATCCCATCCCAATGCCTGTGATTTCTGTTTCCACATTCTCACACCCACTCCAGCTCCACAGAGCCTGGGGCCTTCCTCAGTCTCTGCGTGTTGAGTGTAGCCAGGTCATGGTGAGTGTAGCCAGTACAGCTTATTTTCTGTAATGGAATGTACTCAATAAAGATTTTTCTTAGTGAGGTGTTATTCTTTTCTTTGATATTATATTCGAAATCTTCATAACCTACTGATGGCTCAGTGACTCACGATGAAAATTATTAGATGTAAGTAGGTGCTTATAAATGTGTAAATGAGACCCAGATTTTTTTTTCTTTCTTTTTTTTTTCTCCATGGATCTCTTCTGTGATGCAAACACCTGTGCTTTGGTTTGACAACCCCTGCCCCACTCAGGCCACATAACACCTTTCTACACTAGTGAGATGGCTGCCCACAGGTGGTCAGGAACATGGAACCAAACACCAGCCCGGAAAGCAGCAGGTATAAGACATACATCCTGCACAGGACAAACACCCTGCACAGGAAGCTTCCTTCATAAATGAGCTATGAATCCTTTCCTCTCAAAAGCAATCACATTCACTTCATTAAAAACAGGAGTGGGGTGGGGGTGGGGGGAGAAGAGGAAGAAATGCTCTTTTCTTTATGGACTTTCAAATAGGTGTTAAATAAATTTAAGGGCTGATAAATCCCCCCCCCCGCCCGGTGCCAAGTATTTTCCTCCCAAACTTTTCAGATTACCCTTCTCTGGCTTGGGGAATTCAACAACACCAAAACCAGAACAACCTGTTTGAGAGTTGTGCTGTTTTCCCCTCTCTCTTCCTGCAGTCCCACTAGCCTCTGTTCATACCTGAGCTCTTCTAGCTGCTTCCCGTGTTGCTCCATCTATAAATGACCTCAGCAGAACTCCAGGATTGATTTAACCTCCTTTATCTGTGTGATTAGCTCAGCTACAGAGCAGATTCTTGGTGCTTATCGGCCCATTAAAGAGTCAAAGAAGGCTGTTACTAGTTTTTTATCTCCAAAATGCACACAAAAGCCCTGCTGATTATTCTATTAATTTGTTAATGAACCTGTCCACAGACAGCCTCTCTGTTCTTTAGAAAGTAGAGTGGGGAATTGAAGATTTAAAGGTTTTTGAGCCTTTAGAGGTAAAGCTTAGAAGTTTGAAAGTACTTCTGGAATCTGAGATACACATGCTTATTTTTAATTTTGTTTTTATTGTCATTTATTTATTTATTTTCTAAAATAGCAGCCTATAGGAATTCAGGAAACGAGCTTACTGGAATAGCGGCCTCATAAAATCAAAAATTCAGCCAATGGGGTGGGGTGGGAAGTATCTAATGAAAGCAGAAATACCAGGCAATTTATGTGAATTAATGCACCTTCTATCTGGCAAATATAATGTAACCCTTCTACTAATTACAATAAAAATATATGAAAAAAATACCAGGCAGGTAAATTTTGAGTAATTTTTCATATGTGTCCTGATCTTCTTTTAGTTGTTTTTTTTTTTTTTATAAATGATTCTTGGATAGGCAATTCTACCTAAGACCAAGTGCAAACTCGTTCAACCACTATGGAAAACAGTGTGGCAGCGCCTCAAAAGGCTAAACATAGAACTCCCCTATGACCCAGAAATTCCACTACTTGGCATTTACCCAACCATTAGAAACAAGGGCATACTAAATCCACTAGCACAACAATGTTCATTGCAGCACTATTCACCATAGCAAAGATATGGAACCAACCTAGATGTCCCTCAGTTGATGAGTGGATCAACAAGTTGTGGTATTTGTACACAATGGAATTCTATGCTGCTGTCAGAAAGAATGACATCGCCCCATTTGTTAGGAAATGGAAAGACTTAGAAAAAAATCATATTAAGTGAAGTGAGCCAGACTCAAAGGAACTTAGGCTCAATGGTTTCCCTCATTCGTCATAATCAGTAGAAACCTTGGGCTCTACTAGCAGAGATCTGCAACAGAGCAAAATCTTGATACATAAGGCCATATAGTATGAAGCTAATTGAAAGGACCTCCAGGATATTGAAACAAAAGCCATATAATGAATGATTGTTGTCCTTAATGTACTATGTTGTCTCTCATCTCCTTTGCTGTCCCTTGGTTATCTCATATTGTTACAGTATCTCACTTTGTTATCTGATATATTGAATTTATTTGTATTTGGTTATTTGAAATTTGATAGGGAAGGGGAGAAAACCAAGACGGGTGTGGGGTGTGGGGGGGAGGGTAATGGGTACCAAGACATGTGAAAGGGTATCAATGTATGTGAATTAATGCACCTTCTATCTGGCAAATATCATGTAACCCTTTTACTAATTACAATAAAAAGAAAAAGAAAGAAGGAGGGAAGGAAGGAAGGAGGGAAGGAAGGAAGGAAGGAAGGAAGGAAGGAAGGAAGGAAGGAAGGCAGGCAGGCAGGCAGGCAGGCAGGAAGGAAGGAAGGAAGGAAGGAAGGAAGGAAGGAAGGAAGGCCTAAAGTTTCCAACTGCATTCAAGAATCTTCCCCACTGGTTTTACAAAGGCCTCTGGCAGAAAGATGAATAATGTTAGTTCTACCTGGGAAGAGACTATTCTACTTCCAGGGCTTTAGCACCAGATGTAAGATCCGCATAAAAGACCACCAAATGGTTCAGGCAGCAAAAAAAGTTTATTGGGGGAAAGCAAACTGTTGCCCCATACAAGATGAAGTCCTGTCAAAAGAGAAGAGTGAAGAGGGGGCACAACGCAAAGAAGTATGAGCACAGCAGACGTGGAAGTGATTTCAGAGCCTGTAGAACCTCTCATTGTTCAAAGAAGGTCTGACTGGGACAGTTCAGAAAATGACCTTAGAGGATGAAGAAGTGACTTCAGAGTCTGGGGTCCTTTACTGACTTACAGTTAGGTAATTAACATTCAGATGATTACTAGTTTAGTTCTGCTGAGGCTTTGTGCTGTCCTTCAAAAAGAAGAAGAGATGAGGGGACTTGGTCAAACCTAACATGTAACATCTGATATCAGGGCCAGGAGTTTGGCCTAGTGGTTAAAGTGCTTGCCTAGCATGCATGAAGACCCGGGTTCGATTCCTCAGTACCGCATACATAGAAAAAAGCCAGAAGTGGTGCTGAGGCTCAAGTGGCAGAGCTCTAGCCTTGAAAAAGTCCAAGGACAGTGCTCAAGCCCTGAGCTCAAGCCAAGGACTGGCAAAAAAAAAAAACATCTGATATCAGTGGCCAATGAGTATCTGGTCTATACCACTGGCTACAAAATTAAATTAGGAAAAAAATCAAATTTTTGCAAAATTGACTTGTGACAGCAAGAATATGAGTGTATCATAAAGCAGTGGCAATATGTTATGGTATACCACAACAGATTATCTATTAACAGCGAAAATGAGAATGGAGTATGAGCACTGAAAAATCAGTCTTCTGAATACATCAGCTATACTTACAAGACAGTATGTTGGAAATGAACTTTGCAACTAGGGACAGGGTGGGGGGAGAAAAAGTGGGAGAAAAACATGGGTAACAAAGTTGAAGAAATAATGTATTCATTACCTTATGAATGTAACTGTAACCCCTCTATACATCACCCTGACCAAAAATTAAATAAGAGAGAAAGAGAAGAGAGAGAGAGAGAGAGAGAGAGAGAGAGAGAGAGAGAGAGAGAGAGAGAGAGAGAGATCAGTCTTACCAAAATCAAATCAAAGCACAACTTTGGGAGAGATTTAAGACTATACACAGGATATTGCTATCCTGATATATATATATATATATAAATATAAATATATATATATAATTTTTTTTAAATTCTGCTGCCTTTCTATTGGCTAGGATGGCTTCCTGTTTGGTTCTCTCTGGAAACAGCCCTCAACAAAGAGAGTTGGCTCATTTAAAGTCACTTCATTTTGCAAGAATAGCGCAGATAGCCCATGATTTGGGTTATATGGAAGTACAGAGATTAGCTGCCCCTCCTCCATGTCTTCTTTAGAGGCCATTTTGAAGGCCATCTGGTTACCAATTGCCAAAAGATAGCTCAACAAGTGCAATGGCTGAACCATTCCCTTGGCCTAATCATAAACCTTCTTTTATCACAAGTATTCATCCTAATGGTTGGAGTTGGAATAAAAAGAAAAAATTGTGCCAGAGCAGGCTAATAGGAATGGACAGCCTTACCTTACTGCTGGGCAAAAGAAAATTGCAAATCCAAAAGGGTGAACCAGCATAACAGCAATATTCAGTAGATAATATGTTAGAAATGAACTTTACAACCTTGGAGGGAGTGGGACAAGGGAAAGTGGGAGAAAATATGGGAAGGAGTACCAGTATTTAAGAAGCAATGTACTCACTACCTTATGAATGCAAGCAGAACCCCTCTATACATCACCCTGACAATAAAATAAAATTTTAAAAAAGAAAGAGAACTGCAAGGCCAGTTCAGAATCCACATTTTTCCTCTCCTGGATGGAAGTGTGCTTTGCTGTTATTAGTCAGAGGATGTAGTGAAATGTAACCCGATTTAGATGAGGCTTGCATTGTGTCTTAATCAGATTTGATGGGGTCCAGAAGTATTATATTGTAAGTCCTTTTTGGTTTTTGTTGTTGTTGTTGTTGTTGTTTCTTTTTTGGTACCTGAGATTGAACCAAGGTCCTTGCACTTGCTAGGCAAGCACCCCACATGTTCTCTGTTGTATGGCTCATGTACTATTCAATGTTTTCTGCTTAAGCACCTCACTTCTCATACCCTAAGGTCTACTTTCTATGGGAAGATTACCTTTCCACAAGGCCTTTTACTGATCATCTAGAAGAAATGGCAATTGCCGTAGCTTTCTATGCTTAATTCTGTTCATTTCTCCTGCACCACCAGCTATTACTACATTATTTTCTTGACTGCCTCTTCTCTTTTGAGCCAAATCTCTTCCAGGACAGGCATTCTGCCCTCTTTACTACTACTTACCCTAATGAACAAAAGTATGCTTGGTACAAGGTATACAGTAAATATGTATAGCGTGAATTTACCCAGGCATCAACTGGTAATCTAGATGTAGCCAGCTTCCCCAGTCTCCTGAAAAAGACCAAGTAGGTATATGCTAGTTGGCTGAAATGTGTCTGTTTATATAAGACCAGTCATGCACCCTACAAGTTTAGCCAGAACATTTGTGATATTGCTTGGCACAAAGTAATCATTTAATCAATGTTAGTTGATGTTATTATTGTCTCCACCTTTCTTTCTAGTCCTTATTTCTGTCTGACATTTGTGGTTTGAGTATCTGCTTCCTCTCTGCCTCATCACTAGTTGGAACATCAACTACAGAACTGTTAGTCATTAATCTGTCCTGTGACAATAATTTATCCCTTCCTGGAACATAGTAGCTATTCAATAAATATTTCAGAAGGTTGAGAATGAGAGGGGACCCTTATTCAATAACTCCTCTGAGAACTGCGTTAGCTTTCCATTGCTGTGCCAAACTGCTAGAAATATCCAAGTTTTAGGAAGGAAAAGTTTAATTTGAGCCACAGTCTAAAAGATTTTGGTCCATTGTTGCTTGACTGGTATTAACTCTTGTGAGACAAGACAACCATGTGGAGAATGCAAGTGGAGAAAAATGTGCCATCCCTGGCAACCAGAAAATAAAAGAGAGAGATAGAGAGACTGAATGCTTCCTTTAAAATCACCCTGCCTTCTCCATACCTAACTCCTTCCAATGAGGCCCTCTCATAGGCTGCAGACAAAAATTTCAACACATGAACATTTGGTGGATAATTACAAAATAACAACAGCAAAAATGCATAATCATTTAAAGAAAAAAATGCATGCTTTATACCTTGTGCTACTGTCTCTATTTCCTTTTGAAGTAGCCATTCCTTACAATAGGTTTCAAGGTGATTCACTTCATTTGTTTTGCCAACCTTGTGTTTTAGACCAAGCTTCCTCCTTCCCGGCTCTGCACTTGGGTACAAAGAACCTCTTCTGCTTGAAATGCCTGCCTGGTTCTCTGCCCTCTGGTTCTTCCATAATTAGTCTGTTTTCTCTTGCTAGGAGGGGGATCATCTTCTTTGGAATCCCTGAGACTTCCAGATCCCTGAAGGAAGAAACCCTCTTGTTTGTCTGTTATTACCTTTGCCTGACACAGGCATTGTCAAATTGATGAACAAGATTAATCATCTTTTCTTTAACCAAGAAATTGTTAAAAAATAGAGAATTATAAAAAAACTATTGTCTAAATCTTTGAATAATTTTGACTATATTGTGTGGAACAATACAACAATAGTATTGAATTTATTTTGTAACTTTCCTCTGACAAATCCAGCACACTTTACACAGGCATTATTGTTCTACCTTTCACCGTTCATGCTCTTGGTGAATTATGTTGCTTCTTGGTGGGAGGAAGCGGGGCCTCCACTCTCATTATCCTGCCCATGGAAACAAGGAGAATCATTTATCATCTGTTGAATAAATTTATAAATAATGTGATTATGGGCTTTCCCAGAAGACTCCAAGTCCTATAAGCTACTTGCTATTGCTTCTGACAATACTGTACTTGGAAATGAACAGGACATATCATGAGGTCCTTACACAAGGTAGCTGGAACTTTCCTTCAATTAAACTCTTCAAACCATACAATAATAAACTAAAACTAAGTTTTACAATTTCCCACCCACCATAACCTCCTCTGTCTTAAAATTTCTCTAGCAATTATGAGGATTATTAGCTACTTAATTTACAAGGCTCAGATACCTTTCCTTTATGTTCTAGTGTACTTCTTAAGTTTCCCATCATTATTTACTTAAAATTGCGTATGTTTGTGTATTTTTTCCTTGAATGTACTGTTTTCTCCTTAATAATGGAGAAATGGTTTATCCTTAATTGTAGTTCATAAAATTACTTGAATTCTCTGTGCTTGCCTGGAAGTTAGTAAAGGGCGAGAAGAAAGTGGGTATGTAGGGGTAGGAGAGGAGAGAGAGACCCCAATCTCCAATTCAATAATGAATGAATATGTATGTGTACATGAGAGCTATGCAGATGATTGAACCCATGCTAGGGGAATAATCTACCCAGGCTATATCTCTAAATCTCAACATTATTATTATTATTATTATTATTATTATTTTAATGTAGGATCATTTTACTGACACAGTGAGGCTGATAATTCTAGTTCTTTAGTTTGGTAGCCACTAACATCTGCATATCATCTATAAGCTGTTGGTCTTCATTTCCAACTTACTAGCAACAGATATTGGTGTATATTAGTAAATAATCTTTCCTATGTACAATGAGTAAATGAATGAATGGAATTGGCAGAGAAAAGTGTTATGGAAAGTTGCATCAATATCTAATTGGCTTAAAATATGTAAATAGAGGACCTTTTGCATGTCAGGATAGAGTTAAAGGAAGGGCAGCTATGTAATATACTATTGGAATAGAAACCCAGAAATAAAAGGAGTAGTACTGGTAATGACAACAGATCAACAGATGTAAACAAAGACTGTGTCTGCAAAAATAAGATGTACCGTTACTCCCTTGAGTGGTAAATGAAGAGCTCTTGCCTGTGGCTGACCAAACATGAAACCTTTGCCAAAAGGAGTTTTATTTCCTGTTTATCTCTGTCCTGTTGGAAGTGATGGTTACTTGAATGGAGCCATCTCTTGAATGTTTGCATTACCCTCATCATTTGACTGATTTCTTTCAGCTGTTTGAGTTCATTAAAGCTGTAATGACTATCATAGATATTTCCTCTGGGGTTTTCCTGAAATATTTTACTCACAGGGCTGGGGTTTAGGATAGCAGAAATGACTCTGCTCTCCAGCTAACAAAGAAAAAAGCTAATAGACCCACTTCTGTGACCTTTGATCTCCCTAGTCCCTGATAGCATTCTACTCAGGTGGATAATGACAGTTGCTGTAGGAGATATCCTGAAAATGAGAAGGACAGGAAGGCCTCACTAATAATGGAAACATTCCTCTGTGAATGAAGTGAGCCCCACCTGTACTAGGTAATCCATCACAGTCTAGTGAATTTGCCAGGATAATTTGCAGGCTAAGTATCCAGTCCCAATCTCTGAGACACCCACCTAATGAGTGTATAGTTTAGTATAGATTATTTACCAAATAAAGGGATATGGCCCTCGTGACTGTACAATTAAGTAGAATAAGCCTTTAGGAAACTCCTTGACAATTTAGATCAGGCTACTTAGGAATGTAGCTGTTAGGTTTTAGTAGATAGATTGTAACCTATAATATTTCCAAAATTTATGTGCTGTGCTCTATTACAATGGCATTATACTGTTAATGAAATCACAGATGTCTCAAAAGGAAAGGGTGAGTCAGATGTTAACTGTCAAGGCCCTGGACATGTTTATTTAGCTTGAGAGGTCAATGTATGATCATTAAATCATACAGAAAAAAGAATAAATAAATTGACACTTGAGAGTAAAAAAACACATTTTTTTCATATATTTTTACTGTAATTAATAGAAGGGTTACATTATATTCACCAGATAGAAGGTGCATTACTTCACAAACATTGATTCCCTTTCTCATGTTTTGGTCCCCATTTCCCCCCCTCACCCCCGCCTCTCATCTTGTTTTCCCCCCTTCCCTATTCGATTTCAAATAACCAAATATGCATATATACAATATATCAGTGTTTTTTTAAGGCAGATGTTATATGCCTCAACAGTCAGGAAGCGATTTATGTCCTGGAATGCATTTCCTACATGTGAAACCAGCCTATTTCCCATTAGAAAAGCAGCAGCCCCTCTCAGCAGTAGGAGTCGTTTAACAGCCACAAAACTTATTCAATTCCAACATTGAAACTGCTGCCACATCCCTTCCTTCTGCATAGCCCTGGGTGCTGGCTTCCTTCTGTAATCAGCTTTCAGAGGCACAATCATCATAAGCCATGTGTGGAAAAATCAAAAATTTCCATAGTGGAGAGCAGGATAATGGAGGGCTTGGTGGCTCCCAATTAGACACTAAAACACTAGAGCTCGACCTCAGAAGGTAGACCCTGAATCCGTGAGCATTAGTTATCTTCCTCTCAAAGCTTCCTTCCACTTTCAACTTTGTAGATTAGACTAAATGTTGCTGGCCTCTTTTAAGAATTACCTACAAATGCCATCCAGATTAGACTTGCTTTCCAAAGAACAGGTTATAACCTAGAAAGGGTTGAATCTGGGAATGCTGAAATTCACACGAAGTCACCTAATCATTTCGTGTCTGATGAGAACAAGCCCTTCTTCAAAGGATTCAACTCAATAGGCATTCACTGACTGTCCACTTGCCAGTCTTGGTGTTTTACATTAGCTCTTCCTCCCAGCCACGTTGCCAGTCATGAGCTTTGCACAGAGTAGCATCTTCTTTGGTAGTCGTATGACAGTGAGAAGGGAAACCATGGAAGTAGTAAGCGGAATGGGAGATGGTAATTTCCACAGGGTCATTCAATAGGGCAGAATTTTCTTCTAGAAAATTCTACTAAGATTCTCCTATACTAGGATCTTGAGTGGTCCTCCTCAGAAAACACAGCAACAGCGAGGAAATGATTTACAATAGAATTTAGTTCGCACCATGGTTTCACCACCTTGCCTTGTTCACATTATGTCCCTGACACATGTCACCTCAGGTGTGTTGCTGAAACAAGAACATTCCAGGGCTTGCTTTAAACATCATCTTTGCTCCATCCTTGGTGATATTTCTTTCTATCATTCTCCTCCAGAAAATAGCACCTACTTCCTTAAAAGCTTATGAGGGCTTTAAAAACACACAGCTACTGAATTATTCCCCCCTAGGCTTTTATTTATTTATAAATTATCATGAGGATGAGAAACTCTGGCTTATGTGTCATAGAAAGTGCTCGAAATCAGTTGGTACATGATGTAATAGGCACATACATGTTTCCTCAGCTTTCCTTAGCCATCTTTCTGTAGTGATAATCTTGTATGGCCCATGAATGATGCTACATATTTATCTAAATGGCCCTTGACAAAAACAACAATAACAACAACAAAATGTTCATTACCCCAGAAAAATGATTAGATAATAGAAACTAGGAATTTGGTTTGTTGATGAATTCGTTTAATTTTTCATCAGCTCTTTTCCATTGTTTAGGAATTGCATTTTAGGAACTGTACTGAGAAAGTATGAAAAGCAGATAGGTAGTCCTTAACTTTATAAAGCTTCCTTCCTCTAGTAGGAGAAATAGAAACTCATTTCCCATAAGGACCTCTCAAGCATAATATGTGACCTTATGGGACCAGATAGTTTCCTGTAGTAGTTGCCAGTGCTGTGTTATATCTCTGACCTTGACTACTGGGGCTAGGGGCACATTTCCATGACACCAATTACAGCAACTTATGGTGACCAGAATGCCTCTAGATGTTGTCTAGAAAATGTCTTTAGAGACTGTCTCCTGTAGGCAAAATCTCCAGTTTCATAACCATTGTTCTAAAGGACAAATGAGATGATAAATGCGGGTTCTATCTGAGCTTAAAGAGGTCATTTAACAAAGATTTCAAGGTCAAGTAAGCCATATTGCTCAGGGCCCAGCAGGAAATGGATAAGATTAGCACACTCAACTTTGAATAGCCCTAGATAGTTATAATGAAGGTATCTCTCACCAAGTGTGAACAAGGTAAAGAGAAACCACATAGATGACTGTACAGTGTGTTCCCAGAAGATGACAGCAAGCCTGTTCCAAGCTCCCCCAGGCTAGAAGTTGTAGTTGAAGCTTACTAGAAGAAAACTGGGTGAGTTTCATTGAGAAGTGGACTTGAGAAGAGCTATCTGCTTTGGTGGAATGAATCAGAACCTGCTGGGAACACAAATCTGAGTTCCTGATTCCTTCCTCTGATTACCTGCAGGCTTCCGATGGGCCACCCCAATTAGAAGGCAAAGGTCAGTGAGCCAAATAGTACAGCCCATAGAAGTCTGATGCACAAGAGAGGGCAGGAGAAAGAAGCTGGGTGAGAAAGCCTCCTGGAGGGCTACAAAGAAAATAAACAGTCTAACAATGCTGAACTCCCCACAGAGATCTGAAGACTAAGCTTATATTGTAGGGGAAAGGAAGGATTAAAGATGAGCATGAATAACTATGATTTCTATAAAATTATTATTGGGCTGGTAATTATGTTTTTGATGATCTGTTGAGACCCTACCTATCTGGTTTGCTGAAGAACAAACTAAGTCACATTTCAGGGGGTCTTTCCTGTTATACAATACAGAATATTTTTGAAACAAAACAAAAGGGTCTCCAGCTTTCCATCTTGAGAGGTTAGGTTCTTTATCTAAAAACTAAAAAAAACGAAAAAAAAAGTGTTTGTTGAATGAAGGAACAAAGGCAGGGAAGGAAGGAGAAAAGAGAATGGGAGAGAGGACAGGGAGACTGTTGTTTTTAGATTAAGCCTCAATGTCACCCAGCCTGAGGGGCTGTCATTCACTGATGTCCAAAGGCAAATGCAAAAGCAGCTAATGAGGGATGACCTCTACAACTCTGTATCTAGACCATTCATCCTCTCCCCACTTGTCCCATATTTCATATTGAAGTCCACAAGCCTAGATTTTTTTCTTGTTTCTTTAAAACAGAAGCTCAGATGGTAATCATCTGAATGCCTAGCAACTGCCTTAGACCCCATGACATGGAAATCATTAACAACCCTGCAGCCTGAGGCTCAAAGATGAGAACACATAAAGCCTGCTGTCCTGACTTCCATCTACCTGTTGGAGATGGACAAGAGTGTGCATCTCTACTTCCAGGCTTCCATTGCTCTGATTCCAAAACACACAAACTCATTTTTCAGTGCACTCAGAGTGTGAGCGAAGCACTATGTGAAATTGGAGCCTTTTTTATTTTTTTTTAATTTTTGAATGGTGCAGGAGTTAAAAAGGTGGTGAGGAAATTAGGATATTGGGACTGGTGGGGAGGAGAGGGCAAAGAACCCAGAGAGGTACACTATTTGTAAGGGAGGAACTAGGTTTGTAAGGGAGGGAGTAGATTTCTAAAGGCTTGAGTAGGCTTGTAAGGGAGGGAATAGATTTGCAAGCAAGCATTGTTTTTCAATCCCTGCACATCCAAGCAGTACAACAAGAGGTGACCACCAACCCACTTAGGGTTCTGATGGGCAGTTAGTCCATATGTCCAACTGAGATAGAAACACCAAGACTTTTAGGATGCCAGATAGAGAACCCTGGACCAAGTCTTTCACCCCAGCTGTACTACAGATGGAAGTAGTCATGAGATCAGGGCTCAGTGCATACTGTCACCATTGTGTCACTGCTGTGAAACAGCTAAAAGGCAGTAAAATTGTGTATCCCTTTATTTATGTCTGTCTGGCCATGTGCTGACTCCTTGGGAATGAAAATAAAGCAGAGCTAAGTGCTTCCTTCGACACAGTAGTATTACTAGTTGCAGAGGTGGCTGACCTTGGTTTTCTAGAGTGCTCTGTGCCTCCATTTCAGGAATTAACCTGGCTGCCTCCCCCTGTCTGCCTAATATCCTGCTTCCGCTGCCATTCTGTCCGTGTCCTTGCTAATTCGGCAAAGTTAATACCTGATTAATAACTCCTGTGATAGACGAGTTCCTGGATGAGCCATAACCCCCATTTATAATCTGCTAGTGATTGAAAAATTATGTTCAGTTCAGTAATAATTGATGGAAATGATCTGTTCTCGTCTGCAGCTGATTTGCTTTGTAATTGTGATTTAATAATGTAAATATCGCTTGTTTTCTTCTCAAGATGAATTACCTTCTGATTTGCTAGGCTCCAATCTTTCTGGGCTTTCTTATCTCTTTATCTTTCCTCATGAGATTCTAAGTGAAGTGTATTTCTTATTTTCTTCATATACTGTCACATGTATACATTCTAAGTCAATAGTTAGAAGAAATACATATTAGCTTTTTCAACCAGCTATCAAAAACAAAACTAATACCATTTTTTTAAAGAGTTCAATCCGACGCTTTTTGTAGTTACATATAATGAAATTTAACCTTGGGTGGTTAAGCAACTTATCCAGCTGGACACAGAAGGTTAGAGATTGTTACAAGTTTAGTGTGGTACTATTTCCTAAATGAAAATGGAGCTTTATATTTTCTTGCTCTATTAGATGGTTCTCTACAATTATGCACTTATACCATACATGGTTCTACCTATATATGCATGCATAAAATATGAGAAGTAATAAATATCATGTTGCTAATTATACTCATTCCAAAACTTACTATAAGGATAAAATATAATTGTTGAGGG
Organism: Megascapheus bottae; assembly: GCF_031878675.1. Classification (NCBI taxonomy): domain Eukaryota; kingdom Metazoa; phylum Chordata; class Mammalia; order Rodentia; family Geomyidae; genus Megascapheus; species Megascapheus bottae. The sequence goes on along the minus strand of NW_028327771.1, from coordinate 736,284 downwards.
GGGAGAATACATACATAGCCATATCCACCATAATAATCCTCTTCACAAGCTTCCTGTATGAGCAGCTCCAAAAATCTGCAGACAATACCTGTTTAGGCACCAGGATACAACATTAATTGTGCCGTCTTTAGTGAGCAATAGTTTTCTTTCATCCCCTCCTTTTATTCCAAGATCATACAGCTGTTCAGATCTTTGTCCTTCTCCCTTGTAGTAGTAGCATGTTTTCCAGGAAGAAGAAGGTGTCACAGTTCCCAAAGTCTGAAAAGTAATCATTTGTGCTAGTGAGGAAAATGCCTCACTATCGGCAGAACTCCCCACATTCTCCTGGTAAGGTGTGTTCATTCTGGTGGAGACCCTGAGAGGGGCAAAAATAAAGTACAAACAAAATTAAAGCAACAGCAACAGAAGCCACGGCAGTAAAGACAGATGAAGCAGGAGACTCGGCTAAGCCTAAGGACAGTGCTTCTTAGGCCCATGGAGCCACTGTTGGAGTCTTCTCCTCTCATCCCAGTGAGTTCAGTTTCTCCACCTTTCAGAAACAGAGCTTGCATGGATTTTTTAGAGCAGAGAAAGGACTTCTAAGGTTGTAAGTAGAGTACATAGAAAGCCACATTGCTAAAGTCTGTGATCTTATCCACCATAATGGTCCTCAGAAATAGAAATACTGGGCATAATCCAGGGTCTGGTGATAAGTGCCTAAAAATCTTGTCTTGATTGGCCAACAAAAGTAGAGAAGTAAAGAGCAGTGGGTGGGGAATTTGTGAAGTTATCTGGCCAGATTAGCTCATTTTGCAGAGAAGAAAATTCCAGATGGGTAGGGTTTAGTAGCCACAGTGATGTTTGACTAGTTGTGAGTGGAAGAGTAAAGACTAGGCATTGGCCCCCTGAGCAATTGGCTTTGATCTGCTGTAGCCGTGGTTCAGCATGGTGTATTTCCAATCATTGCCTTCACTGACACAAAAGCCTGTTTCCTTGCCTTTTGATATCTATTACCTGGCTGTCAAGGATTAGCAAAGTGAGCTATGTAAAAAAAGAAGCTATAACTTTAACAAATGCGAAGGGCAGAAAATCACAGAGACGCATCATTTTTTCCTGCATCTGGAATGAATCCTCAGACCCATGAAAATGAGCCTTGGATTATATAAGTGGGTGATTAGTTGTACCTGTAAAACATTATTCCACTCTCCTATAGAAGAGAGTCAAAAAAGAAAAAAAAAGTACAACTACTTGTCAAAATCTACAAAAATGAGAGTAGTGGAAAGGAAAGAATTAATTTGCTCCATTAGCACAAGACATTACCCTCAGACACACATGGTCCATCATAATTGTCAAAAGCTCTCTTCCCTTCCCATCTCCAGAGCAACGGAAGCTCAGTGACAGAAAGCTCCTCCCACACTGTCATGGTGTCTCTCTGTTCCTGTGCCAGTATTTTTAGGACACCAATCAGAGTGAGATCAGCCTAGAACCATTCTGTGGCAAGCCTGCAAGGATTTCTCAGTTATGGAACCCAAGATCCTGGACTGAAACTCATTGTGTCCATCCATGATCCATTTCTGAAAATTAAGGAGTTACTTAAGATTCCTGGCCATGGACTACATTGCTCCATTAGGAAATATTGAGACTGAGAATGACATTGGAGTCACTCCCCATTTAATGGACTTGGGAGTCATTCCACGTCATTTTTTTGTATTAAATAGTAAAAAAATGAGGCTGTATTTCTATTCAAAATCATATTTCTACTCACACCTGTAATCCTAGCTACTTAGGAGACTGACATCTGAGATCTTGACTGGAAACCAGCTTGAGAGGAAAGACCATGAAATGCTTATTTCTAATTAACCACCAAAAAGCCAGAAATGGAGCTGTTGCTCAAGTGGTAGATCATCAACAACAACAAAAAGTGCATAGACAGTGCCAGATCCTGAATTTGAGTCCCAGGACTGACACATACACACACACACACACACACACACACACACACACACACACACACACACCACTTACATACACACACACCAAAAAAATGGTGCCAGTAGCTCATGTTTGTAATTTTAGCTACTTAAGAGGCTGAGATCTGAGGATCACGGTTCAAAGCCAGTCTGTGCAGGAAGGCCTTGAGACTCTTATCTCCAATTAACCAGAGGGGATGAAAAAACAAAAAACAAACAAAAAAAAAAACAAAAAAAACCACCTGACATCAGAGCTGTAATTCCAGTGGTAGAGTGCTAGTGTTGAGCAATAAAGCCAAAGGACAGTATCAGTATCCAGGTCTCTAGGTCCTGAATTTAAGTCCCTGGACGGTACCAAGAAAAAAAAGTCACAAAGCAATATAGCATATTAGAATAATCAAGCTGAGAATGAAAATTAAGACTTCTGATTCTAACTCCTTGTTCTCCCTAGTATTCCAAATTTTGAGATGGAGTCCGAAAAGCTGAGGTATATAAAGTGATTTTCATGGTGACTAAGCAGAGAGGCCAGGAAACGGGGAAAAGGGGCTGCCCCTAATCGTAGTTCAAGTCAGATGCAGGAAAGATACTATTAACTTAAATAGCCCAAGGTACAGAAGGGAAGTGACTTTGAGTTCCCAAATGGACCTGCTTCCAGGCCCTTGGGAGCACAGACTGTACAGTGAATGGGCAGTTCCTAATCTTTTCCTCTGTGCTGTGTCTGAGATGAGTGCCCAAGCAATGTTATCTTCCCGTGATGCTTCAGAGTTTCGACCTTTCTGCTCTGCCAAGTGTGCAGAATAATTCTGGCTGTTTCCTGCATGCCAATTGGGCTGAGCTAGTGGATACTTTGCCTGGAAGCTAATATAAGTATTTCAAAATTATTAACGAGTATTGGAAATTAACATCATTGTCATGCGATGGTGCTGTTGGGAACTAATAGGATAAAAGAGAAAAAAAAATCAAAGACAAGACATGAAAGCCAGGAAGCAAGAGAAGTCAGAGGGCAGCCACACCTCCTTTTGCAAAAACCAAAAACTGTTTGTTCATAGCTGGAAAGATCGTAGGACAGCTTCCTTTAGTGCTCTGGGACATTCACACCTTTTAAGAAAGATGACATTCTGAAAACTAACTAAAAGCAAATAGAGAGAAGGGATGATGGCTCAAATGGCAGAGCAATTCACTGGGCAAGTAGATGGCCCTGAGTATACACTCCAGTCTAGATGCTGGGCACCCATTCTGCTTAGGTACTTGCAGCCCCTGCAACTTGGTCATCCTCTCCTCCTCCTATAGACAACTGTAGCTGTTGGTCTGTCAGGTTGCAAAGAAAAACTGCACACAGTGTCTTTCATTCCCATTACCCCAGCATGAGGAAGCTAAGCCATTGCTTCTCCCTGGACTGAAAAGTGCTAGTGTTGGGTCAACTGCTCATAGAGACTGGTACAAGAACAGCAGCCAAGGTCGCAGGGCTGATGATAAGTGATCTTTCAACAGACTTTAAACGGGAAAAAACACTGAGATCAAATAACTCTTTGCATGTTACCTACTTTTCTCTCTGTCTCTTTCTCTCTTTCTCCTTCCCTACTTCTTCTTCTCTCTCTCTGTCTCTCTCTCTGTCTCTCTGTCTCTGTCTCTGTCTCTGTCTCTGTCTCTGTCTGTCTGTCTGTCTCTCTCTCTCTCTCTCTCTTTTTATCTCTCTCTGATCAGTGATACTAGTGTTTGAAATAAGAATCTCCTACTTGATAGTCAGGTGCTCTACACACTTGAGCCATCCCCTCATCCCATCTTTTGCTGTTAGTTATTTTTTGGTGGGGGGACTTTGTTTCTACCCAGGCCCAATCTCAAACTGGGATCTTCTTGCCTATGCCTTATGCAAAGCTAGGATCACCAATATGCAACCAGCATACTTAATATGTTTGTTAAAATGGAATCTAACTAACCTTTGGCCTTAAACCATGACTGGTTATCTTCTGTCTCTCAAGTAGCTAAGATTACAGGCATGTACAAGTAGGCAAACTTTTGAGAAGCGATGACTATTCCTAATTACAGTGGGAAGTTATGGGTGAGCAGGATTGCCCCAGGCAAAGCAAACTACATGGTGACTCAGTCTGTCAAAACAACAAGGCTTCTTTGGTGTAGCCATACAAATAATTTCTATGTGACTAAATGACAGGGAAGTGCTTTTGAAACATGTAGTGTCAGGTGGTTTTATTGCTGCGTGGACTTTGTAGAGAGTGCATTTAGTGGTCAATCACTGGATGTAGTCTCATAGTACAATCAAGAGATGTTGTATACCTGAGGAATATAAGCCTAATACTGACTAAAGAGGTAGACTGCTACTTATAATCCACATAATAAGTAGGAGCACACTCTGAAATCATAAAATAGAGCACTGTACATAGACAAATCAGTACTGTAGGTTTTTATTAGCATTCCCAGTATTATGCACTGTGCTTACTTGGGTATATAATACTTCCATATCACTGGCCTCATAGTAGGTCTGTTTGCACAGCTCTCTCACAGACATGTGGATAACACATTGTGCTGTGCCATTATGCCAGCGAGAATATCACCAGGTGATAGGGATTTTTCATTCGCTTGACAATCATATGGAACCTTCCTCATATACATGGTCCATTGTTTACCAAATATTTTTCATGTGGTACCTGACTGTGAATTAATCCTCAGGGGCAAAAAATGCAGTAGGTGTTAGAAGGACAGTTTTAATGTCCTCAAAAGCAAGAAAGCAAGCAAGAAAGGGAAGGGGCCAAAGCACTTAATCTGATGTCACTCTATTATTATAAATAATTGGGAATTTTGTACAATGTCCAACCTTGACACGCCCTACTCTAGATCTGCTGTGGGGGTCAAGAACCCACTTTCAAAATCGCCCTCAGGTAATTCTGATATTGGAGAGCCACTGACCCCACTGTGATGCTAGGCATTTTTATTCCTCCAAAATACTGTTTTATTTAAGAACCTAGGCCTGGGTGACTGGTAGTGCCTGCTTTCACTGCTGCAGGCAAGGTCAAATCCAACTGTCTTTTCTTGTGGGGTATTTTGTATAGAAAAAAAAAAGGTTTATTTGGTTTGTGCCTCTGGAGTCTGGAAAGTTCCTCATCTACTGAAAGGACTAATGAGAGAGTCCCTGCATCCTAAATAGCAGAGAAGAACATACCCTACTGAGACAGAGAATTCACTCCTTACTTTTTCACTATTTTTATTAGCGAATAGCTATAATACAAGCCAAATGTGCGCAATGTTATATGGAAGTTTAACTCTTCAACTATAGTCCTTCTCCTTTCACTCCATTTTTTTGACTAGTGTTTGATACATACATACACATACATATACATGTATGTATATATAGTGTTCCTCAATCATCTTCACCTTCCTCTGGTAACTTTACCTTCCCTTTTCCCTTCCTGCTAATTTCCTCCCCTTCCCCAAATTAAATCCCACTTTTACCCTGATGGTCCATTATTATTGTTGTCTTCAGTCTAGATTTTACATATGAATGAAAACATGGGGCATTTGGATCTTAGAACTTCTTTATTTTGCTCAGCATGACTCAAGACAGGTACAGTTGAATGAAGTATTATCTTATATAGTGCTTCTGCTGTCTCCTACTTACTGAGTTGCTATTGCGGCTAATCAATAGTCTTGTTGCTCAGAACTCTCTTCAGTTGTGTGTGTTTGTGTGCACGTGTGTGTGTGTATGTGTGTGTGTGTGTGTGTGTGTGTGTGTGTGTGTGTGTGTGCGCGCGCAAGTGCTTGAGCTCAGGGCCTTATGTTTTTGGCCTGGCTTTTTCACTTAAGTCTGGTGCTCATACCCCCACTCTGGCTCTTGGCAGGTTATTTGGAGATAAGTGTTTCATGGACTTCTATGCCTGGGCTGGCTTTGAATCTCCACCATCAGATGTCAGCTTTCTAAGTAGAGCTAGGATTGTAGGCATGAGTCACCACCATTGCCGATATCCCTCCCCTTTTTTACTTGTTAATACTGAAATGATTTTGTTGCTTCAGAGTGCAAATAATAGTAATGATAAAAAGAAAACCTATAAAATAAATAAAAGCTTTTCAAATATCCTTAAGCATTTTGTCAATAACTTAGCTATTTAGACCCTGCTATTAAAAATGATGTTTTCCTTTTCTTCTTCTCTGCTTTGTTGGGTCTGGAATGTTCATGTAGTTTATATTGGAATACTTGTTAGAATGTAAATGCTAGCTACTTTTTTAACCCACTCAGACTATATTGCTCATCAAACAAACTTAAGCATCTGTTTGCAGCTGTTTTTGTCTCTGGAGCCAGCTTTCTGCATCCTTATTCTCTCTCTCCCTCTCTGTCTCTCTGTTTTTCTCTCTGTCTCTTTCTGTCTCTGTCTCTCTCTGTATATCTGTCTCAGTGTGTCTGTCTCTGTCTGTCTCTGTCTTTCCCTCCTTCGCACTGCCTCTGTTCAGATTCTCAATTCTTTTTGTTTTTTGGCACAATGCTCTGTATTTCCATTTAAAGGGAATGCATGGCCCAATGCCAGTGACATATGCCTGTGAAGCATAGCTATTCAGAAGATAGAAATCAGGAATATCAAGGTTCAAGACTAAAATGCATAAACATACCAGACACCCACCTCTCAACCAACAGCTGGACCCAGTTATGTATTTCTTTTTTTTTCTTCAATTTTATTCTAAAGGTGATCTACAGAGGGGTTACAGTTACATAGGAAGGCAATAAGGGCCTTTCTTTTTGACCAGTGTCAGTCCCTCCCTCATTCTCTCCCAGCATTTCCCTTCCCAGTACGTTGTAAAGTTCATTTTCTACATAATGTCTAGTGAGTATCCCTGCTGCATTGGTTCATCCTCTATCCCACCATTTCTGTGATTCCCATTCCTTCCCCAAATCAGATAAATTTATATACAACACAACGTATACAGAAACACAAAAACAGTGACTGCAGGCAATAAATCAAAGGGGAAAAGAAATGAAATAAAACAAAGAAATAGCAGCTGGGTGCAGTGGCTCACACCTGTAATCCTAGCTACTCAGAAGGCTGAGATCTGAGGATTGAGGTTCAAAGCCAGCACAGGCACTAAAGGACCTGAGACTCATATCTCCAATTAACCAGTGGAAAATGGGAAGTGGGGCTTGGCTCATGGGTAAGATGGTAGCGTTGAGCTGAAGAGGCTCAGGGACAATGCACAGGCCCAGTAGGGCGGGAGAGCTCAAGTACAGCACCCAGGCTGAGATCAAGCCCCATGACCCACAAAGAAAGAGCTGCATGCAGTACACACACACACACACACACACACACACACACACACACACACACACACTTGTTTCCATTTTGGGAGTTCATTTCAATAAGCATTATTTTATATGGTGTTTATTGAGCCCACCATGATCCTCTTCCTAAGAATATCCTAGACATATTATAGTTGTTTCAAATGGAAGAAACCATGCAGCCTATGTTTCTTTGGTTATGGCTTGCTTTGCTTAATATAATTTTCTCACATCTTTCCATTTCTTTATGAATTGGGCAATGTCTGATGGAAGCACAGAATTCCATTGTGTGTGTGTGTGTGTGTGTGTGTGTGTGTGTGTGTGTGTGTGTGTGTGTGGACATTTTCTTGATCTACCATCTATTGAGGGACATCTGCCTTGATATAATGTTACATTATATAGCATGCATATAATGATACATATAATGGTATATTATCTATGCATAATGACATCATGCAAAGAAAATAACCCCATTAACAAATGGGCTAAAGACTTAAAGAGAGACTTCTCTGAAGATGGATGAAAAAGTCTCCTTTTGCCTGACAGGCCAAAAATAAGAACTCAAATCACCTTCATGTGCAAGTCCAGCTTTCCACATGAACAACCAGTAGGAATGGTCTGATCTGAAAGAGCCTCTTTTGGTAGGCATCCAGACACCCCTCCCCATGCTTCAGTGTTCACCTTCTCTTTCATTCCCCAGTTCTCTTCTGACCTTTCATTGCTTCACCTGCCTCTTCCTCCTCCGAGTTTTCCTCCTGGCATCTTTTCCCTCCTACCGTGCCTCCTGTCACCTCCAGCCCTCCTCCTTACTCTCATCTCCTGCTGTTCCCTCCTCTGAGCCCCTCACCCCAGGGCATCTCCTCTGCGAGTCACCTCCTGACAAGTCTCATGGAAAAGCTGTGACAGGTGCTGGCATTTAACCTTACAGAGTCGTTTCCATAGATAGAGCCTCAGCTGTATGTGACATATTATTTAGATGGTCGGTGGGGCTTAGGGACCCCTGGAGGGGAACATTTCACCATTTCTGAAGTGGGGGTTATCAAGTTGGGCTTTCTTCAAGACCAGGATTATGGGCTCACTGATGTGAAGGGCCAGTCTAGCATAGATCCAGGCCAGCTTTCAAAGTTGTCCCCAGGGAATCTCAGAAAGAATAATAAGCACTCTGTCAGGATAAATAACCACCAGGAGCAGAAAACTCCATGAAACTCTCATCTCCATCTAACTATCCCAAAACCCACAGTGGAAGTGTGGATCAAGCAGTAGAGTGCCATAGTTGAGGGAAAAAAAAAAGCTGGGAAAGATCACCAGGCCATGAGTCGAAACCCCAGTTCCAAAAATCATACTAAAAAAAGAAAGGCTAAAATGTTTAACTATTATAATTCCAAGTCTGAAGGAACAGGAGTGAATATTGATTGTAAGAAACAGGTTTTGGATATAGCTGGCTGGCCCCACAGGATGTGAGGGAGAAGATTCAGGTCAGGAAGCCTCTGGGATTTTCCTCTGGATTTTCTGTTTGATCTCTTCATTCTCAAATGCTTAGATTAGTTTCAACTACAAAAATAAATATGTCTGGCCTATCATGCCTGATGAAAGTGTTTCTGAAATAACAATGTACAGAACTGTTAAGTCTAAGTTACAGAAAACTACAAACTGCCTCACACTCTGACTCATTAGGGAGGGTGCTGATTCCCCAGGTTGAGGGCCTGCAGGCTCCCCTCAATGGTCCAGCACTCTTGGGTCCCAATAGATTGAGTAAAATGACTGCTATTGACCCCAGGGATATCTGGGCACTCAGGAACCATCTTCCATCTCTCACAGTTTCTCTGCCCTACATCTCCATTGTTAATTTAGGACAGGGAAACCAACGGTGACTGTTGTGTGTTCTCTGACTGCGTTATGACTGCATCATATCTGTCACTGTGATGTCAGAACAGGACTAAGGAGGACGCCTTCTCTGAGCTGACATGAGGTTTATGCATTCCAAACATGTACTTTGTATCCGGGGGGTGGGCTGCTCATGTCCTCTGATAAATGGCCCTATTTGTATCCTTGCTGATCTTAATCTTGCTAATATAATGAATTGAACTTATCTTCCTATGTTCCTTTCTTGGAAAGAAATCCACCCCCCTAAAATGTATTCCTGCCACAGATGTAGAATCTGCTTTTGGTTGTTTTAGGATTATCTTATTTACGAATGCCTGCATGTTTAGGGAAGGTACTCAATGCCCCTGGGTTATTGATTTTATATAAGACATTATACCATAAAGGAAAAGGTTAGGCAGACATGGAGTTCCCATTTTTATATCAACTATCAAAAGAAAATATAGCCAGACAGCTTTTTTTAAAGTCCTTTTTTATTATGTTGTCAGAAATTCCTGTAGTCTCAGGCAATCTTGCATGGCCCAGTGATATCTTTCTTTCCTCCATCACTCCAGTGTATCCTTTCTTCTTCTCCTTTCTTCTGTCCCATAATTCCCTCAGATGCAGCTTTCTGTCCCATTTTTTTTCCCTGTAACTACACAGTTAGCAATGTGGCTTTCTGGAACAAAGCAGAAAGGAGTAAAACATGTAGGGCTTCTTGCTTGTTCCCTGTAGCAGGGAATCAGAATTTTACATTGCAACCAGGACAGGAGAGGGCAGAGCATTCAGCTCTGGGGCTTCCTATGTTTCCTGGCATTCAGTAACCTAGACCAGTTGGGTCTACCAAAGCTCACCCCATCTTTCAAGTAGTTAAGAGCTTCTACATCACCTGGACTCAGGTGTCCTCTTCCTTTTTGTCAGCAATGAGGCCTGCAACAGTGGAGATGCATGTTTTTCAGACAGATAATAGAGGTGATGGAAAATAGAATACTCCAATAGAGGTCCAACTTGTGTCACCTGAGACCTAACCTAAGACTGTGTCTTTAGAGACGTATTTTAATATGAAGAGTACTCAGAAATTTGTCTCCACTAGCTGACTCCTTAACAGGCGTTAAGGTGTTAGTCAGCTCCATGTTATGATGACAAATATCTGAAATAATCAACATAGAAATAGGAAGGGTTTATTTTTGCCTCATAGCCTTACAAATTCTTGATTCATTGTTTCCAGTACTTTGGGACCTGTGGGGAAACATATGGCAGAACAAAACCATTCATCTTATAGCAAAGAAACAGAGAAAATAAGAGACAGGGGCCCAAGTCCCACAATCTACTTCAAATACCCTCTCCTAATGACTTATCTTCCACAAGGTCCCAACTCTTTCTTGAAGTTTCCATGGTGTTAAGCTGGGTTCCAAGCATCTGACACAAGGGCCTTTGAGGAGCATTTAAGATCCAAACTGCTAAACAGTACTAGATAATTATGAGTGTGGGGCTGAGGGGAAAAAAAAGAGTCAATGAACAGCAATGCCTATTCCTGAAACTTGTTTGGTGTGACCTCCACACCAGCAGGCTGCCAAGAAAGTTTGAGCCAAGTACTGAATCCTCAATCTCACTACCAGCCCGCCGAATCAAAATCTATGGTTATGAAAAAAAAAGGCCCTGAGGAATTGATATGCAAATTAAAGTCTGACAAGCACTTACATAGTATCTGTCTTACAAACTTGACAAAATTAGGTTTCTCACTTAATGAGGTACTATTATCCTAACGATCCCCATTTTGCATGAAACGAACTTTTCCTGTGTGTGTGCTTTTTTTTTGCTGTCATATATCTATCCCATAAAAGCAACATTGTAGACAGTGCAAATCAAGTGCCACATTCCACAGATGGCCCATGTTCTCTGGTGATTTCCCACGAAAGGTATGTCGTACTTATGCAGATATGTATGACTTTTAACTTCTTGGAGAACATCCCTTTTCACTGTGCAGGTCAATACTTCTGAGTCGATTGGCATGCAAGAGAGAGATGCCTCCCCAGGGAATTCTAAATACCGGCTAGTCTGTGTAGCACAAGCTGGGTCTTTCTTTTATTCTCCAAGGAAGGGAAAATCATGACCCTGCCTGAGACTCATAACAGGCCCACTGCAGGCAGCTCATTTGTTGGTTCAGTACAGCATAGCTTAATTACATGGCAAATCTGCTCCATTCTATCTTAAAAGAATAATGGAGTTTCAGTAGAAGGGAGCCAGACTTCTCATCCTGCCATATTTATAGGCCATTATAGAAAATGTAAGATGAGATTGGGAATTCATTTTGGTGTGTTTGATTTCATGATTGTTTCATCCTTGAAAATGTGGAGAATAGGCTTCAACAGACAAAGAAGCACCTTCTTCACTAAATCTACAAGGGTAAATATCCCCTCTGGATCTCATTCATCTCTGAGATTCTGTAAATTTCAGAAAGGTTTAAAAGATTATTGTATTTCTTGTATTCATTTATCCAGACATGTATATGAGCACATCTGGATAACTGCATGACTGTTATGATAGAGGGCTTTGGGTAGCAGCAATGCCATAAGATCTTAATAAATCTGGCTTCTTTCAGACCTAAGCAGGCCCTGGGCCCTAGAATATCTTCTGTAAATGGTTTGAGGCTGGTCTTCGGTGCCTAGAATAGAATATCTTCTGTAAATGGTTTGAGGCTGGTCTTCGGTGCCTAGAAAGGGCACCAATGCCAAGTTGAGTGGACATGAAGACAGTGTGGGGATTACCATCCCAGATCTTGTTTCTACCCTTCAATAACTTTTCCCACCTTTACTTGTCAATCATCCTTCACATAGGTCCAAAGTCTCTACATCTCACAACCAGGGAGCAGGGTACGAAATTGTGAGGCTGTTTTGTAACCAAACATCCATTTATTAAATCTAGGTACATTCATTCTCTACTCCACTATGCTTTTCTCCCTCCTCCCCCCACCTCCCCTTCTTCCTCTTCTCCTCTTTCTCCTCCTCCCCCTCTTTCCCCTCCTCTTCCTCCTCCTCCTCCCTCTCTTCTTCTTCTTCCTCTTCTTCTTCTTCTTCTTCTTCTTCTTCTTCTTCTTCTTCTTCTTCTTCTTCTTCTTCTTCTTCTTCTTCTTCCTCTTCCTCCTCCTCCCCCTTCCCCTCTCCCTCTTCCTCCTCCTCCTCCTCCTTCTCCTCCTCCTCCTTCTCCTCCTCCTCCTTCTCCTCCTCCTCCTCCTTCTCCTCCTCCTCCTCCTTCTCCTCCTCCTCCTCCTTCTCCTCCTCCTCCTCCCTTCCTCCTCCTCTTCTTCTTCTTCTTCTTCTTCTTCTTCTTCTTCTTCTTCTTCTTCTTCTTCTTCTTCTTCTTTTTCTTCTTCTCCTCCTCCTCCTCCTCCTCCTCCTCCTCCTCCTCCTCCTCCTCCTCCTCCTCCACCTCCTCCTCCTCCTCCTCCTCCTCTTCCACCACCTCCTCCTCCTTCTTCTTCTTCTTCTTCTTCTTCTTCTTCTTCTTCTTCTTCTTCTTCTTCTTCTTCTTCTTCTTCCTCCTCCTCCTCCCCCTTCCCCTCTCCCTCTTCCTCCTCCTCCTCCTCCTCCTCCTCCTTCTCCTCCTCCTCCTTCTTCTCCTCCTCCTCCTTCTCCTCCTCCTCCTCCCTTCCCCTTCTTCTTCTTCTTCTTCTTCTTCTTCTTCTTCTTCTTCTTCTTCTTCTTCTTCTTCTTCTTCTTCTTCTTCTTCTTCTTCTTCTCCTCCTCCTACTCCTCCTCCTCCTCCTCCTCCTCCTCCACCTCCTCCTCCTCCTCCTCCTCCTCCTTCTTCTTCTTTGTTGCCATCGTCGTCTTCGTCTTCCTCATTGTCAATTACATCTTCATCATTCTTGTCCTCATCATCGCCCTGTGGCTTGGACTTAGGAAGGGTCTGGAAACTTTCCTTGAGTTTTCCTTTTTCTAGTTTTTTTCTTGTTCAAGGCTAGTGTTCTGTCATGTGAGCACTGAACCACAGTAACACTTCTGGTATTTTGGTAGCTTATTGGAGATGAAGAATCTCATGGACTTTCCTTTCTCAGGTTGGCTTGAACTGTTATCCTTAGATCGCAGCCTGAATGAGTATCTAGGACTCAGGCATGAGCCACCAGCACCACTGTACATTTAATTACTCTTCAACTCATTTTATAAGGGTCAATTTTTCTCAAGATTTGTTTTCTCAATGCTTAAGTAAAAAAAAATTAAACTATATTAATTGTCACTTACAGCACAATCTTTCTTCCTTTCCTTCTTTCTTTCCTTTTCTCTTTCAGCAGCACTGAGGCTGTGAACTCAAGGCTATCATAAGAGTCAAGTCCCCACTCTTCTTATTTTCAGTCTGTTTGTTACAGTCTTGCATTTTTTTTCCAGGGCTTTGTCTGTGATCCTCTATCTCTGCCCTTTATGCATACATGAAAGGGGAGATCTCTCTCTCTCTCTTTCTCTTTATATATATATATGTATATATGTGTGTATGTACACATGTGGGTTCATATGAATATATAAGCATATATACATATATGATATATATATATACAGATATAGTGAAATACTTCATTTGAGCTATTTATTCTCCATTTCTGGTTGAAACCCACCCATGGATTTGAATTTTGTTTCCTGAAGTATAACATATTCACTTACTTTAATTTCTACAATTAGATTTTAGTTTGTTTTTAACAAATATATAGATTTATATATAAAGTAAAATGTACTATTTACCGTAACAAAGTCTAAAGTTACTCCACGTTTTATCATACTATTGATACTGTCTTCCTAATACCCTTGGTAGAAAATTTGTTGATATTCTTTCTTTGCCAAGTACCTACAAAAGTTGAAGTGACTTGCCTGAAAAGGTGTTGATGCAAGGCTCTAACGGACAAATATTTCCTTCTTGATGTTGTGTATTTTGCATTGCAGTCCCAGTGCCTTTATTAAATGGCTGTCCTTCTTCTAGGAATTCTACATGTGTATATAGTTCTGAGACTGAGCCTAGTTTAACAGTTTCCTTGTTGTCTGCTCTCTCTCTCTCTCTTCTCAGAAGGCCAGGGCTTCGTGAGCGAGGATGAATATCTGGAAATCTCTGATATCAAACGTGACCAGTCCGGGGAGTATGAGTGCAGCGCACTGAATGATGTTGCTGCGCCAGATGTTCGGAAAGTAAAAATCACCGTCAACTGTGAGTTCCTCGCCTCAAGGAATTTGCAGGGGGAAGTGAATAAAAGTGGCAAAGGGGTGATGGCAATACCATTATTTTCTGAAAGACCACTGCACACGCCACACAGAATTTTCAGGGGGAAGTGAATAAAGGTGGCAAGAAGTTGATGGCAATACCATTATTTTCTGAAAGACCACTGTGAGCGAGTGCTATCTACTTTCCCCATCCTTGTCTCCAAGTGCCCTTTGTATCTGTGGCATCCTCCTGAGATGTCAGAGACTTCTGCAGACAGAGAGAGCTGCTAATAATGTAAAAATAGGTGGGGAAGGCCAAAAGAGGATGTTTGGGGAAATGTCATGTCTTCACAAGACATCTGACACACTCTTCGTGTCATTCACGTCCTTCCTATAATCGGCCTGTGGTGATGTTTGTGTGTGTGTGTCTTGTTTACTTTCCACAGATCCCCCCTATATCTCCAAAGCCAAGAACACTGGTGTTTCGGTGGGCCAGAAAGGCATCTTGAGCTGTGAAGCATCTGCTGTCCCCATGGCTGAATTCCAGTGGTTCAAAGAAGAGACGAGGTACCTTGAAAGTCTTATGGTGGCCCTGAGTTTGAAATGATGGGATAGTGCCCACATGGACGTAGAAGGGTGATACAGTACAGGGGAAAAGAAAAGGCAAAACAGAAATGTGATACCACTTCCTTTGTCAGGGAGCCTCTTTTTTTTTTTTGAGAGACAGAAGAGGAAAATAGAAGAAGCTGGGAAGTCAAGAAAACAAATCGACCTTATTTTTTTCCCCTCAGGACTAGAGATTAGTCATAGCCATGGCTGAGTAATGACTAGAAGCCAGGAAATCATCTTTTCTGTGCATGTCTGTCCTTTCCTTTATCCTCCTTTTGGGATATAGTACTTAAGCAAGTTTGAGTTGGGGCAGGCAGCCTAGATAGAGCAAAAGGTTTGGGGAAAAAGCATTCATCTCCTTGTACAACAACCTATGATTCAGTTAATCTTTCCTGTGATATAGGCCAGATCAGCAGTGCTGTCTCTCATTGCAGGTTAGCCACTGGCTTAGATGGAGTGAGGATTGAGAACAAAGGCCGCATATCCACTCTGACTTTCTTCAATGTCTCGGAGAAGGATTATGGGAATTACACCTGTGTGGCTACAAACAAGCTTGGGAATACCAATGCCAGCATTACACTGTATGGTGAGTGCAGGAAGCCTGATGTAATTGGCTCAGCCACCAAGGCATTTCCAGGCACCCAGGAGGGAGGAAAGGCATGCTTTGTTTGGCCTGTGTCCATCTATACCGCTTAACCCGCCACCCATAGATAAGAAACTCCTGGCTTTCATTCTCCTGGCATGAGAGACAGTAGTGTTTACAAGGTAATTTGATTTTTTTCCTGGTTCTTGAAAGGCAAGATTGACCCCTTTCAAGAGGAGTAAGCCAAATTCTGAATCTACTTGAGTGTGGAATCTATCAAGAAGAAAGCTTCCATGGGACAGCTCAATTGTAGTGTATTCTAAATGTTGATGGGGTCAAAGGACATGTGTTTTCAAATAGCTTCTGTGGTAAGAGCCTATGATTCCAGGGTTGATATTCAAAAGCATCAAACAAAGCTAGCATCTGCCATCATGATTCTCATATTGATGCCCAAGCATGTTCTCATTCACTGAGATGAATGGAGCAGAGGTCCAAGTCCTCATCTGATGCATGTTTTCCTTGTGATTGCAGCGTGAGACCTTTCTCTGAAAGTCAATTTCTCCAGTAGTGATGGAGAGCTGTCAGGAGCCATGAATGATTGGCTTCTTTGAAAACCCCTCTTCACTCCATCTTCCCACACTACCAAGTGTATCTCCTTGTGAAATGCATCATGCCTTGGCCAGGGCCAGCTTATTGTGAAATTTGATAAATGTGTCTGTGTGTATATATGTGCTTATTTGCGAGGTGTAATGCGGGAAAGGCATCTGATGAATAGGATGAAGAGGGTCTCATTTTTCCATGAACATCTCAGACCCTGTACAAGCTTTCAGCGTTGATGTGAACTAAACTTTGTCCACCAACCATCTGAAATGTGTGATCTATGTCTCTTGTTTTCTCTCTGCATTGTGTGTGCATTGTGCTGTGTGTGTCTTAGAAATAAGCCCCTCATCAGCAGTGGCAGGTGGGTACAGCATGTTCCTTCTGTTCTCTGCCTGCCTGAATGCCTATGTTTTTGTGTTTAAGCCTACTTCAAAGATAGGCTTGCCTGCTCCCCTCCCTGGAGAACTCTCCATAGTGAATGAAACTCAAGGGGTTGGGTTTGCACAGTTTAGACAATCGGCATGTAGAATATGATGGCTTTCACGGACACTTACGAAAATATCATTACAAATCTCAGAGAAAAGGATTGAGCCTCCTCCCAACTCCCCTGCAAATAACAAACTTCTATTTGCTTTCCTCTAACAAGGAGGAACATTCTGCTATTTCTGCACTCAGAAATACCAAGAGGAACTCAGCCCAGAGACCAAATGGATTATTAGATAGCTATCTCTAAGGAAAAATCATCCTAGTATGAATATTTTATTCCTTCTGCCCAAGGCAAAGAGGGATACTGACTCAGTGCTTAAAACTGTATTTTAAAACAGAAATAGTTGGGGTTCTTATTCCTAATGGCAATATCCATTATTTACCAGATATTTACTGGTTTCTAGGCATCCTGGCAGTGTTGTGTAGAACAAATTATTAACCCTGCTTTTATAGATAAATTAAACAAGGGTATATAATATTGAATTATCCACAGTTAATCAACAGGGGTTCTAGAAGTAATCTAGAGTTGGACCCTTCTTCAGATACTGGAGTGTTTTCCTAGTGGATCAGAAAGAAAGCAACACATTCCCACACACAGATTCCACTCATACATTTTGGAGAAGCCCCTGCTGGTGCATTACCTCTGGTCCCCAATACTCCCTTGCCATTGTGTGAAAGATTCTGAGCTCTGTCATCTGGGACGTCAATCTTGGTCATGTGGAAAGTGGTAACATTTGAATTGACTGCTGTCCCTTTTTTTTTTGGTAGGTCGTGGTGCTTGAACTCTGGGCCTGGGCCTTGTCCCTGAGCTCTTCAACTCAAGGCTACTGCCCTACCCCTTGAGCCATGGCGCCATTTCCAGTTTTCTAGTGATTAACTGGAGAAAAGAGTCTCACAGACTTTAGTGACTAGGCTGGCTTTGAACTGCAATCCTCAGATCTCAGCCTCCTGAGTTGCTAGGATTACAAGCAAAAGGCACTGTATC
Source organism: Megascapheus bottae (assembly GCF_031878675.1). NCBI lineage: Eukaryota > Metazoa > Chordata > Mammalia > Rodentia > Geomyidae > Megascapheus > Megascapheus bottae. Next base: position 718,754 of record NW_028327771.1, on the reverse strand, counting down.
CGGCATGACTTTTAGCACTCTGGGTTCAGGGCAGTCTCAGACATAGCTGCCCAATGGTGGGGATGGGGAATTCCAGTCCATGAGTCTTGATAACACTGAAGACAAAGGACGAATTAGAATGTGGCACAGCCACTGATCTCACTTACTCCTCAGGTTGATAAGGTGGCTGGTAGAGTGGAATATGATGGTAGAAGGGATTAGGTTTGGCGACCGGGTGACTTCCATTCTTATACCGCTCTGCTGTCAACTAAGGGGAAAAAAGTGTTTCATAGAGGATAATAATAGCCAATGTATCCTAAGACTCCATTTCCCTTCTCAGGACACCATAATTAAAAACCACAGAGTGGGTGGATTGTAAAACAATGGTCTGGGCTTTTGTTGTTGTTGTTGTTGTTGTTGTTGTTATTGCTGTTTACCTTTCTGGAGGCTCACAATAGAAAGTACAAACTCAAGGCAGCTCAGTTTTTGATTATATAAGATCAAGGCTTCACTTCTACAGCCATTTAGCTTCACACACTTTCTTATAAGTTCCATCTGCAAATGTAGTCTTCTCTAATTCCGAAGTAACTGCAATACGCAATCCAGAAAGAAGATCAAACCATGAGATAGATCAATTCTAAAATAAAGTCTTGTAGGGACAAAATTGCAATCTGAGTAGAGATTTTATGTAAGGATCATAGAGGGGCCTAGTTAAGTTCATAGTGCATGGATCCTTAACCCAATTCAATCATGTGTTATAACATTTAAACTATCCGTTTTTTCATATGTAACTAGGAGTTAAATACTTGCCTCCAAAGTCTACAGAGAGGATTAAACAGGGGCATTCACAAATGGTTCTAAATGTGTGACTTTGACAACACCCAAATACTACAACATTTATTTGACTGAGCTGAAATTGGAATGATGTTTTCCCAGCTCCTGACATAAGAAAGCCATCATGAATCATTAATTGGCTAATGTTGAATAAGACGATATGATTAAATAAAAGCTGTTATATGCATGCTAGCAATCGCAGTTCCTTGCAGTGTCTATCAACATTTATGACATGGGCCATCCTGTCATTGCTTCTATTCATATAACTGCTAGAATTAGTTCCCTGCAAAACATCTATTTTCTGCTCCTACAAAGACTCCTTTGAACTTTAATACTGCACCCTATCTATAGTACAATCCAACCTATCTTATTTCATCGGATTGGAATCCATTCACCCTTCTGCAATCTATTTGTTTGTAGGGGTAGGGGCTGTTGGGGGTTGAACTCAAGGCCTGGCACTTGCTAAGCTGGCAAACTACCACTTGAGTCATATCTCCAGCCCTATTTTCTTTCCCTCCTGGTTATGTTTGAGGTTAGTGTCACTTTCAATCTAACTATACCTTTAGGCTGCAGTCTGTTTACTTTAGTCTTTCCCTTGTTGCTGGTGAAATGTGACTTTTGACCACCTCCAGCTTCCCTCTGGGGTGTGTCTCAGACTTTTCTGCTCAGACTGTTCTAGAATCAGTTTTACTATTCTTGGCCTCCGATGTATTTGGCTGACCTCCCAAGGAGATCATTCCCCCACTGTGCACTTCTCATATATTGCTTCTAACTGCTGCCTCCATGCAACATGTCCATTAGCCTTTTTCAGCAAACATGCATTCAATGCCTGTCAGGATTAGGGCATTGTTCTGTAATTAATAAAGATACAACACCCATGTAACCGGTAGTTGATTCCTTATTTCTTGAGCTTGAACTCAGTGCCAGCCATCTGATTTTTTTTTCCTCAAGGATAGCATTATAGAATTTTGGTGGTTAATTGGAGATAAGTGTTTCACAGACTTTTCTATTTGAGCTGGCTTTGAACTATGTTCCTCAGATCTCAGCCTTCTGTGTAGCTAGGATTACAGGCATGAGCCAGTGGTGCCTGGTAAGTTATGTTGCTTTGATTATTCTTTCTTCCCCTCCAGTGGGTAAGGTTTGTGAACCAAGGAACTATGTCTACCGTAATCCCTAGGACTCAACATGGAAATCAATTCACAAGCAGAGATCAGGCCAATTCAGGGAATGTATGAATAGATGAATAGATACAGAGATCAAAAGACAGTGCTAGTGTTGGCAAAATTCAGCTCTTGGTTGTTATATCTGCCTGGGGAAAAGGCCCCTTTACTTTGTTTTCTTCCTGTGCATCCTAGAAATCTCCACCCAGCACCTATTTTCCTCGGCAATTGGCATGCCTGGGGGCAGTGGGGGGTACCCCAGGTACTGAGGTCACTTCCTCATCAGCTGAGGTCACTTCCTCTACTTCCCTGGTCATGCTTCCTTTGGACAGTGAGAGAGTCTCTAGTCTCTGAATCCACTTCCTCATTTGCTGTAGTCACTTCTCTCATCTTTCCTTTTATAACTCCATTCACCTACAGCCCCCTCTTCCTTTTCTCTTCTCCCTCTTCCATCTCTTCTTCTCTTCCTCCCTCATTTCTTCTCTCTATGCACAACATCTTCTCCTATGGTCCAGCAGTCTTCTCTTCCCCCGCCCCCCAGTAAACTCTTTACTGCCTACACTTATGTGTGGATCTCTTTTTTGAGAACCTCACACTGAGAACTGACAGGTTGGCCTGAGGGATTTGTCTCAATTGGGTACTTTGAAGGCTTGGGAAAGATCCATCTCAGTGGGTACTGTTATTAATCAGTGAAAAGCCCTTTGGAAGTGATGGCCTCTAGAGCCCTCATATCCTAGTTCTCTGATGCTTGGACTGAGTGGCAATAGATTCATCTCAAGATAGAAATGAGAGCACCCATTCCTGCCATATTCTTCCTAATACTCAGTGACCCATAATTGCAACTAATCATAGCCATAATCCACTTATTATGAGTAGGGCTACTAGGCTGAGTGTTATCCATGTTTTGTTTCACTTAATGAGCCTATAAAGTAAGGACTATATTTATCCTGATTTTACACATGAGGAAATTGAATGATTAGGCAGATAACTGAAACTTCAACTTCCTTCTAAGCTTATGAGCAGTGACTTAAGCCCATGTATTCCGATCCCAGTGCCCAAGTGCTTTAACAGTATTTTAGTCCAATTTTTAATACTTGGCCACCCATTAACTATCTGTGTCACAAGTAGTCTACTTGGACCATGCTCCTACACCACATTTTCTGATCTCCTAATAGTTTATCTCAGAGCCCATTCTACTAAAAGGCAGTATTCACATTTGCAACCAGTATATCGATATTATCTAAACAATTTCATCATTTCCAGGTGTATTTACTATCATATAATCTACGTTTGAGTTTGAGAGCTACTTTCTGCCACTGTGGTCGCAATGCAGCATACTTTTCTCACCTATACATTTCATATGTATACCTGCAAAGAACAAAAGAGAATGTGATAAAAGCAAACTCAAAATAATAACCTCCCAGAATGCAAGATCATAGAGACAATGGGGCAGTGAGCGGGTTGATCAAAAATAGCCCAGGAAAGTGAGAATCAACATAGTGGATGGGTTTGTATCCCAAGAGCCATCAGTGGATAGCATCAGAGTATAATCATTCTTCCTTCTGCAGTTTAGCATCACAGATCTCCAGACACAAGATGTTTGTTTAGCAAAATTACTGCTCAGGAAAGACTTTACATCATCCACTTCCTTTGGCTTTAAGCAACTAGTGATAGTAGAAAGGCAGTGTTGGTGTAGAGGAAATATCAGTGTCAGCTAAAGAGAATTAAGTCCAATTTGACTCTAACAGATAAATTATAGTTATGTCTGATCTTGGGTGTCTGTAAAACACAAGATGGATATTAGCTTGCTTTCAGTTGTTTTTTTCTTTGTTTTAAAATTTGTTTTACATTTTTGTTTGCTAGCTTGTTTTTTTTTTGTTGTTTTAACTTTCTTCAGGTGCAAGGGCTTGAACTTACAGTTTCATACTCTAGTTTGGCTTTGAGGCTTATAGTCTATCACTTGAGCCATGTCTCCACTTGTCAGTTTTGTTGGCTAAGCAGACAGGAGAGTCCCATGGAGTTTTCTGTACAAGCTAGCTTTAAATCACAATTCTCAGATCTCAGCCTCCTGAGTAGTTAGGGGCATAAGCCATCAACATCTGGCTTACTTTTGGCTTCCTAAGTCTTTGTTCAAAATGAGAAGAAATAATAGGAATACAGGATAAAAGAGAATCTCCAAAGCTGTGAGCTGCAATCTCGGCAATGGTAGCTAGTGCCCTGAACTATTGGAAACAGCCTGCTCCAAGTATTCTCGAGCTTTGAGTGGACACAGCTATTTGAGGGACCACCTAGTGCTATGGTACCTTGAAGACTTGCCAGGTCTATGTACAGCAGCCAGTGGGTTGGCTCAGCTTGTTGGCCACAACTTGGCCACTTGCTTTGCTGAAACTTGCCAAGCCATTGCTTTCTCAGGGCCATGATCAAGAGGCCCTGATCCTGTGTCCTTGGAAGATTTTTTGGATCTGATTGCAACCAGTACTGCAGAGAATGTGATGTACTTAATGAGGCATATAAATGCCTGGATTACTGGAACTGGTGGTGGAGAGAGGCAGTGAACTCACATAATGCCAGAAAGGAAGAAGGATGCATTGCAAGAAAAACAGATTCCTTTATGTAAGAAATTGTAGCTACATTTAGAGTTAAGTATCAGACATAGGGACAACTCCCCAGAATCTGGTCATTGCATATAAACACTGCAAACTCTTGAATCCATGCAACATCTGGGCACTGTGCTTCTTTTCCTCAGGCAGGACTGGAGCTCCCTCAGAGAAGCTTTGCCTGCAGCTCATCCGTGCAGCTCTTAGAGACCTGTGGACCCAATCTCCATTTTCTTTTGCTGTTGGCAGTTCTTTTGGAATAATTTTGCACATCTGATTGGATCTCTAAACTGAATTTTCTACAACTAGTGCCAGCATTAAGCAGCTCCTCTGCAAACCCACTCATACATCTGTAGAAAGAAACCTCAATGCACCTATCATCCACCCAGTTACACTCCTACTTCTGTCATATTATTCCTTTCCAGCCATTGTGAAGTTGTCCTTCCCCTATGTAGTTCCATGGGGTTGTACAGAATGGGCACAAAAATCTGAAGGAGCCCTCTTCACAGCATGCTCCCCATCTACCACACTGACAGGCTCCACCTCCTCAGCCCTGTTGCCCAGATCTCTTTCTTTCCTAACACCCAGCCTCTCTGCCTACTCCTGTCCCCCTGTAACCCCTAGTGAGGAAACCAAGACATCAACATTTCCTTACCCAGGATCCCAGTCTGCTCTGGCTCCCTATAGTCAACCCTGAGGGAGGATGACAGTGAAAGATAAAGGGTCTGCTGCATCTTCATGCATTATAGGAGTAGTCATTCTTGGACTATGTTAGGAAAACTTGGGGAGTTTTAAAATTACATATTTGAGAGCCTTGTTTCAGAACTACTCAATCAATGAGCACCTCTGGGAGTGGGATTGTAAAGCATGTTTTCTTCACATGGAATTTTGGTAGCTTCTAAGCAACTATCTAACTTCCCAGCCTATATCTTTAGCACTCTGCCGAATGCTGAGCTACAAGCTTCTCTCCCAGTCTGCATTCCCCATATGAACCCGAATCCCATCCTTCTCCCCTTCCTTTATAATCGTTTCCTACTTTGCAACTGCACACTTTTTTTTAGCGGTCCTGGGGCTCAAACTCAGGGCCTGAGCACTGTACTAGGACTTTCTCGAGGATACAGCTCTGCCACAGTACCACTTGCAGCTTTTTCTGTATATGTGGTACTGAAGAATCGAACCTGGGTCTTTGTGCATGCTAGGCAAGCACTCTACACCTAGGCCAAACTCCCAGCCCCCTTCAGACTCTTATTAGAAAGGTCAACATCATTTTTATATTTCCCTTAGCTAAGGAATTCTAGCAATCATGACTGAGCCTTTCCTCCACAATCTGCCCCTATTTTTTCCATATATTTTTATTGCAATTAATAGAAGGGTTACCAGACAGAAGGTGCATTACTTCCCAAACATTGATACCGTTTCTCAAGTCTTGGTCCCCATTTCTCTCCCCCCACCCCGCCCCTCATCTTGTTTTCCCTCTTCCCTATCCTATTTCAAATAATCAAATATGCATATGTACAATATATCAGATAACAAGGTGAACTACTGTAACAATATGAGATAACCAAGTCTGCGCCCATTTTTATTTCAGTGGATCATGCATCTCACCAGACAGTGATCATAGTCAGTCATGGGCTATCTTATCTTTGACAGTCCATCTCTGATCTGGTTGCCACAGCAGAACCAAATCATGATTTCAAAACTCAGAGTAAATGTTGTCATTTCCATGGCTAGAAACTCCTGCCTACCAGAAAAGCATGGTATTAATGCTACATGCACTCTAATCAGAACACCCTTTAGCCCTCTGCTCCATTCCTCACCTGGTATGGCCCCTTTGTGCACACATTCCTGACATATGGCTTCCATTTTCCATCCATGCTTTTGTTCATTAATTTTGCCACCATATATGTGTTTAGTACCCATTACATGCTTGGAACTATGTTAAGGACTGAGCTTCAATGAAAGTCAGAGCTTCTAAGCTCTGACTTATATCAATAATGATCTGTTGATCATTAAAATAAAATAAGTGCCATACTAGGGGAATGAAGAAGCAACGATGGCTCTCAAGTAGGCAGTTACATGTATGTATGAACTTTTATACCTAAGAATCTTTTGAGATAGACCATTATTATTTTGATTTCATGTGAGATGAGCTGAAATCTCAAGGGAACTGAAATGAGGTGACAGCAGTCCCCCATATAGGAATTCCACCATCAAAGTAACAATACCAGGCTTTAGTTTCTGCCCTTAATCTCATTCTTCCTTCTAATTCACATGTCTTTGCAGCAGCCCCATGGGCAAGCTTTCTCTTCCTGATAGAAGCACTTCTTTTCCAAAACTACAGTATTTCTAAATCCTGCTGCATAAACCAATCCCTCATCATTGGCTTCTTATGGTGACTTCTACTGAAGCTATATTTTATTTATATTTGTTTTTGTGCTTACAGGAGGCAGCACTGTATCTTGCAATGGTCATTTCCCAGTAAATGTTTGTTGAATTAAGAAATAAATATTTTAGTCAATGGGGATATTCATTATAGCCTATATGTATTTGAAACTCTTTACTACCAAAGACTGGGCAGATATTCAAAAGACTTGTAGTCTCTTCTCCCTAGAGAAGCCAAACTATTATTGCCTTGATGTTTCCTTACCAGCCTGGATATAAACCAATTCTAATTTCAAATGTATGTATTCCTTCCACCCCCACCCCTTACATCATGATCTTCCGTGGGTTGGGGTTTGGGGAGGGGGAAGACTTCCATCAAATATTCCAATTCACTGTGCAGGAAGACAACTTTGCAGCGACATCAAAAGCTGCACATATTTGTCCATTTCCTGCTGATAACATACACAATTTTTTTTCTTTTCCAAATCCATCATTTAAATCCAGGTGGGAGGGTATGAGTCAGAGAAATACCACTGCTTTTGGCTGATGACAGCAGCATAATCATTTGTATTTTCCACAACCTGCAAAATGTCAACATATTAGAAGAAGAAAAAAATTGCAGACATTTCACATTTCATTTCTGATGAGATTCCTCATCACTGGCTCACCCCCCCCAACACACACACTGTGAGTCATTGACATCTGGCTATTAGCCTAAGCATTTAGAATTTAACAGCAAGCATTCGGGTGTGCTGATGTCAGCATCGACTGAGAGCTTCAGCAGAAGTCGTCTTGTCTCTGTCAGGTTTGTGATGAGCTTATAGATTTGAATTCGTGTCTGATTATTAACTTGCTAAGCTCTTGTCTTTGTGGAAAGCACAAAGGCGGGAGTGTTAAAAGAACAAAATAAAGATGGCTGCCTTGTATTGTGTCTTTACCCACCATGTTAGTAGTACGGCAAAGTCTAGTTAATCTCACTTGTAAAACAACTCAGTACCATGTTTTTTTTTTTATTTCCCCACTGTAATTAAAGACAATGGAGGAGAAGTTTCCTTTGAAGAGAAATGAGGTACCTTCATCAGCCGACACTACTGAAAATAGATTTCTGTTTCACCAACAAGTGTAACGCATACATCCTCTAATTAGATTTCTTTGCTTCTCTTTTAATCACCAAGAACATCATTATCCTTTTGGTTTCTCATTAGGAAGGTCATGCGGTTCATAATCTATCCAAAACCTATCCAAATTTCAGAACAAAACGCTATCGTAAAGAGACTTCAGATCTTCCGTTCATCTCCCTGTGCTATCAACAAGTTCAACTTGCTTGTGGGGTTTCCTTCTCCTTATTGAACACAAATTCCCCTCCCACCTGTCATTCAAATTACAGCTAGCCAAGCTATAGTTGCTAAAGAAGAGTGCTATATTTTCATTAGAATCTGGAGAGGAAAAACAGTAATACCTTCCAACACCTTCATCACTTACCAAGTACACTACATTTTTAAGCTTCAGGGTCTCTTACAAAGCAGGTTCTCATCAGGATGTTTATGAATTTATTTTTTTCCTGGGACTTGTGTGTTGATTCTGGTTATTGGGATTGTCAGCAACCTGTCATTCAAGAGGAGATGAGCTACACATCCTTGAATGTAGTCACATACATAGTGTCAGAATGGACAGGCTTGATTGAGTTCCTGTGCCTTATTTGTGAGAATAGCTGCATTCCATTTGAAAACCTCAACCTAACTTGCTGCTTAAATCTCTAATCTTAAGAGTGACAGTGGCTCATACTTGTAATCCTAACAACTCAGGAGACTGAGATATGAGAATCATGATCCAAAGCCAGCCTGGGCAGAAAAGTCCATGGAACTCTTATCTTCAATTAATCACCAAAATTAGAGGTGTGGTAGAAATTGTAGAGTTTCATCCTTGCATGAAAAAAACAAGCAGGAATGTGAGGCCTTGTATTCAAGCCCCAGTGCTTTCATTACATAGAGAAGTGGCAGACAGATAGACAGACAGACAGACAGACAAAAGAATTTTGTTTATAATGGATATAACTTGCCAAAATAAGTAGATTATTAAAAGTAGAATTCATTTTGTTTCTTTGTTTATTATTTGTTTTACGTGACTGAAACTCAAGTTGAGCATTTCTAGCTATACATCCATTGACCTGTATGCTAGTTTTCCAAAATTTGTCTCTTGGTCATTGTTGTCTCCCTATCTTGTTTTTCCACATGCTACAGACTAACTTATGTTTGTGTGCACGTCTATCCCCAAGGTATTCTGTTGTCACCCACAGTCTGTTTTGTGACTTGGCATTCTCATTTTATAGTTTTATTTTCAAAGATGCTCAACTTCAGGCATGAAGAAGCAATTAATTTTTAGCATTTGAAAGGGTGAAAGAGGAGGGGCTGGAAACCTAGGAAGAGGCATAATTACATGTTCTCACTGTCAATTTATCCTGACTAACAGAAAGTATTTAATGAAGCCTGATATTTGTAGCAGTCATTGTTGTTGAATTGAGTCATTGTTTACCATAAAGTAGGATTATTTAACTATGGCATTTGTCCAGAGAAAGAATTGGACTTTTAAAGTCCAATACTTTGTCAGAATAACTAGTCTTAGGAAGCTCTATGTATGTCACACACACAGACACACTGGTTCTAGAGCTAGGGCCTGCTGTCCTCCCTTAGCTTCCCTTCTCCTTCAAGGCTGGCACTCTTACATTTGAGTCACACCTCCGCTTCTGATGTCTTTTTGTTAGTTAATTGTAGTTAAGAGTCTTATGACTCCTTCCCAGCTGTCTGTAGACCATCATCCTCAGATCTCAGCCTTCTGAGTAGCTAGAATTACAGTTATAAGAGACCAGTGCCTGATATTAGGAAACTTTTTGTCTATGATTAGCAGATACTTCATGTCTCTGGGGGAAAAAAATCAAGCTAGTCACTAGTCAATACTAAGTTTGCTTTTGGCTGGAATTTGACAACTCTTGAGAACCTAGTTTCTCACAGAATCTCTTTACTTAGAGCAAGATCCCTCACAGCATACTATTTTAGGGATCGTCAAGCACCAGTCTAGCTCTAATTCACCTTATATGCATCCAGCTTTTATTCACACTCAGTTATTTGCTCAGGAGCAGGATACACCAAAACCTTTTCCTGAAATCTTAGTGAAAATTCCTGAGCTGCTCTTCCTGGGTCATATTTCCTTGCTATCTTCCAGAGCCTCCTCTGGCCTTTATTCAAGTGAATTTCAATTTACAGGGGTAGAACACAGTCTTGCAAATCTGCCTCCATTTCCAAATATTGGATTCACAGCTTTAGATAGGAACTCTTCCAGTAACAAATTACAGAAAAACACAAAACCACAAATATATTCTTTAACATTTTTGTTGAAGTTAATAGGGATGCCATATTGGGTACCATACAGCTTAAGAAACCCAGGCAACAGCTATCTGAATACACTCTGGCTTAGGGAAACTATTCTCATTCTGACTCTGAAGGCATGTGTTTATACATTCACATAGCCTCTGCTAAGTCCAGGGTGATAAGTTGCTCCACTTCCCTTTCTTCCTCTGAAACATGATATGGCCCTGCGGCTTCACTCATCTGATGACTAAAAAGGCCTATTGCAGCCATGTGTGAGTCATGAGACATCACAGAACCATACCAACTTATATAAACATACACAATCAATACCTTTTCTTTTTTCCATTTATTGTATTATCTTTCTTATAATTATTTATTATTATTATTATTAGCCTTAGTTGTAAAAAACAAAGTTACCATTCCTTGCAAGTTAAAATTTTTCTTAAGTTAGGAAAGTGGCTAGCATGAAAGAATCCAGCACTCAACAGACGTGCTTTTTTTTCTTCATTTCCTCAGATAGTGTAAAGATGCGATTAAGTGCATTAGCCATGGTTAATGACTTTTGTCTCAATATTCCAACCCAGAGTGTAGTAGAAGAATGGAAATTATTTGTTTTCCTTTTCCAAACAATGACTGAACTCTACCATGTAGAGCAGCAGCCAAATCTGAAATGTGTCCAGGCTCTGTATGACAAAAAGTAATGCTGTTTTTAATCCGTGTCAGAGTGGATTAGATTAATTCTCTGGCTATTGTAGCCTGATCATTTTTTTCATACACTGATTGACCTAAGGCATTTTGGCAGTAAATAGCGTTATCAACTGATATTGCCAGGCAGGTTCTCCTTATCCCTGCTGAAAACCAAAACAGTTTCCTAAAACCATGTACAAACACCAGCCAAAAGATAATAAAAAAAAATGGAAAGTGGTTGATGCCAATTGCTCATGCCTGTAATCCCAGTCAGGAGGCTGAGATCTAAGGATTGAAGGTGGAAAACAGAAAAGTCTGAAATATATGATTTCCAATTAACCAGGGAAAAGAAAACCCAAACCCAAAACAAAGAAACAGCCATCTGAAATGGAGGCATTGTCCAAGTGGTAATATGTTAACACTTAGACTGAGAGTGGGAAGATATAAATTCAAGTCCCAGTGCTGCAAAAATTGATTGATTGATTGATTGATTGATTAAAAAGGGATTGTGTAGGTGGTTAGGAATGTTAGGCCTGTTTTAGGATGAGATGGTCATGTAATAGAGCTGAAAATCACAAAGTACCAGTTGAAGAAGGCCATAACAGTATTAGATGTAAAGTCACCATCTGTATAATAACTTAGAAAGTGAAGCAGAAGAAACCTACAGGCCATCAAACCCCATTTGCTCTCAACTTGCAGATGGAAAGACCAGCTGAGAAACAACAGTGACAGATATCAAGTTCCCAATTCATTGTTCCCATTACTACTCCCATGATGCTCTGGTCCCCAATAAGCATCATATAATATGATCTTCCACAGAGCAGAATGAGTTGTAAGAATCAAGGGCACAGACTCAAGGACAGTGATATATTTCTGTTTCAACTCTAAGTGTACAAGTTTTATGGCCATAGGATACTCTATCTCACATAGTTGGTTATTTTTCATGATTAAAACATTTAAAAAACATTTAAAGTATTAAAGGAGTTATGGTTAGAATCATACTTTCTACATAGAGAGCCCCATATGAGCGTGCCTTTAATAGCCTCAACAAACCCAACAGCCTGTGTCGCTCCTAAATCACCCTTATGGGTTCCCTCTTTGGCATAGTTGTAATGCTTCCACCCAGGGATCGACAAGCACTTCACCAAACCTTCATAACCTATTGGTTCTCATTAGGATTCCTCTCTTTCTGTCCATGTTGAACTCTTCTATGCTTTATTTGCCTTGTCCACTTCCTCTTTTCCTTGGCTTTTACTACATCCTGTCTTGCATCAACAGCATGACATTACCAGAAATGCTCATGTCCACTGACAGAATCTGAGATACAATGATTCCTGCACTCCAACATTTTTAACTCTCTAATGTAGATATTGAATTCAGTAGAGTTTCTCTGGCAAATATCAATGCCATAAATTAGCCAGAGTCATAAATATGTATATATATATATATCTATGCAATGAAGTTTCTATGTGTCATATACAAAAAACCTGAAAGATTCTTCTAAAAGAAAGCATATGTGCTCATGTACTCTTTCATATCCATTAGCTCTGCATCCCTGAATTGAACTGAATGCTGATTGAATATACCGTGCTGCCTAGTCTGAGAGTATAGCTTAGTGATAGAATGCTAACCAAGGAGGGCAATGCCCTGGATCTGACCTCTGGGATTGCGTAGAGAGAGAGAGGAGACAGAGACAGAGACAGAGACAGAGAGACAGACACAGACACAGATACAGAGAGAGAAAAGAAGAAGGCAGGCAGGCAGGAAGAAAGGAAGGAAGGATAGAAGGAAAGAAGGCATTGTATCTGTGTTGAATGTATACCGATATGTTATTGTCCTGATTCTCAAAACTATATACCACAACTATATACATAGCATCTTCTATGCAATAGGTTTCATAAATAATCAAGAGATGTGTTTAACTCTGCAGGAAGATGTGTACAAATGCTATGCAAACACTATAGTTTTTAACATAATAAAGTTCATCATCTGCTGACTTGGTATCTCTAGAGGTTCCCTGACCCACCTATCCCAGCTAATACCTAGGCACAATAGCATTGATCTATATTTAGAGAAATACATTTTAAAGAACTCATGACCTTACAAATATGCATTGTTCATTTTCTTACAAATATTACTATTATTATTATTAATGTCAAGTAGTTGTACAAAGAAGTTCTCACTTAACAAAGCACTTTATGAATACAATGTAACTTGATCAATGTTACCTCTTTTAACATTCTTATCCATCCCTCTCCTAACCCCCCTTCTCTCACTTGTATTAATTTTTTAGGCTATACAAAGGATTGTTGCCTGAATTTTCCCCCTTTTCTCTTTTTATCCATCTTTTCCTTGGCCCCAGCCCTTCCCCTAAATCAGCTGAGTCAGAAAAATTGGGAGATTGAAAACAGACTTGGGTATATACTGAGATCTATTTTCATACAACAACCAAAAGACAAAATAAAATAAAATCCCCTAAATCATTCCTGTCTTGCCAAAGACAATATGCCTTCAATTGAAGCATTTTGCAACTTAGTACATTTTGTTGGCCAGTCTGATCAGTATGATGCCTTCAGATGTGTGTCACACGTGCTACAGGATCAAGACCCAAGCAAATTTCTATAAGTGATTGTAAAGCCTCCACAGAGACCAGAAGACCTGGCCTCTGAACTGGTTTGTGTATATTCTCTAATAGAATATAGTGCAAAGCCTCAGGAACCATATTCAGATTTGCTTACACTGGAAAACATTGGTACACCTGTTCTGGACACGAGGCATGCAGTAAGGACAAGCCTAGTTTATATTATTTGTCTTCCTAAGTATTTAGCCAATAGGTGGAAAGGATCAGTGCTTACGGTTCTGTGGTTGTGATCGTCTGACTCTATAGAATCTGGATCACTCCCTGGGGAATTGGGAAAGGATCAGAAAGACAGAGAGAAAGGATAGGAAAGAGGAATTATCCTGCAGGATTAACCATCCTGTGGCAGTTTGTTTTGAGGCTCCTATATTTTCTTTGCTGCTGTTGCATAGTTACCATTGACAGCTAAGAGAGACAAAATTCACACTCTACAAAACTCTTAAGGATAATCATTCCTCTTTTCTCGACAGTTTTGGAAGGATCCTCCCACAATGCCTAAATCACACATATTGAGGATTCAAAGTCAGCTATGACAATATCTTCTTCCCTTTTTTTTCCTTCTCCCTAATTACTTCTCGACCTTTTTGACTCTTTGCTTCTCCTATGCTTGACTGTACTCAGCTCTATCTGTGATGGATTTTATCTCCATAGCGAAAGAATAGAAGTAACACTTATGAAGGACCTTCAAATTGTGCCTTGCCATGAAGTCCTGCCTATTGGCCTAAAATTTGGGGTGATGGAAACACACGACTGCCCTCAGATAGTCCTATTCATTCATTTTTTAAAACTATAGCCTTCCAGAGCAGGTCATAGCGGTCAAGATAACACAATCATTTATCCCTTCGGGTTTCCAAATCCTCCTCAAAGATGTATTTCACCAGACAAGACAGGGTCAAGGCAGGGGAAGGGTTGGAACTAAGAGGAATGCTCACAGAGAAGCATGTCTGTGCATTTGCTTGTTGGGGGAAGAAGGATGGTGTTCTTGGGTTACATGCTAATGGACCTGTTTTTTCTTTTCTCCCTCACAGGGCCTGGAGCAGTCATTGATGGTGTAAACTCGGCTTCTAGAGCACTGGCTTGTCTCTGGCTCTCAGGGACTCTCTTTGCCCACTTCTTCATCAAGTTTTGATAAGAAATCTTAGGTCCTCTGAGCAACGCCTGCTTCTCCATATCACAGACTTTAATCTACACTGCAGAGGGCAAACTGTTTGGGATACTTTTCATTTCTTGTTTATTTCATTTACTATTTTTGGTTTCATCACCTTTATTTTTCTTTTTGAGTTTTTGATTTGACGATTTTCCTGTTGGAATGAATGGGGCTGGGGGGAGGGGGGAAAGGGGTCTAAAATGTGTAGGATAATCCATCATTGGTGTCTTTAGAAATGGAATCTGCTCCTGATAACTTGGCCACCAACTTTATTTTATCTCTACTTCTCTTCCTTCCATTACCACCAAATTTCTCAGCACACACACACACACACACACACACACACACACACACACACACACACACAAACAAAAAACGTAAGTTTCAAGTAGGCAAAACCATTCCTCTTTCTTATGATAAACACCCTGAAGACCCAACTTGACTCACAATGTAGTACAAAGCAAAAGTTGCATTCACTCAATTATCTTCATCATTGAAGCTTACAATCATTTTCCTGGTTATACTGTATACATCCTTTCCTCTATGTTTTTATTACCTAATTCTTTTAGGGTTCATATTTTCATTTTCTACATGATTATCTCATTATACTCATGTATATATGCACCCATATATGATATGTGTGGGTATATATGTGCATATGCACATATCTAATTAAGTACATGCATATCTACATATACATACACATACATATGTTCATATAAGCTGTAAGGATTACAGGTTGGAATGACACACTCACTCCAAAACTAAAATTCTATAACTGTAGTTATCAAAACACACCTGAGCATATTAAAGATAGTACTTCTAAACATGCTATGAAACTCATAAAAAATTATCAAGAGATGGCTGATTATTTGCATTCCATCAATCCATCAAAGTATCCAGAAGATATCATTCATCTCTTCAGCCAGTTATCTGCCATCATTTCTCCCAAGTAATCTGTTTACTCTATTTATCTCTCTATCAATATAACTATCTAGCAGTCCTTTCTATTTCTCCTTCCACTGCTTACTACCAATTCATGACCATATATCCCTAATCATACTCCATTTTATTGTCTATTCCATTGTATTAATTTCTCTTCTACCATCATCAGAAATTGGCACCTTACAAATTGCCTATAAACTTCGATATGAAAGCCAATGTTTTGAACAGGCAAACTATTGGGCTCTTTGGAATATGGAAACCCATCCACCCTAAAACTAGATTCTACTCACAGATGAGCAAAAAAAGCTACTTCAATATCAGTCATTCATGAGTCTCAGAAGACACTATTTCATAATCCAACTTCTTGGGAAACAGAGCAGCCCCAGAGAAGTCTTGATTAGTACCACATTTCTTCCTTCACAGCAAATGGATTAAGGTACAAACCATCATACTTCTCTCAGCCTTCAGGAAAGTGCATGTCGGTAACTTATAGGACCTTCTTTGAGCTGTCAAAGATCTACAAGAAAACACATCTCTCTTTCTCTCTCTCTCTCTCTGCAATGTAATGACAGCAGTCCACTTGCCAAAATGTGATAACTATAGCCATGTGTCTCCTTTCCAGCTTGAACTGTTTGAAAACTATCCAGTGAAAGGCTGATGGAGGCCAATTACATGGCGGGTATGTTGACAACTCTGGTATTTGTTTCCGGAAGCTCTTCTGAGCTGAGGGTACTTGAGCAACTGACTTAATTTCTAAACACTTGATTAAATACAACACTGCAAACAGAAGGGGGAGAAAGTGCAAAAGACACGATTTTCTCTGACACAGGATGCTTCTCTAGCAGCTTGGCAGAAGAAGATCCTCAGTTTTTTTTTTAATTTTTTTTTCTGTTCAAAGCAGATCTAGTGTACAAAGAAGAGCACATCTTATCTTTCTACCATTGCCTCCTAGTACACGAGGGACTCAGCAAACAAGGGAGCCTCTATAATACAAATGAGAGGTGAAAACTAACCAGACCAGCCTAATATGGAGTGAAAAGGAGAATCAACAAGGACTTCCTTACAGATTTACCTGCCTCTATAGGAAATCACTTTCAGGATTACATTCTACAGTACTAATATATACATATGAACTCCATAGAGTTCCATTTTCTTAATGCTTAGTTGATATCTCTTGCTCCCATGTAAGTGCTCTTTTGGTGTATGTTAACACGTGAGCACCACCCCTAGTGTGAGGAAATAGATACATATCTATATATACATATATGCAATTGTAGGCTGTGTTGGCTTACAAAAGTTAGATACTGCTGTAAAAGAATACCTGAGGTCAGCAAAACTAATATTATACCCACTAGCTATAAACAAACATCTCTGTTTCCTAATAAGCTGCCCAGAGCCAGCTTCAAGGGAACATAAATGATGTGCCAATAGCAGTCCATTGAGTTCAAGTTCCAGAGACCATCACAAGCAGGTGCAAAGTCAGAATTAAAGGCCAGATGTCACATCCTTCGTATCTGTTACCTCACTGGGCACTGGAGAGTTAGGTTAGGGTCAGACATTGCATGAGACGAGAACCTACCACTTCGGTGTTCTGCTGATACTGGATTAAAATAAATGTGGAAGCTGTGGAGAGAAGAATGGTTGTTTTTTGAGAACACAGTGCTTGCAATGGACAAGATATGCCTGTTCTTCACTTCAAGACATGTAATAAATGAGGTGTCTCTCATCTGTGTAAGCAGATCATCAGAAATCTTTGAACCCAATGAGGCTGGCCTTGGTATCACTATGACACTCTGCTCTTCTCCCTTCTACTGGATATGAAGAGGTACCTCTTCTGGTCATATTCTAGAGGGAAAACATGTTACAGTCAATCCTCTGGGATAAAGAAAATCAAGTATATAAAATCCAATTAAGCAGAGCATGGAACTGAATATGTCTTTGTCACACCATGCTCCAGCTTCTGTCTTATTTGGGTTATGTTGGTCTCACCAACATAGCATTTTGCAATGGTAGCTGTTACCCAGTGTCTCGAAGCATAGATACAGTAAATGATTACTACAGACAACATCCATACTTATGTGTATGCTGTTCCAAATTCACACATGGAGGATGGATGGGTAAAACCCACTGGACATATTTTTTCAGGGTGATAATAGTATGGATGGGAAGGGATAAGGAAGGGTAGGAGAAAGAAAGAAAAAAAGAAGTCTTCAAGCAAATGATAGCTCAGTGTGGAGTTTCCAAGAAGAAAGAAAACCAAATAAGGCTTAGAAGGATTTTAGGTAACAGCCATTCAGAACTCAGCAAAAGATGCTATTCTTAAACTTTTCTCTTTCCCCCTACAAGTTAATATGTACTTCCACCAAAGTAATGCCAATGGAAGTGCTGGTGGTAGAGGCCTGGCCAAGTTTGTGTTGCAGTAATTTAATGTCAAGTGCCTGATGCAGTCATCTGCAAGACTAAACAAGCGTGTTTAGCTTTTTCTCATTCTCATTTTGATTGGGGAGATTGGAGATGTAGGTGAGTAAGTGTAGAGCTCAATGCAGGATTGTCTAGTTGTGGGGTGCAATTATGCACTACTGAATGGAAGGAAAGGGGAAGTTTTGTGTAATAAAGATGGCTTGGCCTCTTTCTTCTGAAGTCCATACCTTTCCCTACAGGATGCTGTTCATTCATGAATTGTGCCATCAGTTCTCCAAGTGTGATGGGAAAGAGAGTGTGTCTGCGATTTTACAGTTGCACTTGTGTTTGAGGTCTTTTTTCTGCATCAGCCAAGCCTACCAGCCTTCAACAGAGAAGAACTGGCAAGTTTTACATACATTAGAAAAACTACCAAAAGAACAGGAAATGCCAGTAGGGGTAGTTGATCCCAGAGAGATCCAGTGTATCAGAAATGGCTGGAAACTGAGTTTTCAAGTTTTGGTTGAAGCTTCTAAGGCAAATGGGAACTTGTTCTATGTAGCTACATATGACTGTCCTCAGTTCCATCATGGAAGGAGAGAAAGAATGGCTGGAGATGGTTTCACAAATTAGAAACTGAGTTCTCAGAGACAGCAAAGCTAGCTTTGTTATATTTAGAACCAGCCCTCCCCACCTAACTCCCCCCACTACCAGAAAAAAAATTAAGCCCTTTTTAATTAGGGACAGCATTACTTTTCTTTTTCTATGTTCTTTTTATTTATGTATTTTTGGAAAATGCATTTTTGTTTTCTCCGATAGCAAATATCTTTGGTCTTTATACAAGCCCTGTTCTTAAAATCTCTCATACCTTCCCTTCCTATAATTAAAAAGCTTCCCTGTCATCTCTTTCTTAACAAGATAAGTTTGAACCGTTGCAGTAAATTTCACAGGTGTAAAACTGGGAAGGCGACATTAGAAAAAAATATGATGAAAATTCCTAGTGACCACGGAAAGCAAACAAATAAAAATGCCAGTCTCATTTCCCTCGTTTCTTACTTAAGAGAAGAGAAGTAAATGAAAGGAAAAAGAAATAGATTTGCAATTAAAAGATGTGGCAAAAAATGATAGAGCAGAACTAGAGCAATTTAGTGTTTAGGTGCAGAACAGTTGGTGCCTAAAGGATGTGGAGTGGACTTAATTAGAGTCAATTGTCCTCCTGGAGAAAGTAGCCAGCTAAGTCTGATTTCCAGCATTTTGGAAGAGATTCCTTTCTGTTCCTTTCAATGGTGCCCGGTAAGGCACACAGTTTGTTTCACACCACGGAGTGGAGAAAGAACAATTATGAACCCTCCACTGTCCTGGTGGGCCTACATCCTACATTATTTGGCAGGTTAATAAGGATATCAATAATAATAATAATGCTAAGTAATAATAGCTGCCCTGTGTTAGTGGAAGGGAGCATTTTTAATCATTCAAAAAATTTGTGACATGTTAAGTGCAATTCTGAGGAATGTGTGGGTGTACAAAATGTATCTGTCAAGTTCAGAGTCCTCTAGATTTAAAAAAAAAACAAAAACAAAAGTATATATGACTTATCAATGGTGCCGTTAATAGCTGTGTCAGACAATGGGTGTGCCCATTTTTCACAATTATCCTTAAAAAACAAATCTATGTTCAAATGCTTTAAAATTTTATCACAAAATACAGAAGTATAACTTTGTTAGCTTTTGAGAATTCTTTTCCTTTTGTTTTTTCTTACTTTCTTTTTTCTTTCAAAACTCAATGAAGACTTGATTTCTGTCAATAATTGTATTGAGGGTGAATATACTACCTGAATTTTGTGCATGTTACATTGTAGTTGTAACCTTTTCTAATTCAGGATGAATATGAGATGGTTGTGATTGTGCAGTGTATCAATAAAGTTTAAAGAAATTTGTAACTCTTAGGGGGCTGTTTATTAGGAGATTGCTTTGAGATCCAGGAACCAAAACCAGAAGAAATAGGATATGCTTGCCCTACTCGAGTGTTTTAGACATTGAGGAGCAGGTGCAAACTGCGCTCTCTCCCTGTCTCTCTCCGTCTCTGTCTGTCTGTCTGTCTGTCTGTCTGTCTGTCTGTCTGTCTGTCTCTCTCTCTCTCTCTCTCTCTCTCTCTCTCTCTCCCTTTCTCTTTCTCTCTCTCTCTTCCTCTCTCTCTCTCTCTCTCGCTCTCTCTCGTTCCATTTCTTCCTTAGGCTCCTACACACCACTGTGTATACATATAGGAGATACTATGACTATTTGACATATTAGGTCTGTACATCAAATATCTATGCTATTTACACATAAAATGTGCTAGAGCATTCCTCCACTTACTATTTCTAAAATGTCATTCTTCCCAAGCAAAATCCCTGTCCTTTGTTACAATTCAGTTTCTTACCAACAATTCTTCGAAGTGAGCCTGTTGTTCTGTCATTAGGTGGAGGCGTGCGGTCTAGACAGGCATGGGTGCTTTTTTACCTGCTCTGTGTATGAACTTAATTCCATTGCTCCACTTCAAAACCTTCTGCTATCTCCCCTACTCTTTCAATCACTGGGTTTCTCAAGGCTTCCCATAAGTGAAGGCTAGGCATAATGTGCTGATTATGATTTGGGATGATTATGGTTTATGGATGAAGATTCTCTAGATTGTTTCCCAGAATATCTGAATTTATTGGAAAAGACCTTGAGCTAAAGTTATTAGATCAATTCTCTTATTGGTGTCCTCTGTAGATAAGGGCAAATCTGAAACATTCAAGAGTTATTCAAGCAGAGGATGCAACACAAACAACCTAATAGACTAAGGTGTGTGAGTATTTTTTTGAAAAAATCCAAATGACAAGTAAGCACTAGTTATCAAAAATAAAGTTTCCCCCTTCTTCAAGCTTATTGTGAGTAAATGGAGTTACCATTCTTGTAACCATGTTCACCTCTCTCTTCTGTACTCCATTTCCTCTCTCCTTTTTCTTTTTTTTTAATATCTTCCTTCCTTTTACACTTTATTCTCTCCGGTTCCTTTTAATAATACAACATTTACTCATGCTTTGCTGCTGGCAAAGGTATTTATCAGTCTTCACACCACTGCACATCAGTTTACTAGCTGATTCTTCTGCACTCACCTGTGTTATTTCCTCACATAGACAATCCTAATTCCATCCATGCAATTGTGACCTCCCTCATGTGACTGCTCTCCCATCTATTATTTAGGCCTGTCAATCCATCCCCCAAGTATCCTCCACCTAGCCTTTGGAGACATACCTATTTCCCATCCTACTTCAAGGTAATGGAAATTTCAGCTGTTATCTCTCTGCTCCACAAAGGCGGCTTTATCAAGTCATTCTTAAGCACTGCAACTAAATGATTGAATGTATTTTCATTATCTATGTGCCAAATATACTTTATTAAAAATACATGCATACAGAAATACTTTAAGAGAGATAGTGAGGCTACACCTGTTTCTACCAAGATGAATTACTGCAACGGGATAATGGAGGATTGGGGGTAAAGTGGAAAAGGCCAGATAACCAGGCATAGATGCTTAAGCTCCTTTTTGTAACTTAATTTTTATGTTGTTTATTTGTTGTTTTTTTTT
The DNA here is from genome assembly GCF_031878675.1 of Megascapheus bottae. Classification (NCBI taxonomy): domain Eukaryota; kingdom Metazoa; phylum Chordata; class Mammalia; order Rodentia; family Geomyidae; genus Megascapheus; species Megascapheus bottae. The sequence goes on along the minus strand of NW_028327771.1, from coordinate 697,011 downwards.
CTCTGCTACTAGGAATTGAATCTTGGGCCTTCTAAGATGGAAGCCTCAGCTCAATTTGGTTTTTGGAGTTGATTTTTTTTTGGTTGTTGTTTGTTTGGTCAGTTTTTTTGTTATTTGTTTTTGTGATAAGTGTCTTGAAAAATTTGACCCAGCCTGAAATATGAAATAGTTTTGTTTCCCACTTAGCTAGCTAGGATTGCAGGTATAAAGCACCAGGCCCAAATATGTATGTATGTATGTATGTATGTATGTATGTATGTATGTATGTATTTTTGAGGCAAGAGTCTTGCTCTACAGTCTTTCCTAGAGCTCATGATGTAGCTCAAGCTATCTTCCAAGGAGAGATCCTTAAGTGGAAACTCATTTTTTTCCCCTCACAGTTTGATTTTCATTTGATAAGGTACTTGATAGAATTTACAGTGTAAGATTAATTTTGCAAACGGAAGTAGGATACATTCTCTAATCATATTTTATCTAGTCATGAGAACTCTTCATTCACATGTGAATATATTCTCTAAGCATGTTTATCTAGTCACAGGAACTCTTCTTTCTCTCTGTTCCCTCCGTATATTTATTCACCCATCACTCATGTATCATATCGACTTAGAACTTTCCTTTAAGAAGCTCACATTTATGATAAGAAAAAAGCTGTGTAAAATGAAACAATTATAGCTTAATATTACAAGTATTATAATAGAGATAGGAGGAAAGGGCTGCAGACAGCAGAATAGTGGGAGATAATGAGGAAGCTTCCTTATTTTGCTCTAGGGATAAAAAGCTGGGATGTCAACAGCTAAGATAGGCAGTGCTGCGGTGCTCAGATAAATTGTTTCAAAGCAAAATGATTAGCAGGACTATGGCACCTTCAATAGTCGTGAATTTATTGATAAATGAGTAAGTATTGAAGTGAAGAGTACCAAAAAAGGAATTAAATATATAAATAGCCATTATGGAATCAGTGATAACACTGCCTCAAGCCCTCCTGCGAGGAAGAAGTAAGAGCTGCAAAGTTAAATCTGCTAGAATAGAAAGTTTAGTTTCCACACAGGATTACTGCATCAGCCTCACTGATGTAAGATTGGAAGAGTGGGCACTCTTTTGCTCCTCTGGACTCTTGCTAGAAAGATCCAATTTGTCTAAAAGTAGATCAAGATGAAACACCTGGCTTATTTGTATTTATGTATTTAAAAGTGTCTCCTCTGTCAAAGACAAGACTATTTATAGGTTTATCTCCTCATTAGCTGCTACTTCCTATGACAGAATTTTTAAAGAAATAACTTTAATTGGAGACTTCATGCCAGTTATTCTTTCCACAAATGTAATTGATGTTTGAGAAAGCATTTTATTTTAAATTGTAACCCCTCAAGTGACCAGTGCTGTTGCCTTTGACCAGTTTATACCTTCTTAATATTTATAGTGTCACATTGATTATGTGGTGATCATAACAGATGCCTCACAAAAGTGACTGTGTGACATATTAGATTATTAGATGAAATTGGGTAAGGCTGTTGGTGTATAGTATCTGGTATGTATCAGCTTATTACAAAATAAGCATTCATTTTAATCCCTTCCAGATTTCTTTAGCATTCTCTCAATGTCTCCATTTTCCTGGGTGTCTATAGCATATCATTTTAGGTATGTTTACTTGTTTAAAAAAAGAAAATTGTGTTATTTCTCTATTGAAATGCAAAACACATATGTCTGTTTTGTTGTTGTTGTTGTTGTTTGTTTGTTTGTTTACCTTAGATCACCCCAGAACACAAATTTGGAATATGGAATCAATAAGGGCTTTTAGTAGAGCATCAGAGGTATTTTGAATAATGAAAAAGCACATAAGAGAACATTGTTTCCACTCTCAGAATCATGAACTGGATAAGATCACAGACATGGAGGGTTCAAACTAGGAGCCAAAAATGTCTGTTTTCAAGTAAATCCCAGCCCAGACTTTAAATGGAAGCATGAAATAAGAGAATGGCGTGAGTTAGGGTACAGCTCAGTTGTACAGCCCCATGCTTGGCATTCAGGAGTCGGTGGATCCATGCACAGTACCCAAAATAGCAAAGAGCAGAGTTGTATGAGCATAGGGGACATGAACTAGAGGACACTTAATTCAGACAAGGACCCACCCAGAAGAGGAAATGTAGAGCTGAGTCTTAAATGAGCAGTAGAAATTGGCTGAGAAAAGAGAGAGGAAAGAAGCAAGCAAGCATTTGGGTCATCCATGGTGAGTGAACTATATTATAGAGGCTTAAAAAAAAGAAGAAGAAAGAAAAGAAAACATAACAAAGTCTAGAAACTGCAGGGGCAGTTTATTCCCCCAAAAAGGTGAAGGTAAAGGTAGTTTAGTAAACAATAAAGATAATGGGTTAAGTGAAAGGGCTAGATTCCTCCAAAATGGTCACAGTAAATTCTGGTCTCTTGGGATTTTCTCCTATAGGAAATAAATGAGATGTGGAAAGATTTCATAGAGTGGCCAGATTGGGGTGGAAGTTGAGAAAGATCACTCAGGGAGCAGGTTACATGTATGAGATGGGCATCTGAATGGCAAGAAAGGAAACATGGGAATGGTCATTGGAACAATTCAGGTGAGAAAAGAGAAAGAGGAATAAGCAACGTGACAGGAAGATTTCTCGAGGGCTGACTTGGCAAAGGAATGAAGGCACTGGGTGTTGGAGATAGACAATATGGGAATATGCTACATTTCCATTTCAGCCAGCTGTGTGGAAGGCACAACATTTAGGAGGATGCCGTTCCGTGCAGTTTTAGGCACAGTCAGGTGGAGATGTTTAAGCACCATCAGCGTTTTCCTGAGTCATCTAATTACATTCAGTGCCATCCACAAGGGATACCTGATTTCCTTTCTGTGCCTCCCACTTGAATTCCATAGGAACTTTAACTCCTTGGATCACCCATCTGCAATTCATTCTCATCTTCCATCTCGTCTGGATCATGATTTTAACTTAAGAAGGTACTGCTTTTAGTGCTTGTGTCAGTGGAAGGGCAGGAAAACAGTTCTCTGATTAGTTAGTCAGGAAGTATCAGATGATTTAAACAGGAAAGGCAGTGAGAGAATGGCACAGCTGTCCTGCCACCCAGATGTGATCAAGTATTTCCCTTGTGGATTCAAATCAAGGGTCGAACCATGATACACTGAGTGGCATGAGAATAGTTAAAATGCTAAGAAGGACTGGATGTGATTTGTTTTCACAGGATACCTGTGCATTATAATAACACAAGTCCTCTTTGTGTGTTTGCCATTGTTTGATGCTTACTTCTTACAATTCCTGTTTTCATGCTTTCCAGCCTTATCAGGGAGCCTGCTTCTGATGGAAATGAATATATCTCATTTGAATGACTTAAGAAACATAGGTGTATGTTCAATTCTGTTCAGACATACATTTTCTTTCTCCTTTTTCCCAGTGTTCTCAGAGCAGTTATCCCCGAACTAGAGAAAGCTGAACTTCAGCAGGAAGCCATCATGTCTGGCTGCATCTAGTCGTCTTGTCAGTATTTGAGTACAGAGCCATCTGTGCAAGTTTGTGTCCACATATGCACTGCTCAAAAGCAAGACAGAGAGGTGAGTCCAGTTAGACTGGCTCACCTAACTCACCTGAGGTTACATTCTGATTCTTTCAAATACTAGCTGTGTTCCTCCTACAGCTTCAGTGTGCACATCTCTAGATTATTAGAGACTAGAGTATTTGTGATTGCAAAGGCCTCTAGCCACCATGCAGTCTACCTCTTTGTGTCCTCATGTCTATGTATCCTACATCAGAATAAGCCCAAATGAAACATGTGCCCAACTCAGTGTCCAGTATCTCCATCTTTCTCTATGACTTAGTGAAGTCATTTAATCTCAGTCAAGGCAATGACAGATGCATGGAGAAAGTCTGATACCTGGATTCTGAATGTGGATGGATGCTTTCTTCTTCTGTTGGTCATGTTAGAGGGCCAAGGCCCTTCTCACTCTGGGCTCTGCTTGTCTCTTTTGTCGTGTTCCTGTCCCCTATTCAATGGATTTGCAAGAACAGTTGCTCTGGATACCAGACCAAATCACTTCTGTTTCTGTTTCTCCATCATTAAAGGTCTTCATGGAATCAGCTTCTTAGAGAAATAGACTCGGCAGGATGGCATCAACTAGGACAGTAAAGATACTCATTTGAGGTCCTTGGCTACAAACTACAGTCTCTCCTCTTGACACAGAGAGAGTCAGTGCTGTTTCAGGGCAGAACCACATTTGTGATTTCTCCTTGTCTCATATTTTCCAGATTATATAACAGTGGACTTAGTACCTGAGTCACTTTGCTCATTTGAATGTGTTCCTTTGATGTCAGTCCCTTGCTGAGTTACACTCAGAATTCCCTATTGTCCCCCAGTCACTCTTCCTGTATTGGTCTCAGTTCTGCAGGCAGCTTTTCCCACACTTCTGTCTGCCCTCGTTCCTCCTCTTAATTTTCACCTTGAGAAATTTGAAACTGCTGTGGAAGAATGTAAGACAGAAAGCTTGAGTTTCATACCCATGTAAAACACCTATAGATTACTCATAATCTGGGACAGTGCAGACAAGGGGCAGAAAGCCAGCCGCTAACTTATATATACATTGGGATGATAATGGTGCCAGGGGCCTTCCTGTGTATTAGTTTACATAATATTCATAACAGGTTCAAGAACACACTATATTATCAGGCCCAATGGCAGAGATTGCCAAGGCTAGAAATGTAAGGCTCACCCATCCCATTCAAAGCTGATGTTCTTTCTAGTTCAACACTGAGCTGCCCTTTGTTCTCAGAGGTGACTTTCTGTTTCCGAATACACTGGACTATCTTTCCTAAACACAAGAGCAGGTCACATACGTTTCTTGTAATCCCACCTTCTTTGTGAGATTCCAAAAAAAAGAGTTCAAGGGTTTCTTCTATATGAAATAAATAGCCCCAAGATCCTCAACAATCTCTCTGGCTCCAGTGTCAGGGCCAGAAAATATCTGTGCTCTTTTGCACTGACCCTGTCTGTTTCCCAGGGAGAAATAAGTCGGAGGTGCTGGTTCATGTGAGATTGACCTTGCACTGGTCAGGATCCTGAGAGCTTCATAGGCAGGGCCGTAGGGAGCTTTGCAAAGGACAGAGGAAAAGAGTTAATTCTCCATCTTTTCAAAACTGAAAGTTAGATGAATGGGAAGAAACAGTGCTTTTTGTCTAGCTTGAATAAAGCCAGAGAGGCCAATAAAAATCCTAGCCTAGGAAAATAGAGTATGAGCTATATATGCATCAATTTTGAGTACATTCAAGCAAATGGTAGCATTGTCTGTGCAAAGGTATCTATCAGTCTATCTCTTTCTCTTCCTATCCTTAATCCTCTGCCCATCATTTATTCATCCCGTTCATCTCGTATCGTTTTTCCTCTGTCAGCCTCTACTACATTATACTCAAAGAGAACAGATAGTGTGTGTGGTTGATACCTTCCCAGGACCTACAACAGTGCCTGCCACCTGTTAGCTTTTGTATTTACTTAATGACCATAAAGCTGTCAGTTTATATAAGCTGAGCACCAACACAAGAAAAGAAGTCCTTCAAGCAGAGGCACTGTAGAAAAAAAATCCTGGAGAGGAAGAAAGGAAGAAATCCAGAACCAGTAGAGATGAAGGAATAAGTGGCTAGGAAGCTCTATGTTTCCTGTGTTTGATTAAGAGAATCTGATGTGGGACAGACAGGGTAGAAAGGGTGATGAGGATGTGGAAGGTTTGAAGAAGGAACCACCAATAGATAGCTTGGCTTTCTTTGAAAGGAACTTGGTCTGAATGGAGCAGATAGACTCTTGTAATCATGTTCTTCACTTATTTTGAATAGGAATAGTATTTCTAAGGGTTCATGTTTTAGGTAGGCATCAATAACACAAAAGCCAAGAACTTGCCTTCCTCTCAGGGCATCATTTCGGGGGGAGTAGAGGTTCTTTCCAGGAGTCTGATTCTAGTCTTCTCATGGCATGATTGCTGAGTCCCTGAATCTCAGCACATCTCTGGGAAAGTCAACCTGCTTTCTCAGCATTTTTGTTTTTTTGCCTCTTAGTACTATGACCCCTGAGTAGTCTGCAACTCCCAAGGGCAATATCCTTTTTTGATCCCCCACACCTATCCGGCAAATACCTTGTCTTCCTATTGCACCCAAATACAGGGAGAACTCTAAACAGACACAATGTTCACTTGGATTTATTTCCATGAAATACACTGAAGATAGAAAGAGCCAATCAGCATACAGGTGACTGAGGTTCACGATCCATGACCCCTCTTAAGAGTAACCACCATACGCAGTTACCATACTAAATTAAAAAAAAAGATTACAGATGCATAGATAGAATGGGGTCTTCATCTCAAAGAGTATAAAAATTTAACTAAAACTGGTAGAATAATAAACCAACACACACACACACACACACACACACACACACACACACACACCCCAAGAGGAGCATTCCTCATAAGTCATTTCCTACCAGAAGAGGGGCACATTGGTAAGTGATTCAGTTACAAAGACTATTTATTCTAAATGCACAGATGCCCTGCCTTTCCTAAACTCAAGCTCCCAGGAGACTGAGCAGCAAGGCTGAGAAAGACCCCAACAAACACTCCCATTCCTAGAGAAATGATAGCCCCAGGGGTGTATTTTTCTCTCTTTTAAACAATAGCCCACAGGAAAGAGAAGGCCAAATGCTAGCCAGAGTGTGTGCCCAGCAGCCACATCAGTAAACAGCACCACAGCAATCAATTTGGCTTTTCTGATGAAGACAAAAACCATAGAGGAAAACCATTAGAAGAGGTAATAAAAGCCCTTCTTTTACAGTTAATAGAGAGCTCCTAGATGGAACAAGCCCAGCTGTTGCTGCTGAAAATTTACTTCTGTTTTCAAGTTCAAATAGAGACTAAAACATTATCTTCGCAGGAATTGATTTTACGTCTTCCACACACATATGCCACCTTAATTGTGATTTGTGTGATAGTTCAGTTGCTGAAAGCTTTCGTTTATCTCTACCTGGTTAAACAACTTTAAATAATAACAAGTCAATATATCTGTCTATTGACCAGGGTTCTTCTGCATCCCCAGAGCAAGCTGTTGAAGAAGAAAAAAAATATTTAACCCTTGGTCACCCACATTCAATTTCCCTATGCTCAGTTTTAATGAGGAGATTTCACTGTTCTGAAAAAGGGGAGAAATAGAAATATGTGGTATAGTCCATGTAGTCATTTCTTGTACATAAAGTCTTTTGATGTCTGGTCTTAGTCTCCATACATTTCTTAAAAGAAAAAAAAAGTTGACCTTTTTATTTATTTGTTTAAATCAAAATCTTCTGAATGAAACTTTCTTGTGTATTTTTCTTACAGCATGCTTTATTTTGGCCTAAACTGGAGTAAAAGGGATTAAAGAAGCTACTTGTGTTAGAATGTACATACAAAACAAATTTTTTTAAATCATCTTTTTTGGAAAGATTGTTTCTTGCTTTGATTGCTCGTTTTTGAGATGAATTTGACCATGTAGCAGCAAACACTGCTCTTCAAAATTGCCCTGTGTCAGCCTCTTGAGGGTTAGAATTATAGGTTACCATAGTTGGTTTTTTTTTTTTAGTGTAAGTCATGCCTTGTTTCTCCCCCCCCCCATAGGAAAATTTAAGGCCAATGTAAAGTTTGTCAGGGATAAGAGAACAAAGATCATTTTATCCATATTGATACCAAAACCCTACAACATTTGAGTTGCATCCTTTGTATCCATGGTCTAAAAGAATGAACCCACAGGCACAGAGGGAGAGATAAAATGGCAAAGAAAGATTTAATGAAGGGAAAGGATACGGGAGAGACCTTGCTACATAAGGGGAAACACTCAAGAAAGGACTCCACCAAGGGTACATTGTGCAGTGGTTGGCATAAAGACCCTAGAAGAGAGCTAAGTGACTCAAGGTCACTGGACAACCTGAGGACCCAATCAGAGACTTCTGTAGCCTACATGAGCTCCACCAGGCATCAGCCCATCTCTGAAGTCCAAATCAGCCTGCGGTTCATGCATAAGTCTGGGGCAATAAGCCATGGCATGATGTCTAGGCATACTCATGCACAATTTCTCAAGGCCCTAGTGAAGGATGCAAGTCCATTGTGAGAGGAAGCCTTTGCCCTGATGGCCTATTTTTTTCCCCTTTATTTTCTCAATGTGAACATAAAACTACAGTTTTCCTTAAAGAGGCAAAATTTTGGTGTTAAGGTTGATAATGGATAAAAGTTTCTGCTTTTGCTTTCTATGGACCAAATTATTTATATTTTAATATATTTTTTAATGTCAAGATGATGCACAAAGGGCGTCAGTCACATAGGTAAGGTAGTGAGTACATTTCCAACATTGTTACCCTCTCCCTCATTTTTCTCCCATGTTCCCTTCTCCTCAACCCCCACCAAAGCTGTCATACTCACTTGTAGCGTATTGTCATCTGAGTAACCCTGTTTCATTGGTTTGTCATTTGTCCTCTCTCTCATCATTTTGTTGTTTCCCTTCTTTTCTTGAAACCAGATAAATGCATATATATAATACATAAAGTACCAAAATCAAATACAGTGACAATAGGAAAAACACTATGGGGAAGAAAAAGACAAGGAAAGAAAAAAAAACAAGTAACTTCACATAGTACATTAAAAACAATAACCATGAATTAAAACCTAAAACCTCTTGTCTCTGTAACTTTGGAGTTCAGTAGCTAAGCATCATCTTCTATGGTCATTTGTACACAGCTATTGAACTATTGTGATCCTTGGCTAGGATTATCCTAGACATATACTAATCATTACAAACGAAGGAATCCATGGAATCTGTTTCTTTGGGTCTGCCTTACATCACTTACTGTGAAGTTTTCCCAAGTCTTTCCCTTTCCGTATGAATGAGACATTGTTATTCTTTCTGATGAAAGCAGAGAATTCTTTATTGGTCAGTGGTCATCCAAGCAGCCAAGCTAACAGACAAGCAGCTTGATGATTCCTACAATCAGGGCCTAATCTGATACACCTGCTCTGCATTGGCAACCTTCAGATTGGCTTCACATTCATTCATGGCTTCCAGTCTTGGAAGTTCTACATCTCAGGCGAACTGTGCTTTTCTTTTCCCCTTGGAGTCCTGGGTGGTAAATACAGACAAGGATTGAGATCTGCTGCCCCAGCCTGTAACAAGATCATAGCAGTATTCTGGCTTATCTGGATTAGCCAAGCTTCTTTATCCTTCATCAGTAGGGAGAAAGGAAGTACTTTCCCAGCATCTAATGTGCTGGGTAGATGCTGGCTTGATGTCAGTACAGCTATAGGGCAGGAGGTGGGCAATGCATAGCCTGGTATAGGAAGAAGAAAGAAAAGATAAAAGTCCAGGAGTAGTCCTTACTTGGACTAGCCTGAAGCATGGAGGAGAGGAACTCTTTATTTTTATTATTTATAAATGAATGACTTGAGGATTCCCTCCTGTGTTTTATTTCTATCAGTTTTCCCAATCTCTAGGACAAAATGTTAATTTCTAGTATATATAGCCCCTATTCAGATTTCATTTAAAATGTCCCCTTTAATTAGGAAAATGCATTCTGGGTTGGTGTTTACTTTACAAAGAACATTGCTTGAATCTTTCCTTTTTGTGCCCAGGGTGCTTTCCTCTAGGGCAAGAACTATGTATGAATTATTTTTCTTTTACTTTTTTTTGTGCCAGTACTAGTGACTGAAGTCAGAACAGGGAACTATCTCAGTATTTGCATTCAAGATTGAATCTCTACTACTTACGCACAGCTACACTTATAGCTTTTTATTGGTTAATTGGAGTCTTTGATGTCTGCAATGGCTTTGAACCAAGATCTTGTTCTTTTTTTTTTCTGTTGGTTGTGGAGCTTGAACTCAGGGCCTAAGCGTTGTCCCTGAGCTCTCCAGCTCAAGGCTACTGCCCTATCTCTTGAGCCACAGTGTCACTTCTGGTTTTCTGGTCGTTAATTGGAGATAAGAGTTTCATGGACTTTAGTGCCCGGTCTGGCTTTGAACCATGATCCTCAGATACTCAGATCTCAACCTCCTGAGTAGCCAGGATTACAGGCATGAGCCACCACATCTGGTGATGCCCCTGAGCTTTGATGCTCAAGGCTAGTGCTCTACCACTTTGAGCCACAGCTCCACTTCCTGAACCAAGATCATTAAACCTCAGCCTCCTGAGTAGCTAGGATTACAGATGTGAACCACTGGCTTCTATATCTTTTATTTTCCACATGCCACATTATTTTCTATGTACCATGTATTTTACACAGATACAGATGCAGTGAATACGATGCAAGAGGATGCTTTCCTTGCCTTAATGCTTAGTGAGAAAGGAAGAGAAAAACATCACTTGCCACATAAATCTCTGCATAAAGTCTGTAGAATCACATTCATTTAAAGAGCAAAACTAAAGCTCACCTTCAGGGTGGCACCTGATTATTCTTACATAGAACCTAGCATTGCAGAAGGGAGGGTGCAGCTCAGTAAACATCTTCTTCATTTGCTAATCTAAATAAACCATTCAACCTGCTATTTAAAAAAAATGATTCCAAGTGGCAATAGACATAAAAGCAGTGAAGAAGAAAGGGTGAGCAAAAACCACTGTCTGGAAAGCTGAGGAAAAGTGGAGGAGGATAGACAATTAACACTTTAGCCAACTGCAATATGAGCCCGTACTTTCTCTGCAAGTGCAGAAACAGAAACAGAAGGCTTGGGTGCCGAGGGCTTCCTCTTATAATCCTAACTGCTCAGCAGGATGAGATCTGAAGATTGTGGTCCCAAGACAGCCTAGGATATCCAGGAAAGTCCATGGGATTCCTTTGTCACATTGGCCACCACAGAGCTAGGATTGGAGATGTGACACATAAGTGGTAGAGTACCAACCATGGACTTAAAAATAATAATAATAATAATAATAATAATAATAATAAGAAGAAGAAGAAGAAGAAGAAGAAGAAGAAGAAGAAGAAGAAGAAGAAGAAACAGCATCTAGATCCTGAGTTCAAGCCCCAGTTCTGGCACAAGAAAAAAAAATCCAGGGAAGAAAATGTCAATATAACAAAGTTAGCGAAAACCTTCAACATCTAGAGCTCCTCTTTCTTGCAGCAGCCCCTGCTGAGATTCTGTCATTGAGTCCAGGCTAATTCCCACCTTATCTGGCACCAGCAGAAGCTTGCTACTGGTGCAGGGCTGTGAGAAGGGCTACATCTTACCCTTAGATTGAAGGAGCTCTTTGAAAATCAGGTTTGGGGACATCAGAACTGAAAAGCTCACGTGGGGGGAAGTGCACAGGAGCGCTGGTGCCACTATCAGCTTGCCCCATTAATGGCTCAGTTCTTCTTTTGTACACAGGGGGGCACTAGCAATACGCCAGCAGCAGCCCCAGCAACCTGCCTGTGTTGCACTGCTTGGGAAGACTTAATTACACCCACTTCCAAGTGAGCAGAGCCGTGCTCTTCAGGGAGGGCGTTCTGCATTGCAGACCTGCTGGCTTGGCTGGCTCAAATGTCACCTCTTTTCGGAAACCTGGCCTTCTCTGATTAACCTCACTTACCCGGCATACTCTGAGACCCTGGATTTCCCTAGTGCATTGGTTTATCACTTCACTCTTTCTCTACTGGCACTGAGCATGATTTTTTTTAATGCCTCCCTAGGTATTTCTCTTCTCTTCTTTATCCTTAGCTCCTATTGTGCTAGCCCATGTTTTCTCCTGCTGGTCACCACAGAGGGATGTCTAGTCGCTGTATAATGTTGAACAGTAGGTAGAGTGGTGTGGAAGAAGAAATGTTGTATATAATTAACCTAATACATTCCTTCACTGTGAAACCTTAGCCAAGCAAGCCATTTTAACTCTCCAAAACTTAGCTTCCTTATCCATTCATTAATAATAATAATAACAATAACAACATTGTCGTAGGATTCTGAGAGAACTAATCAACAAAAGCTTCCTGCAAGTGCCTGCCTTAGAGCCTGAGCCAGAGCTCTCCATAACTGCTGGCTGATATAGACAAAGCGTGGATTTATTGCTTCTCTTGTTTTCACCATGCAGAGCCTGCTATTTCCCTGCCACTTCCTTGTAGCCAACTCTGTGCTAGGCATAAGTGAGGTACACTGAAGAAAACACATATCTACCTTTAAGATCCTCAGTGGGGTATTTGGGAGAGAGTCCTTTGAATGGCAGGTGATAGAGCTAAGGTGAAAAGTCCTGCACACTGGAAGGAAGGGCATATCTCCTCTTGCAGATGGGGCAGGGCAAGGACAATACATTTGAGCAAAGTCCTCATATGCAGATCTTCACATCTGAGGCAACCGAAATGCACAAAGAGAGCATGGGCCATGCTGTCTATAACACCTCCAACTCTTCCCCATTAAGAATGGTCAAAGAGACAATTCCAATCTCCCTAGGGTGTTTCACTCTACAGAGGGTCAGAGAAGCTGGTTTCCTCCACTTTTTCTTAGATTGACCAAATCTCCCTGCTCAAGTTTTAGATTTTTATCTTTCCCTTTTTAGGACCCAAAAAGATGGTCATGTCTGGGTCACAGAAAGACAAATGTACATAGAAGATTAAAATGATTATTCATAGAATGGGACAGCAAAGTAGAGGTCATTCAAGGCCTGGAAGGGTAGAGGAGATGGGGAAGGGAAGAGATTGATTGATGGGCACAAAGTCAGAGCCATCTAGAAGGAATACGTTCTGGATTACTATTGCAGAGAAGGATGGGTAGCGCTAGCAATATTGTATGGTTACTCTGCATTATTTGCCTATTTATTACATGCATTTTTGAGTAAAAATGCTCAATACAAATAAATTCATAAAATAATTCACAATCAATTCACAAATGTTTTTGTTTTGATTTTTTTAAATTCCTGTATGTAAATGCTACACTTCCATTAATGTGGAGAAGCTCTAGTAAGGCTCACATTATCTTTAGTTGTATTTAAATCTTGGTGTGCTCTCTTAAGTGTTTCCCTAACTTAATTTTGTGGAAGCATGTTTCCTTAATGTCCAGTGCCCAAAAAGAAAAGTAAAAGTGAAGATGCTTAATTGAGATGATAAAATGGGATTTATTGAAAGGCAGCATGCCCTTAGCAGAAGTTAGATAATGTTAGGGCAAAAATGAACAGAGGCTCTGAATTCTGCATCTTGAGCATCTCAGACTTTTCTCAGTGATGGTCTGCTTGGAACCACATATTCTAAGGGCCTATTGTACTGGGTAATTCAAAACAGAAAGAGAACATTTCCAATGAGCTGTTGTATAAACTAAACATTACACATTGTGTATCTGTGCTGAAAAAAAAATACTGCCTCACAAAAGTATAAAATTACTATCTGTCAATAGAAGGAAAGCAGGCAGAGAGGATGAAGAAGGGATGGAGTGAGCAAACCAGGTCAAAGAGATAAAAAGAGAAAAAAAAATAGTATTGAGAACTGGAACACAGAAAATGCAGCTGAGTTAGGTTCTTGACAGGATCTCTAAATGACCAGTCTATGTGGTCTTTCAAGATATATAGACCGTTGGTGGGAACATAAATTAACACAAATACTATGGAAGTGAGTATGAGGATTCCTTTACAAACCAAAGATAGAACTGCCACAGGGTCTTACTATGCCACTCCTGTGCGCACACTGGAAGAAATTTAAGTTAGTAGAGTTGAGATAATTGCATACTAATATTCACAATACCATTATTTGTTGTAAGCATAACATGGAGCCAGTCTACCTATTCATCTACTAATGAATGGATAAAAGAATACAGTATAGGTATACAATAGTGCTCTCCTCAGCCATAAGGAAAAATGGAATTATACCACTTGCAGGAAAATGAATAGAACTGTAGACCATCATATTAAGTGAAATGAGCCTAAATGAGAAAGTCAAATCATATTTTCTCTCATATGCAGTGTAGCTCTTTAAAAAAGAAGAAGAAGAAGACAGGAATTTGAAGCAGTGTGTTTGATTTGGAGGTGAGTAGAGGAAGGGGGAGGTGGAATGAAAAAGGAATTTGAGAGGTGAGTATGATCAGTGTAGTTTATGCTCTTGTATGAAAATAGAACAAAGAAATCTATTGAAATTGTTACAGGAAGAAAGGGAAATGAGAGGGGATGGATTTGATTAGGTGCATTGTATGCATATTCAGAATCATCACAATGACATCCTTGTGCACAATTAGATAAACCAACAAAAATGGAGAAAAAACAATGATGATAAAATAATAGGGTTATTGAAATGAAATGGAATGATCAAATGAAAGAGAGACAGAAAGAAAGGGAAAGAAGGAAGGAAGGAAGGAAGAAAGGAAGGAAGGAAGGAAGCAAGCAAGCAAGCAAGCAAGCAAGCGCAGCTCTACTTAAGACATTTTGGGTGAACTATGATACAAGCATCAGATTTAGGAGTTGAAAAGATCAAATTGTGAATATTGTTTTTTACAGCCTCTGAATTCACAATATACATTTCCAACTTTTCCTCAACCATTTTCCTCTACAACAAGATAGTGGGCCACATATTCAAATCCTCATTTTTTTAAGGCAGAATACCTTCTCTATCTATCTATCTATCTATCTATCTATCTATCTATCTATCTATCTATCTTTTTACTTTCTCCTCCCTACTCCCTCTTTTTACTTCCCCTCCCTCTCTCCCTCCCTCCCTCCTCCCCTCTTCAATATGAAACTTGAACCTATGGACCCATATTTGCTAAGCATTCAACCCTTTTTATTTAATCAGTGTATTTTGAGATAGGGGTTCATTTTTCCCTGGGCTGGCCTGAAATATGATCTCCCACTGATGCTTTCCACTTCCGCTGTAATAACTCATGTGCACTATCATACCCAGCATTTTCTTTTGGGGTAGAATTTCATGAACTGTTTGGCCAGAGCTGGACTGGAACTACATATTTCCTTATTCAAGCTTCCTGCCTAGTTTGGATGACAATTTTGTCACCATGCCAAGATACGGGCTCATTAACTTTTTTCTCATGCTGACTTCCAACTCTAATCTTCCTGATCTCCATGTCCTGAGTAGCTAGGATTATATACGTGAACCTGGTTTAAGAAAAAATCTAATCTTTATATTGTATCTCACATAATTTTAATGCATTCTGAAAAATTTCCTCTTTCTTCTTTTGTCTTAGGGGAATATCTCTCCTAGTGTGCTTAATTTAGAAGAACAAAACAGCATAAAGTCAGAACTCTGACTTAACTATAACCTCTAATAAATTCCTCTTGGCCTTGTGAACTTTTCTATTTATTGAACTTTGTGTGACCTCATCTTTCTCTTTATATGAGCTCAGGAGACCAGAGTCTTCCTCCCTATCCTCTCAATTTTAGGAAATATCCACTTTCCAGAAGAAAATACTTCTATTTATTTGAAAGACCTTCACTGCCCTTTTGTTGGCCCCAACAAACATGAAATTAATGTATTGATCTCTGAGTAACCCCATTCCTCAAGAACGGAGCTTTTTATACTTCTGGAATTAATGAAGGAAAAGAGCATAGCACAGTCTTATGGTGATATCGTTTCCCCATAGCTAATGTTGACTATCTTAATTCCACCAAAAATGATGTTGTCTAAAGGCAAGCAAGCCACACAGGATGAATGGACTGAGGGGGTTTCAGAAGCATCTACCTTGCACTCAGGATTCCTCTTCCAATCCCCTAACATAGCATCATCTCACAACTTTCACTTGTCTCACGTCTATGTGTGCCTCAGGTGCTAATTTTTCCTGCCCACTCCTCTTGCTCTTGGGTCATATGTTGTTCATCATTCCTGCAATCTCCCTCTGGAATTTACTTAAGAATTGGGAGGGGTATGACGACTTCTCTGTTTAAAATTGTTGTCACTGCTTATGATAGGCTAACATGTGTTTTGCTGAAAAAAGCCATGTCTTAATCAGTTGATTTTATAATCTTTACTCTGCACAGACCAGACTGCTCCTACAAACAAATACTAACACAAAAGAAAGGGAAACAGGTAGGGAGAGTGGGGAAAGAGAAGGGAGAGAAGTCAGAAGTGGAAGGAAAAAAAGGAGAGGGGAAAGAAAGGAAGTGAGGCAAGGGAAAGATGAAGTCAAGGATTCTGAGATTTATCCCGGTTATTCATTAGCCCCTAATGCAAGAACCTGTGTTCTATGTGTCAGTCTGTTCCGGATTGCTACAGAAAAATCCATTAGATAAGGAAATTTATAACAGCTCGTAGTTCTGAAGACTAGGAGACAAAGGGCAAGATCTGCTGCTATCATTCTTGCTTGTGGAGCCCAGTACCCACTGTAAAGTTCTGAAGAGACACAAGCAGCACACAAAGAGATGGAGAGATGGTACCTACTATAGACAGAACAAATTCAAACGGGTTTTTACAACTCATCCACTTTTGAGATAGCCAATTCATCAGTGGATGGAGGTCAAGTCCTAGTGATCGAATCACTTCTTAGAACCCCTTGTGCTTCCTTCTCTAAGTACCAAAGATGGAGATAAAATTGAGCATGTGTCTTAGTGGGACATTCCAACATAATAAAAGAAGGGCAGGGGAAAATTTAACCCACAGAGAGAAGGCAACATGAAAAAGAAAGAGATCTCAAGATTCTGTAGAGGTTCCATAGATCTCAAGATTGGAGTAATACGGTGGCAAGCCAAGGAATACAACAGCCAACAGGTGTTGGAACAGATAAGAATGTCTTCCCCTCCCCTGCTTCTCCTGGAATTCTCTGAAGGGAGGGGAACATGCTGATGCCACCATTTCAGCCCTTCATAGTTTAGAGAGAGAATAAATGTATGTTGTTCAGAATCACCATGTTTATAGTCATTTGTTTCAGTAGCCACAAAACCTAATACATCATCTACTGCTTCTTGTCAAGTGACTGAACAATTTTTCCAATGCTAATTGCATCTCTAGAGTCTCACCACAATCCCTCATGAGCAACCACATTTTCTCCATTTTACCACCACCATCTCTATGAAACCATACCATAAAAAGTGTATATTGTTAGAGAAGGTGTGAGATTTGAATGAAGAACCTACTGTACTACTATGAGAAATCCATGTTTAAGGACAACACTGCTAAATAAAATGTTTCTAAAAGAAATGAGATGAATGCTGGCATGGTGGGCTATGTGTGTAATCTCATCTGCGTGGGAGGCAAAGACTGAGAGGATCATAATTTGAGATCGATTGGGAAAAAATCACATCTCAAATGAAAGACTAGGCATGGTAGGCTACATCTGTCATCTCTGCCCTGTGCAAAGCTATTGAAAAGGAGATTTCCATACAAGCTGTCTGGTATAAAAGTATGACCTCATTAAATAAATAATCAAAACAAAAGAAAGTAATAGGTAATCAAGAAATAGAGACCAAATTAGAAAAAAAAAACCCTGTTGCAAAAGATAGTAGTATCTGGAGGAGGTATGGATGGAAATCATTACAGCCAGTCGGAGTTGATGGGAAAGCAACTATGGAAGGAAAACATCAGTACAGGAAAGAACTGGAGTAGTTTCAAGAAAACAAATTAAGCCAAGGTGTGCAAAACCAGAATGCAATTACTGCTCAAGTAACACCTCCTCACCATAGAAGTCAGAGATATATATTTGGGGGGCAGGCAAGGGGAGAGGTAAAACATGTATTTTGGATGGGTTCTTGCTTCATTTAGGATTCTTTAGAAAACAGGATTGTCTGATGCTTCCTTTGAGAATTACAGATCCAGGACAGCAGTGATAAGAAAACATAAAAGTCCAACAATACAATATGACCAACACCTTGCCTACGGTTACACAGTGAGCCCAGAAGGTGGACTTGGGGGTAGGAGGGGAAAGATAAGCATGATCCTTCAAAACTTAGTGTCATTTAACATGTAGGATTTTTTTTCCATGACATCACCGAAAACCTGTACCTCTGACCAGTTCACAGAGAAAGAAATAAGAAAGATATAGTTTCCTTGTTCTGTTTTAATTCCTGTTCTCTACTACCTTAATCCCCTCCTTACTTTTTGCCAGTCCTGGGGCTAGAGCTCAGGGCCTGGACACTGTCCTTGAGCTTTTTCAAGGCTAGCATTCTACCACTTGAGCCACAACACCACTTCTCGCTTTTTCTTTGTATGTGGTACCAACAAGCTAGATAACCTAGAAAAAAAATGAGAAGACATCTACACTAAGAAGTAATTTGATGTGCAATTCAGGAAGCATTCCATACATAGTTTTCTAGCTTCAGATCATTTGATGTATGCTCTTTAGTAACTATAATTCAATGTTGATACTACAGAAAATTATAATACATAACTTTAATTGTTTGTTTAAAGTCATCACATCTTCATTAACTTAAATCTGGATGTCAGAATTTAAGAGATTCCTGAAATATATAAATGTGTCTTTAATATACCTATTATAACTGTCATAAATATGCTGTAACATCTACAGGACAAACCACAAATAAGCACAAAAGGAAATCAGAACAACAATACATAAGCATCATTATAATATCAATCAAGCAATAGGAATTATAAAAGAAATCATATATCTTTATTTGGTTATTTGAAATAAGCTAGGGAAGGGGGAAAACAAGATGAGGGGCAGGACTGGGGGGACGGAAATGGGCACCAAAACATGAGAAAGGGCATCAGTGTTTGTAAAGTAATGCACTTTCTATCTGGTGAATATAATATAACCCTTCTATTAATTACAAAAAAATAGAAGAAAAAAGAAACCAAACAGAAATTCTAAGTCTGAAAAACTAAATTTTAGCATGTATTGGACAAGCTTCACAATAGACTTAACCAGGAAAGAAGAAAAAGCAACAAGCTTGCACAGAGTCATTTGAAATTACTGTCTGAAAAGAAAAGGGGGAGAGGTCAACAGAGCCTAAGAGTCTTATGAGACACCATCACAAATATAACTTTTATATTATGTTATTTTTCAGAAGAGAAGAAAGAAAGGGGTAAAAGGTTATTTGAAAAATATAATGTCTGAAAATTCCCTCATATTTGAGGAAGGCATAGATATAGAAATCTTCCCAAACTCAACCAAGTTCAAGTTTATCTCAAAGATATACAAAGTGAAATATACCAAAATAAAAATTTAAAATTCCCAAAAATATTCTTGAATATATAGCAAGAGAAAAAGCAAGCGGCCATGTACAAAGGATACTCAGAAAATATATTTCACATAACAAAATCAAACAACTGACAACCCATCACTGTACATCAAAAGAAATAAAATGATCTTTCAAACATAATGGAAAAAAATTACCAGGTGCTGCTGGCTCACATCTATAATCCCTGTTACTTAAGAGTCTGAGAACTACAATCACAGCCCAGACAGGAAAGTGTATAATGCTCTTATCTTCAATGAGCTATTCAAAAACAAAAACCAGAAGTGAAGTTGTGCCTCAAATGGTAGAGCACCAGCCTAGAATGAAAATATTAAGCAAACATGTCTAAAGATTAAGCCTCAATACTATTACACACACACACACACACACACACACAATAAGTTAAGACATTTGACATTTCCAGAGATGAAAATCTGAAAAGAACTCATAATATTGCACCTGTCCCATGTAGTGTTCATGATAATGACATCTGAGAGGAAGATTCACAATGTGCTTTAAAAGGATAAATATAAAATGTAAAAATGAATGTATTATAATTTGTTATAACCACAATTTTAATTTTCCTAAAGACACAATAAAAGAAAACTGACAAAAATATTAATAATTTTTACATCAGGCACATAATACATGAAAATAGAAATTTGAAGCTAAATAACACAAAGTAGAAGGAATGTAGGTGTAGGTGTTATTAGTTTAAAACAGATGGTTATAACTTTTAAGTATTGCTTTTAATCCCTATGGCAATCTCTAAAAAATATCTGTAGAGTACATACAGAAAGAATTTGGAAGCAATAGGAACAAAGAAAATGCTGAACCTAGTTATGTGCATAGAATGAGAGAGAAAGGATGAAGCCTAGAGGATCCTAGGTAGAACATTCATTTATAAAGGACAAGGACCTGAGTTCCAACTCCAGTACTAGAAATACACACACACACACACACACACACACACACTCACGCCAGTGAAAGACAGGAATGTAAAATGGTCTGCAAAGAAATGTGAGAGCCAGGTGTGGTGGCTCACACCTGTAATCCTAGCTACTCAGGAGGCTGAGATCTGAGGTTCAATGTTCAAAGCCAACCCAGGTACTAAAAAGTCCATGAGACTCTCATCTCTCATTAATCATCAGAGAAATGGAAGTGGCACTGTGGCTTAAGGGATGAGGTGGTAGCCTTGAGCTGAAGAACTCAAGGACAACACCTAGGCCCAGAGTTCAAGACTCATGACCAACACCCCACACACACACAAAAAAACAAACAAACAAACAGAAAAAAGGTCATAGGATATATGAGTACTACCTAAAAGAGGGGACAGCAAACTGATAGGTTGAAGGAAGGTAAGTATGGTTAATATACTTTAGGTGTAGAACAGTGAAGCATATTGAGATTGCTTTGAGAAAGCAAAGAGAGAATAAGGAAGAGTAATGGAAAGGATGAATCTAATTAAAATATATTGAATGAGTGTGGACATATCAAAATGAACCCCCCTTGAACAGCTAATTGAAATAAGATTAATTAAAATCATAAAAATAAAATATTAACAATATAAAGAAATAAATTTAGTAGTAAGTGGAAATGCAAATAAAATGTGTGGAAAAGGGTATGATAATTAATATATATGTACTGAATTTCAGAGCTACAGAATGCATGAAGCAGGCATGAACCGATGGTTCATGCTTTTAATCGGAGCCACTCAAAAGGCTGAGATCTGAGGATTATGGTTCAAGGGCAGCCTAGGTGTGAAAGTCTGTGAGACCCTTATCTCCAGTTAACCACCAGAAAACTGGAAGTGGTGCTGGGGCTCAAGTGATAGAGCACTAGACTTGAACTGAATTGCTCAGGGGCAGTGCCCAGGCCCAGAGTTCAAGCCCCATGACAGAGAGAGAGAGACAGAGACAGAGAGAAGGAGGGAGGGAGGGAGGGAGAGAGAGAGATAGAGGGAGACAGAGGGAGACAGAAAGAGACAGAGAGAGACAGAGACAGAGACAGACAGAGATGTAAAATAGCAGTACATGAATTAAATGTCATTTAATAATGCATAAAAACAAACCACGCAGAGTACCAATAAAGAACCAGAAGCCTTACTAAGTGTGGTAAAGCATACATAGATGTGAAGCCAAAGAAAATGAAACAAAACAAACATAATTATTAGAGGCCTTCAACAATATTCTGCATCAATTAGATTTAATAGCATAAATAAAGCATCCTGTGGAATGCATATTCTTTTCAAGTACATATTATATTATCCAAACTAACCTATATATTAGACAACAAAAGAAGTCTTAATAAATGAATACATACCTATTCAGATCATTCAGTGATTCTCTACTGATCACATGAAATGAAACTAGAAAAATCTACAGCTGAAGGAAAACACAAATTTACATGAATGTGGAAATTAAACATCACGCTCCTAAATAAAGACTCACGGAGGAATTCACAAAGGAAATTACAAAATACCTTCAAAAAAATGAAAATGGAATCACAACATTCTAATGTTCAGAATATATCAAAAGGAGTGTCCTCAAAAATATATTTCAGCTGTAATGATTTACATTTATGAAAGAAATCAACACCTAAAATCCATACTTTAACTTAATCCTTTAAGCAAGGATGGGAAACAGTTATTCTGCTAAGGGCCCTTTTGATATTTATAGTGCCATTCTTGGACCAACATAATTATTAATACAGATAGAGAGCAGCCGACAGTTACCAAGAAACATACTTCTGCCATGTACCAATGGAATTCATGAGCTTTATAAAGCCTGTGGGCTGTACATTTCCCATTGTTGCTAGGTAGAAATTAGAAAACAATCACACAAAAATTAAACGAACAGGAAATTAGCATATAGTTGAAAAAATAAAGATGACAGTAGTAACAAAAATAGAGAGGAGATAAACTAGAGAAAAATCAATGAAACATCACATCAGTTGGTCTTTTGGAAAAGCGCAACAAAAGTGACCGAATAGTCAAAATGACTAAGGGGAAAAAAAAGAAAATGTGAGTATAATTAGAACTGAAACAAGAGGTATCGCTGATCGTGACAGTATTTTAAAGGGATTATAAGAAAGTATTATCAACCAACGAAAATCCACAAATAGGATAATCCAAGTTATGTGGAAGAATTTCTAAGAAACAAACTATCATCACAGAATCATGGATATATATATATATATTCCACAAAAGCCTGTGACTAGAAAAGAATTTGAATTAGTAATTAACAACTTTTTAAAAAACGCTCTGTAGCTGATTTCTTCATCCTGTTATCTGATCTATTTTATATATGCTTAATTGGTTATTTGAAATTGGATAGGGAAGGGGGTAAATCAAGATGAGTGGGGGGGGCGGGGGAGGGAAATGGGTACCAAGACATGAGAAAGGGTATCAATGTTTGTGAAGTAATGCACCTTCTATCTGGTGAATACAATGTAACCCTTCTATTAACTACAATAAAAATATATGGGAAAAATTCTTAAAGAATAATTAACACCAATATTTATTACTCTTCCAAATTTTAAGAGGAAGGAAAAAATGTCATAACTCATCCATAAGGATGGTATTATTTTGATAGTAAGGATAGATATAAATACTCTAGGAAAGAATACTACAGACAAATATTCCTTGTGAATACTGATGGAAAAGTTCCTATCTAAACACCATCACAACAAATTCAGAAGCATATTAAAAGGCTTCTACAGTATCAACTGGATTTCTCTTCTCTAGAATGCAGGAATGGTTTGAGAATAAAAAAAATCACTCAAGAAAATGCATTTTAAGAATAAAGACAAAAATGGTCTTCAGTGATGCAGAAAAAGTATTTGAAAAACGTAATGCCTCTTCTTCATAGAAAACAGCCAAGTAAGAAGAGAAAGAAACTATTTCACTAAAATAAAGTTTTTATGTGAAAACCTCACAGTTAACATCAGACTCAATTATGAAAGACTGAAAGGATATCTTCTCAGATCAGGAATAAAACAGGAGGTTTACGTGTAACCTACTCAATATAGCCCTGGAAGTCCTACTTAGAGCAATGAGGCATGAAGAATAAATTAAGGACACTAAAACTGAAAAGGAGAGTGAAATTATAATCCTTTTGCTCTTGCACTCGGTTGGCTCAGTCTTTTTCTTTGTCATACACACAGATACACACAGACAGACCCACAAACCTGCAAGGAATTAACTGATGTTATCAAAGTCAGCAAACCAAAACCAATGACATTTCTCCACACAAATAGTGACTAATAAGAAAATAATCCCATTTTATTCATATCAAAAGACAGGAAATACTCAAGAACGAACAAAAGAAACAAAAGACTTGTATGCCAAATACTACAAAACGGCACTGAAAGAAATTAGTTTTGCAAGGTATTGAAAGAGGTCCAGTGCTCATGGTTTGAAAGACTTCATATTAAGAGGTTACAGAGTCAATATAATTCCAAAGAATTTTTTTCCAGACATATAAAACTTGATAACTTCAGCTTCCATTTCTTATGCAATCTCAAGCGATGCCAAATTGTAAAGAGCAAAAGGAGAGGAAGTAGAAGGAGGAAGAGTACAAGAAAAGAAATACTTGAAAATTATTAGATTTGGAAAACTTACATCTGTTAATTTAAAAAACATATGCCACTGGGGCCAGAAGTTTGGCCTAGTGGTAGGTGCTTGCCTAGCATGTACGGGTTTGATTCCTCGGTACCACATACACAGAAAAAAAAAGCCAGAAGTGGTGCTGTGGCTCCAGTGGTAGAGCTCTAGCCTTGAGAAAGTCCAAGGACAATGGTCAGGCCCTGAGTTCAAGCCTCACAACTGGCAAATAATATAATATGACACTGGGTGCCAGTGGCTCACATCTGGAACCCTAGCTATACAGAAAACCGAGATCTGAGGATCAAGGTGTAAAGCCATTGCTGTCAGGAAAATAGTCTCTCATCTCCAGGTAATACCCTAAATCCAGAAGTAGAACTGTGGCTCAAGTGATAGAGCATTAGCCTTCACGGGGGAAAAAAATGTCAGAAATAGCACTCACCACCCCCCCTAGTTTAAATCCTGGGAATATCACCAGAAGAAAAAGGGAGAGGAGGAGGAAAAGGAGGAGGAGGAGGAGGAGGAGGCGGAGGAGGAGGAGGAGGAGGAGGAGGAGGAGGAGGAGGAGGAGGAGGAGGAGGAGGAGGAGGAAAGAAGAAGAAGAAGAAGAAGAAGAAGAAGAAGAAGAAGAAGAAGAAGAAGAAGAAGAAGAAGAAGAAGAAGAAGAAGAGGAAGAGGAAGGAGGAGAAGGAGAAGGAGAAGAAAGGAGAAGGAGAAGGAGAAGAAAGGAGAAAAGAAAGAAAACTACATTATGAGGTTTGAACTATTCAGTTATTGTAAGATATGAAAGCAGATATACAGGCCAATGCAATAGAACAAAGAACCCAGAAATAGCTTTGCCTACTTTTTAATAATTTTCCATAAGTATTCTTATATAATTGTTTAAGAAAAAAGGAAGAAGTTAGAAGCTTATATCAAAAAAAAAGTAAAAAAACAAATTTGTTTACTAACAGAACAACCTCTAAATCCAGGCACTGGCGACTTACATGTGTAATCATAGCTACTCAGTAGGTTGAGATCTGAGGATCAGGTTCCAAAGTTCAAAGCCAGTCTGGGCAGAAATGTCTGTGAAATTCTTATCTCCAGTAAATCACTAAAGAGCAAAAAGTGGAGTGGTGTCTCTAAGGGGTAAAGAGAGAGCTTGAGGACCTGAGTTCAACACCCACTACTGCAACACACACACACACACACTAAATCTGAAAGTAAATCTAACTATGGATTAAACATCTAAACTTGAGTGCTACAACTATGAAAGATTATTTAAAACTTCATGTAATTATATATATATTCACAATATTATATTTTATACATTATTTAATTCTCTAGTTATATATTTTATTTTACATCATTGATGTGAAGTACCCTTTTTGTGTTATAGAATTTGTATTAAATTTCATATTATACTTTATTTTGTATATTGGATATTGCTACTTGATTCTATATCTGATTAGATTTTTTTATGCTTTATACTTTCATTACATTCAGTATATAATATGTATAGTCATGAACTTACATATACGTGAGGATGTTTTTTGTTTTGGGTTTGTGCTTGGCTTGAGGCTTGAACTTAGAGCCTGGGTGCTGCTGTTCCTGAGCTTTTTTTCTTTCAAGGCAAACCTCTACCACTTCAGCCACAGTCTACCTTAAGTGTTTTAGTGGTTAGTTGGATAATTAGAATCTCAGTGTCTTTCCTCTACCACTTCAGCCACAGTCTACCTTAAGTGTTTTGGTGGTTAGTTGGATAATTAGAATCTCAGTGTCTTTCCTAAGGCTGGATTCAAATGGCAATGATCAGATCTTAGCTCCTGAATAGCTAGCATTACAAGGGTAAACACTGGCCATATAATGATGGCCATAGAAATGATGAGTTAATAAATGTATACACTTCTGTGGTGGTCTTTTGGATAGGGTCTACTATTTTTGCATGTTGGCCTCAACATCTAGTTTCTTTATTTTCACACCTCAGGTAGCTGGAATGACAGGATGCAATATTATTTATCGTCTGAGTGGAAGTCTTGTAGAGAAGAGACAGAGTTCTGTACTTTACCAAAATGAGATTTCCCAGGTGAAGATGGGTATCGGAAAGGAAAGTAGCTCCAGGATGTGTATTAGATGCCATACAAACTCATTTGAATATTACCAATGCAATAATGATGACCAAAATGTGACTTCAGTACCACCTGGACTTTTGGGAACTTACACACACACTTCAAAATGATTTACCTATTAGGATGATCTCTGAGTTAGTCTGTGGAGTGGATATACAAATGGAAATTTGAGACCATGAAAGGAATTCATGCCTGGTTAAGAAAACATTTGGTCATGTGAATTGAATGCTCAATTATTGGAGTAATGATACCAGAATAATGGAATTACAAAGATAAGATTCTCTAGAAATATACTGATCTTGTTCCAAATATTTAAATCCACCTCAGTTCAGACTTCATGTCAGAGTCACCAAATAAGACTCAGCTGTGACTAAAATGCAGCACTGTTTCCTGTGACTAGAATGATGCCCATAATGCACAGAACAATCCTAACATGTTCTATGGTTGTTGTGTCACATTTTCTTCCCCAGTGTACAGTGTGATTGGTCTAAATAATCCTGGAATCTACTGCACACACTCTGTATCTCAGAATTCCTCTGGTGGGCCTGCTTTTCTCCTTTCCTCTCCACAACGCCCACACTAAACAGTTGGTAAGCAAAGAGCTTGCAGACATCAGAGTCAAATAGCTAATATTTTAGAGTTAAATCCATGCAATAGCAAGCCACCATTACCAAGAAGATTTATACTTAATATTTGTATGTGTATCTCATATTCTAAAGATCTCATGCACCCTTGTTTCCTTGATCATGCTGCATGTTATTGATTCAAAAATAAAATACTTGGTGACTTAAAATCACACTTTTAAATCACTGATGAAGTAAAGCAGAAATCTCCAGAGGTTTATAAAACATCTAGAAATAAACAGCAAAGAAAATCAATGTGTCCAAATTGTGGGTTGCAGGCTAAGTAATTGTCGAGGGAATGTTGTACCTTTAAATGCAAACTTTACAGCCTTAAATGCAAACCTATAAAAGGAAGGAAAAGCTGACATAGACTTTCATTAATGATGCATTTGTCACAAATCTTGATTAACAAATATGAGCCACAAATGAAGTAAAAATTGCTAAAATTACAAGAAAAAAATAAAACATGAACCCAATAGAATCACCTTTGCCTCTACTCTCAGCTAATCTACAGGTGGTAAAGATAGTTTAAGGTAAGTCTGGGGAAAAGTTAACAAGTTCCCAACTCAGTCTATAATGACGGTATATGCCTGTCATTTCAGCTACCTAGGAAGTGAAAATAGAGGACTCATATTCCAGTTAGCCTGCAAAGTTGCTAGACCCTATCCCACAATGAACTAAAGCAAATAAGGCTAGAAGAATGACTCAACTATAAAATGCCTATCCAGAAAACAGAACACCATGAGTTCAAATTACAGTACCACTCTCAACAAATAACAATCAATGAATGAAACACTATTGACACAAAGAAAAAAATAATTAAATTTATCCACTGACTTAAAATATTCAAGAGAACCCAAATGGTAGGTTTGCAAATTAGAATAGGATGGGAAAATCATGGCAAAACTTCAAGAAAAAAAAAGACAAGGAAGTGGAAATAGAAAATTAGAAGCCCAAACTACTTTGAGTCACTTTTGGTTAAAATTAGAAGAAATCATAGCCTCCTAGTTTCTATGTTAAATAATGAAAATTATAAGAAAAAATGTTCTGCAGATGCACAGGCTTTTTACTTAGGTGGCATATTTTTTTTAAATTGTATCCATTTTTAAACCTATATTTTGTCATAAAATTGCTTTCCTAACTAATTTATTTGGAAGAAATTTTCCTAAGGGATCATAAACAAAATGATTCATATTTATCTCAAGGAATCTAAACTCAAGTTATAGGGCTATGGTTATGATAATGTTTGCTTTTTTGTCAGTTAAAGGAAAATTATATATACTCAGTTGGTTTTTGTTACAGAAAGCTGGATTTACTCATAAAGCATGTAATATGTGTCCACTACTTAAGTTGAGAGACCTTTTTATAGTTGTATTTCCTTTGAAATTTAAAGTCTGTTTCTTCGGGTTCTTCTTGCATATCTGAGTTAGTAAATAAAATGAATGTGATGGTAAGATTAAAGCATTATATGCAAATGTACATTTTCCAAGACAATGAAAACGAAAGGTATATCATTGCTACAGCAACCGACAAGACAATGAATAATGTTTTCGCCACTTAAAATACTAAAATATATTTATACACATCTATTTCATATAATTTATATTACATTTGGTGTATTATTTTGTTATGCAGTAAACAAAATTGACCTCAAAAGAAGAACAAAACTTAATCATAATAATCAGAAAGTAATTAAAACATTATTCTGAGTCTTCCCACAGAAAAGGATCAATTCTTGATAGTTTCGCAGTTTTACAAAATGCGCTCTAAGGAGATAATTTCTGTCTTACAGAAACTGTTTTAGAGTATAGATTTCTGTTTAAGGCTAAACTAATTTAAACAGTAATATAATACTGATCAAAAATGGACAATGACCATAAAATACTGTAAACTAACCTATAAATGTAAAAATGATGCTCTCAAAATGCAAAAGTAACAGTGCATAAAATCTATCACAATTGAGTTCTATAAGATGTAAAGAGGTTCTATAAGAGATCTATAAGATGTAAAGAGTTCTATAAGATGTAAAGAAGTTCAACCTAAGACAAGCAAGTGGCTTGCCACCTTAACAAGAAAAAGAAAATACCATAATCACCTAAGTAGATGTCAAAGGATAACCTTATACAATTAAGGCTCAATTTTGATTCAACTAAATTCTCAGCAGGGTGCAATGAAGGAAATTTCTAATACTTCTTTAAAAATTCCTTATTGAAAGACTCTCCTCTAGATTTGCCAGACTGAAAGGAACATAGGCTCAATGGTTTCCCTCATTTGTCATAATCAGTAGAAACTTTGGGCTCTCCTAGCAGAGATTTGCAATAGAGCAAAACATAGATACAAAAGCCATATAATGAGTGATTGTTGTTCTTAATGTAATATGTTATCTCTCATCTCTTTTGCTGTCCCTTGGTTATCTCATATTGTTACAGTATCTCACTTTGTTATCTGATATATAGGATATATTTGTATTTGGTTATTTGAAATTGGATAGGGAAGGGGGGAAAACAAGATGAGGGGTGGGGTGGGGATGGAAATGGGGACCAAGACATGTGAAAGGGTATCAATGTAGGTGAATTAATACACCATCTATCTGGCCAATATCATGTAACCCTTCTATTCATTACAATAAAAAATATATGGAAAAAATTCCTTATTGACACTATCCAAAGTGTCCTCCATATAATTATTATTGTAATATTGCCCACCAGCATGGAAACATAATACCTTCTCTGTCCCTCTCCCTCTCTTTCCCCTTCCTAAAAGATAATCGACTCTGATTTGGGATCTCATTTGAAACAAAACGCAAAGAGTTATCTATATTCAACCTGTAGCTTTCTCTTCAGATCTTGCAGAGAGGTTTTTACCATTGTTCTACTGTAGATAACATCCTGCAGTTGTAAGTAATACCTACAGTAATCAAAACCAGTTGATCCATTGTCCTGAACTGTAGGCCACATTTGGTAATTCTGGTTACATGATTTTCTCATCCTTGCACATCCTTCATTGCTCTCCTAACCAGATTCTTTTCATCCTTGTCTTTGTTTACCTTGTCTTCTTGATTTCCTCTAAATTTGGAGTGTAGCCTTGTGCCCTGATCTTAATCTCATGACTGTTCTAGTCTATTTAATAACAGGGACAGCAGTAGTCTCACAATTTTATCATCAGTAAGACTTTTCATTTCCTCTTACGTTTAAATTTTATTCTAAATAGTATCTAGTGGGTTTCACTGCTGAATTGGTTCACCCTTCCTCTCACTGTTTCTGCAATTCCCCTTCCTCTTTCCAAAACAGATGATAAACTTGTGTACAAGACAAGGGGTAGAGAAATCATAAAAAGTGGCAGAAGGGAATAAATCAAAGAAAGAAAGAAGCAAAGAAGAAAAGGAAACCCTCTTGCTTCCATTTCTTGGGGTGAGACATCATATTATGTGGTCATAGGCACATAGCTATTGAGCCATTGCCATGCTCTCCTACAGATATATTGCTTTGTTCTTACTGTGTGAATGTGTTGACTGCTATTTAATTAATCAGGTCCAATGTAATTATCTGTCATTTATGTTCCCAGGTTTACTTGTAGGTATATTATAAAGATTACAAATGAGGAAAAAAAGTGTATCCTTTCTTTCTTTGGGAATAGCCTGCTTCACTAAGTGTACTTTTTTCCAAGTCTTCCCATTTCCTTATACATGGGGCAATGCCATTTTTCTGATGGAATCATAGAATGTTCTGTGTATATACACTACATTCTCCTGATCTAGTCATCCATTGTAGGACATCTGATTTTATCTTGGCTATAGTAAACAATGCTACAATGAACATAGTCATGCTACTGGCTGGTCCATTGGTTTGTGGTCGATTGGATAGCTGGGTCAAAGGGTAGGTCCATGTTTCATCTTTTGAAGAACCTCAATAATATGCTTTCAGGACTGGTTGAACAAGTCGACAGTCCCATTTACAGTATAGTAGTGTTCTTATTTGGCCACAACCCTGACAACATCTGTTATGTTAGTTTTCTTGATAATGGCTATTATAACTCAGATGAGGTGGAGTTTCAATGTTCTTTTGATTTGCATATCTTGTATGGCCAGAGATGTTGACTATTTCATCATGTGTATATTGGCCATTCTTGTTTTTTCTTTGGGGAAGTTGCTCTAGTTCAGTTTGGGTATATCAATATCTGCTAGAAATTCTTCTGTTTCTTCTGGATTCTCCAATTTGTTAGCATAAATGTTTGAAAGTATTCCCCTATAATGATCTGGATCTTGCTTGTTTCTCTTGTAATTTCCTATTCTTATCTCTAATTTTATTTGTTGGAGTGTGTTCTCTTCTTTCTTTGGTCAAATTAGACAAGGGTCTGTCAATTTTGTTGTTTTTCAAACAACCAACTCTTTGTTTTGTTGATTTGATTTTTTAAAAATCTCTAATGAATTTATTTCTGACTTAATTTTGAGTATTTGTTTCCATGCACTGGTTTGGGGTTTGGCTTGTTTCTCTTTTTCAAGGAGCTTAAGGTGCATTATTAATTTGTTGATTTCAGATTTTTCCAGTTTGTTGATTTAGACACACAGAGCTATAAATTTTCCTCTGAGTTCTGCTTTTGCTCCTTTGCTGTGTCCCAGAGGAGCTGATACTTTGCGTGAAATTCTATAAATGTTTCTAATTCTGTTCTCTTTGATGAACCAGTGGCATTCTTCAGTGTGTTGTTCAGTCTCCATGTGTTAGAAAATATTGTATTGTGGCTTTTGGTGTTCTAAGTTTACTCTGTTGTTATCTGACAGAATACAAGGAATAATTTCATTATTTCTGAATTTGCACAGATTAGCTCTGTGGCCCAATACATGATCTATTTTGGAGAATGTTCCATGTATTGTTGAGAAGAATATATATTCTCATGCTATTGGGTGAAATATTATATAAATGTCGGTTAAGTCTCTTTATTGAAAGCAATCATTTAGTTCTGAATCTTTTCTGTTAAGTTTTTGCCAGGTTGATCTATCCAGAGGCAACAGTGATGTGTTAAGATCACAACAATCAATGTGTTTGTATAGATGTGTGTTCTAGGATAAGTAACATTTATTCAATGAAGTTGAACAAATGGTGCTCCATCATTTGGTGTATATTTAGAATTGTTTTGTTATCTTGTAGGAGAGATCACTTTATTAGTTTGTAATCTCTTTCTTGTCCCTTCTCACTTCTTTTAATTTGAAGTCTATTTTATCTGATATTAGTATTGCAACTTTGGCCTATCTACTGGGACCATTTGCTTGTTAGATTTTATTCCAACCTTTCACTTTCAGAATGTTGGTTTTTGTAGGGAAAATATATCCTTCAAAACACAGCAGATGGATGAACCTTACCCAACTTGTCAATCTATGACATTTAATTGGAGAGTTAAGTCCATAAGTATTGAGAGTTAGGATTGAGGATTGTTTGATAATTTCTGCTGTTATCCACCTTCTTAAGGTCGGTCCTCATCTTTTATACAATATTTATCTGGTTCTCTGGTAAGGAGCTGTTTCTCTGCCAATATTGTGTCCTCTTGGATTTTTCTATATAGAGTATATCTTTTGTAATGCTGGTTTGAGGGAGATAAATTGTCTCAAGTTTTCCTCATTGTGAAAGGTTTTTATTTGTCCCTCAGTTATGAAGGAGAGCTTAACTAGGTACATGATTCTTGGTTAGTAGTTGACTTTAAGGCATGGCAAACCTCATTCCAAGCTCTTTTTGTTTTCAGTCTTAGATGAGAAATCTTTAGTTATTATGATTGGATTTCTTTTATAAGTAATTAATCTTTTTTCCTGAAAGTTTTAAGGATCTTTTCCTTGGTCTCTATTGATCCTGTATGGATTACAATGTGATGGTGAGATGTTCTAATCTGTTCTATTCTGATTTGTTTGGGATTGGAAAAGTTTTTTTTGTTGTTGTTGTTGTTTTTTTTTGTATCTCAATGGGCCTAGCGTTTTGGATGGTAAGGAAGTTTTCAGCTAGAATTCTGTTGAATATGCACCTATTCCTTCAGCATGCTTCTTGTGTTCATCTTCAGTACCAATTAGTTTCATATTAGATCCTCTGAGTCCTGAATTCCTGTAAGGACTCTTCTTATTTTTTGGATTTGTTCTGCATAATTATTTTTTTTCCTCTAAAATAGCTATTCTATCTTCAATTCAAGAGACTCTGTATTTTGTGTTGTCTAACTGCAGTGAATACTTTCCAGTTTGTTTTTATTTCCTTGTCTTCTAGTTGATCACTGATTGTATCAATCTCTATTGAAATTTTATTTTAGGTCTTATATACACTTCGTCCTTGACTTGATTTTTCTGTCTTCTCTCATACTTGTTAGCTGGGTAACTAATTTTTACTTGGGCTCCCTTCCCTTTACTGAAACTTTTTAAGCTATCTGTTTGTGGATGTCATGAATTCCTCTAATAATCTTTGGTTAGTCTCATCATCCTCCTGCATAGCCTTATGAAGACATTCTGTCTTTTTTTTCAACCTATTTATCAGCATTGCTTTTAACTCATTTTTGAGACCTATCTTCTAGATCTTTCATTGACTTCACTATTGTCTGATTATTTTGTATGAGACTTGAGGTTCCTTTACTTGTATAGTTCTTGTGTTTCTATGGTTTGCTCTACCTATTTGGAAACAAAAGCAAATACAAAACCACAACAGAAAACAATTTAAAGTAAAAACCAACCTAAAGCCTTGTAATTGTACAGAATTTAGAGGTTCAAAATCATAGATAGGTTTTCCCCTATTCAAATCTAAATACTCCTTTTCTGTGTTTGGGGAGGGGTATTATGGCTCAGGAAAGATTATGTATATTTGTAGCCAGTGAGGAAATATGTTGTTAGCAATAAAACAATCCAAACCAGAAGGATAATAGGATGATCCAATTAGATTCACAATGAAAACAAATACAGTCTAATTCACAGACAAACAACTAGGGATCAATAGACTAAAGAAAAGGAAGAAAGAGAAAAAGATAAGAAATGAATGAAAACAAATTCTAGTGAAATTAAAATAAATATTAAGAGGTATAATGAAAACGAAAATGAGGAGCAGGAATAGAGGAATAAACAAAAAGAGAGTTTTGGAAGGGAGAAATCTAAGACCTACAATGTAATAAAATTTAAAAACAAATTATATGTAAATAATATTGATAATAAAATAAAAAATAGCAAGACAAATAGAGAAATTGAAAATTGAGCATTCAGAAACATAGACAGAATTAAGTGTTCACACAACTAGACTGTATATCCAAGACTAACAGAACAGCAATGCTAAAGAAGAAAAAAAGAGCAAGACTTAAGAAGAATGAAACAAAACTTTCTTCAATGTGTTGGGGGAATTTTTACCTCCAGGTGTCTCCTAGTCAGTCACTTAGTGGAGTCTTTGGATTCCTTGCAGTGACCAGATTTCATTGTGGATAGCTGGATTCAGAAGCTTTCTTGATATGGGAATGTGGCTGTTACCTAGATTCCACTACTCAGGCCTGTCTGTTCCTTACTTATATCTTAAAGTAAGCAGATGATTCTCAAATCAGTTTGTTACAATGGCCAGAATAAAGTCTGGCCTTACAAACTTGGAGTCTTTGCAGGCATCCTCCCCGTCATATTTAGTGGGGGGGGCGGCGGGGAGTTGCTTTGTATGATAAAACAGGAAGGAGGAGGAAGCAGAGGTGGCCAGGATCTGCTGCCTAGAAGCTCTGCAGTGCACTTGGTTGTGGGTGGTTCAACCACAAATCTGGAATCAATGGCTTTCCACTGGAATCAAGTAGTTTGACACTGAGGTGAGCTAAACTCCTGAGATCTTCCTCTTAAAATCACCCACAGCTTTTGCTACCTGTCCAATTTGTTTAGTGAAATTTTAGAGATTTTTAGTTTTGTAATTCTAGGGTACTCCTCAGACCTCTTGTAGGCTGCAAATATGTCTGGAAAGTTAGGCTTGTCTTTGTTCCCTGCTGAGGGGTAGGGATGCCTCTCCCTAGGTGGTGTGTGTGGCTGGGCTGTGGACTCTTGTTCCTTTAAACTAGTGCTGGAGGTTTATGGAAAACCCCTGGGCTTGGCTACCACCTCTGCTTGGGTGACTATTTCAGCCTGCTGTAAGCATTCGCTCTGCTAGTGCAGCAGCTGTCCCTTCCACAACCACTGGCAGGTGGTCAATACTGCATTCGGATGCAGGCATTTTATCATCTTCTTCTTTGGTATAAATCTCTTTATAGTTATAGCTTACTTGGCATGATTCTCTAGACATGTAACTCCTGGTGGATCCCTAAGAATCTGATTCTTCAGAGAGATCTTAGTTGGTTCCTGTTATCCTTCTGCCATCTTCTCTGAACTCTCCAAGACTATTGTTTTTCTAACTAAACATCAATTTGAACATGAAATCCCACATCAATGTCTCTATTTGGATGTCTACACAACACGCTGATTTTTCTCATGTCCTGATCAGCTCCCTCCAACCTACTTCCTCTCAGTCTCTCTCATCCCATTTCATAGAAGTTTTACCTATTGCTTGTGCCAAATATTTTGGAGGCCTTGGCATTTTTATTTCTTTCAAAACACACTTCTAGTTGAACAGAAAATGTGGAATTCAGAGAGTTCTACTTCTTTAACTTCTCCATGAACTTGAAAAAAGTCATTTCTTGCTGGGCATTTCCAGACCTCCTTGTGTCCTCCAAATTTTTTCGCTCAAATTGCACCTAATTGAAGCCTACCTTGATGATTCAAAAACTAGGAAGACATTATTTTGCACCTTCTCCCCTAAAGAAAACCAAAAAACCTAGTCAACTCAGAAACTGTCAATGTACATTATTCCCAGCTGTTCTCTTATTCCTGAAGGAAAGCCTGTCATCTGGAAAGTAGGGAAGCATCTAAATACATAGGCCTTGCTAAGTATCCCAATTCTATTCTCATTGGATCATGTTCTTTTATCTTCCTCCATGATTGTCAAATAAATAAATAGATAAAAATGAATAAATAAGTAATCAGAAATATACTATTAGGCCTCTCTGTTCCTGG
Organism: Megascapheus bottae; assembly: GCF_031878675.1. Taxonomy (NCBI): domain Eukaryota; kingdom Metazoa; phylum Chordata; class Mammalia; order Rodentia; family Geomyidae; genus Megascapheus; species Megascapheus bottae. The sequence continues at coordinate 661,558 of NW_028327771.1, read as the reverse complement.
AGATGCTCCATGTCATGTTTTGATGTAGGAATTACATTAAAAGAGTCTATTTTTTAAAATCTTCTTAGTCTGTCCTTCGCAAGAGATAAGGAAACAAAATCTTTTCTACTCAACAGTTCTGTATATAATATAGAGTTCATTATCCAGTTAGTGTTCATTTCTTGATAGAATGAGAGAACATGAAGAAACAATGCTCACTGTTTTTTATACTTTGTATTTCAAATAACTCACAGGGTCTGTTAGATAGTGGATTCCCAATAAATGAGCTATGAGTGAATGTTGAATATTTTGTGGCAGATTGTTTTTATTGTAATTAAAGTACAAAAAAGAGATTAAAGTACAGGATATATTCATGAAATTTATTATAGCTATTGCTAAGGAAAAGTAAGGAGAGAGTTTAGAAACAAATCAAGTTGCTTCTAAGTTTATAGACTGTTGTGTGAAGTTATATAACAATCTCTCGTAAGTTTCGTGATGTAAAGCATCCATGCATTCTCATCTATGACTGAGGTAAGTGGGCCAGTTGCCTGGAATTTGGATGACTCTATCCGTGTCTGAAAAGTAGGTGCATTGGTTTACATCGAAAGCCTAGCACAGGTGAAATAGTTTAACACTTGTTAGTTCAACACGTGGTCTCTCTTTCCTAAGCAAATTTGTCTGGGCTTTAGTATATGATGCTCATAAAGTTGTTAAAGAGCAACAAGAGGGTTGGAGCCACGAAGACATGGAAATTTAACATTTTTGCATTGTCCCCGTTCTCTGGCAAGTATATTTGATTTAGAGTAGGGAGATTTAGAGGAGGGAGCCCTTATGACCATCAGTCATAGGACGACATAATACAGTCACATGGGAAAATGTCAATTCTGAAATTGGTTAGGCACCCTCAAGGAACACAACATTCTACACTGATATGAAGGGACATAATAAAGGAATATCCAACCTTAGATTTTTCCTTTGAGAATGGAAACCTAGAATTTACTTCATGTTTCTACAAAAAAGCCATATTGAAAGTAAAGCAGATTAGCATGTATGTAACAAAACACATAAGAAAATAAGATGGGTGTATAGATGAATGTAAATAATAAGGTCATGCTAAGCCCCAAAGGGCCATTGACATACACGGCCTGGATCCATTGAGAGGAGGACTAATTTTATATGCCCTTCTCCCTCACGGCTTTTCAACTGACTTTGAACAAAATTTCTCCTATTGTTGAAGTCTGTAGAGATAGAGATTTCATATCCTGCTTTGAAAACACATTCCCCGCCTGTGTCGGCTCTCATGATCAACAAGTTTGTTCTCAGGCCTAGTTTTTATTTGTCATGTGGCTCTGTGTTAATATCCTGTAAATGATGACCTCTGTGGAGAAGATGAACACAATTCTGCTCATAATATTTTGTCCTAGATCAGATAGAATAGGCTGAATGCCTTTTGCATTTCTGTGTATCTCTCTTGAAAGACTAGACATAATATAAAGATCTGACCAATGGCAGAAGTGGAAAAAGATTGAAAGCATTGCCAATTTCATGGGCAATTCCTACATAGACTCAGAGAGACAACTTTTACCTTAGACTTAAAAAAAATGGTGCCATGTAACCAACTTCACTTGTTAACTACATTCCCTTTGATGTCATATGTACTCATTGACATCTAGAGGCAGCATGAAGCACTGAAGAGTCCCTGTGCTCAGAACCACAGATCCCAATTTAAGTTCAGATTCCGCTTCTTTTTTGTAGTATGACCCTGCATCATGTTCTTAATAAGACCTAAACTTCTCACGCCTCCCCAACTTGATGTAGAAGATTTAATAAAGTCATGTAGCTGAAAAAGCACCTTATGAGCTATAAACCAATAAAGTCACACAGAGCTTTAGCCCTAGTCACAAACTCCTTACACAAGATTCTCCAGAGTAAGCATTGAAAAGGTTCACAAAATCTGTATTCTAGGGTGTGAATTTGGTCAGTTGCTAGAGTTTATAAACTATGATCTATCAGTTGGAACATGGTTCGTTATATATTTCTTTACAGATATAATTCTGTGAACTCAGTGATTGTGTACAATGTTAAGTAGTGTATACTAAAGATACGTACACAGTCTATACCCTTTTCATAGCAGGGGAAAGAAGCAAATTCTAATATAACTAGTAAAGACACATACAGGAGACACACACAAATGCCAAAATGTTCAAAAGCCCTATTGCAAAACCAGACAAAGGACAAAAATAGGGTATTAAATCTCTCTCTCCCTCTCTCTCTCTCTCTCTCTCTCTCTCTCTCCCTCTCTCTCTCTCTCTCTCTCTCTCTCTCTCTCTCTCTTTTTCTCTCTGTATGTCTCTGTCTCTGTCTCTCATCTCTCTCTCTTTCTGTCTCTGTTCTCTCTCTGTCTCCCTGTCTTCTTCATTGTTTCTATCTCCTGGCTGGTCAAAACAATGTAATTTTTCAAATGGATAAGCCTGTCTCTAGTTGTTATGAATTTGACTATGGTTTCCCTCATCTCTGGCATACCCTTCCCTATATTACCTATAGAACAAAAAGATAACATAAAAAATTCAATTAGCAGCTGAGGCCTCCTTTTTAAATCTTAACTAATTTTTAATCAACATGTAGTATTTGTGCATATTAATATTTCCTTCTTATCATTTCCTTGTGTTTGGTGTCCTGGCATACCTCTGTTCTGGATATATAAAATATTCTATAGAAAACATAGTCATTGGTATATTATGCTGACTGTACTCATCCAACGTGCTGTGGAAACCACAATGATTCCTTTCCTTTTTGTCTTTTCTACCATCTCAGCACCCATCTGAGATAACAAGGTGAACCCATCACTCAGATCTGGAAGATGAGGTCCAGGGAAGGAAAATGAAGCAAATATGGTGAATTTCAGCCAAAAGAACTGGTCAGAGGGTCAGCTGAATACCACAGTTTCTGGGTTTCGAAGAAAGAAGAGCAAGTTTAAGGTAGACATAGGAGCAAAAAGCCTGTGTCAGAGTTTCTGTGGGGGTCAGTGAGGAAAAAAAATAAAGCAGCAGGTTAGGAATCAGGAGAGATGCTGTGTCAGGGAAAGTCAGGGGATAATGTACAAACTGTGTGAAAGGTGTTCAGGATACAATAAGATTTCTGCTGGCAGGCTATGAGTTTCAGACACAAATATAAAAGGTGGCTGAAAGGTGAGAAGACTGGCCCAGAGTAATGGCTTTCTCGAGGATGAGAAGATCTGAATTAGTGAGGAGATGGCACTCCCTATCTGTGGCTGACTAACTTGGTAGTGGCTGCTTGCTGGAGGCCATACCAGCTAAAAGTTGTTCAAACTGGAACTTGGAATAGAGATTCTTAATATCCCACTACAAGCTATGTGGCATGTGAGAGTTGTGCTGCTGTCTCTTGCCAGGCAATGGCGACTATAAATAAAGAAACAATTGGAAAAAATTTTTCCTTTATTATTACCAATGAATTGCTTGTACCATGCCTCGATGTAGATTGGGGCATCATTAATGAGCCAACAGTTGAAAACTACTTGTGTCACAGAAGTGGGGACTTCAGCCCTAGAGATTTTAGAGTTGGTACTTGTGTTCTTGTTCAGGCTGCAATAAGATACTTAAGCAAAAGCAGAACAACCCTTTTGTCTGAACACCTCTTGCTTGTCCAGTGTGTAAATAGTGGTTACTTGATTGTGATTGATTCACTGTTTAGATTGTGTCTCTGTTATTTCCCCAGTGAGATTCAGGGATAAGATGGCGTGACCCAGAAGTGTTCATTCTACATCCCCAAACACACAACTGAGTCTCCTCAGATCCCTTCTTCAGAGAAAAACATATTTTTTGAGGCCTTACCTCAAAGAGTTAATAATAGATTAATACCATGATTTTCATGTTATGTTTGGTGTACAGTGATGCATGCTAATAACATTCTATCTTTCTTGTAAGATTAATTAATGTCAACTTATGAATAAGAATAGCAGAGTCTGCAATTATTCCATAGAGAAGGGTGATTCATGATCTGATGTAATCTAACTATGGCCAGAACCTGTGCCTTGGTTTTGATATGGAAAGACAGGAAATTGTACCACCAGGGTCATTGTTTAGACTTCTGAAAGCATTCTACGTACTTTTCTGGAGAAGAAATTGAAGACTATTATCTCTACAACCCCACTTCCCTTAGTCATAACTTATAATTCTTGGACCTCCCATGCTGAAAGAAAATTAAATACCAGACCCTCTACCACACAGATAAAAAAAGGAATACTCCAATTTGATAGTAATTTGCTATGATGCATTGGAGATGGGACGGATCTGAATGTAATGTCATGACACATTCCATCAGTTCCATTTGCAAACACACCCCCATAATGTTTTACCCAATTGGTTACTCGAGAACTATAATGTCCACCTACAATAAAAGGAAGGAGTATCTCTTTGTTTATTAAGGGCCATCCCTCCTCAATTATCCAAGATCAAAGAATTCACTTCCCAAAGGAGAAAGAACAGCAGCTTCCTTCTGGCCTCCTATCATTCCTGCTGACTCATGTGTCCTGTCTCAGCTACAATTGATTATGCTTGTCTGGGCAGCAGAGAGGTTTTTACCAGTTGAATGCCCTGTTAGCACTGCAGTGAGACCTCATACTTAGTCTCCAAGCCGCTTGATCCATAATTCATAAATACAAATTAGAGTCACTTTCCTCCCAGCCAGTTCTCTTGTCACTAGGATTTGGCCATGATGGCAGACCATAGGAGATCCCTTCTTTTCAGGAGCCCTAGATCAGACCAAGCATTCTCTGTGTAGATGGTTCTGTTGCTCATGCCGATGTCCTTCCGTTCCACAGAGCAGAGGTCATGTTTATCCATGCTCTCAACTTTAGGTTCTACACAGGTTGCTCATTCTTCTCTAAGGCATGTATACATCGATTTAATCACCACCGCACTGTTTCATTTGGCATACAAGAGACGATTATTACTTTTGGACATTTGTGAGGGTGAGGAAAAGGAGTTGACAGAGGGACAGTACCGACCAGGAGCTGGAAAGCCTTGAATGACCCTGGCAAGGACCTCTGGAAAAAGTACTGGGATTCACAGTCTTGCTTTCAGCATGACCACAGAGTTTACCTGCCTCATCCAAACATGGCTCCAGGAAGACCTGTCAATACTCTGCGTACTGAAAATTTTTTGAGTTTATCTGTAAAACTATTTTAAAAAATGAATGTGCCTTAAGACAATGAGTGCATGTTAATTTGTTGCAGCAGAAAAAGTATATATATATATAATATATATACATATATATGTATATACTCTTCTCAATAGAGGTCATGTTTGTACTCAGAGAGTTAGGTCATTTTGCTGTCCTTATACAAACTTTTCCCACCATGGACTGGCCATGGAGTGCTGCGGCTTAATCAATACTGTATGTAATCCTTGAGCCTAAGTTTGTGCTGATGCGGACTTGTGTTGACCCTTCCTGTCACTCAGGAAACTCCATCACAGGTGCTTTTATTTTATTCAGAATCTACCTTCTCTGGCCCCTGTTCTGTGATTTTAAAAAAATGTTACACATATTCCTATGGATCTCCATAGGAACAGCTGGTGTTTAACTCTTGTAAAAGCCTTGGCAACGGGGACTGAAGCATTACTGTTTTTGTGGTCATGGATGACCTTTTGTTCAGGGACTTGTAGGTTCTTTAAAATGATTATCCTTCTTTGCCTCGGGGATCTGTCGATTATAATAACTAAATGGCTTAGGAGAATCAGAATTTAAGATCCTTTCTGGGCAGAGATACTACACTTAATAAATCTACTGCAGCTAAGTGCTAGTGGCTCACACCTGTAATCCTAGCCGCTCAGGAGGCTGAGATATGAGGACCACTGTTCAAAACCAGCCCAGGCAGGAAGATCCATCCATACGACTCCTATCTCCAATTATGAAGCAAAGAAAGCTGGAATTAGAGCTATATGGCACAAGTGAGTAAAAATACTCAAGGATTCTACTGATTATGACAAATGAGGGAAACCATTGAGACTATGTTCCTTTGAGTCTGGCTTGCTTCACTTAATACGATTTTTTTCTAAGTCTTTCCATTTCCTTACAAATGGGGTGATGTCGTTCTTTCTGACAGCAGCATAGAATTCCATTGTGTACAAAAATCACATCTTGTTGATCTTCTCATCAACTGAGGTGCATCTGAGTTGGTTCCATATCTTTGCTATGGTAAATAGTGCTGCAATGAACATCGTTGTGCAAGTGGATTTAGTATGTCCATCTCTGGACGATTGGGTAGTGATCTCTCCTGTCCACATCCCCTCCAGCATCTGTTGTTATTAGATTTCATATTAAGTGTAATAAGTCAGACTCAAAGGAACATAGGCTCAGTGGTTTCCCTCATTTGTCATAATCAGTAGAAATCTTGGGCTCTCCTATCAGAGATTTACAATAGAAAAAAACCTAGATACATAAGGCCACATAGAATGACACTAAATGAAAGGACCATCAGGATATAGAAACAAAAACCATATGATGAGTGATTGTTGTCCTTAATGTACTGTTATCTCTCATCTCTTTTAGAAAATGTCTAGGTCTTGTCCCTTTCTAATATAGCTGGTTTCTAATGGGATGTTCCTCTGAAACTCCAATTCCAGCAACAACATGGTTCTAGCAGTCTATCTGTTCTTCCGATATGCCCTACACCAGTAGAAGAAGGTATATTTGTACCTTTTGGAGCCACTGGAAAATCTGGTAGAAGTAGTGAAAAGGGATTCAACATTGTTTCAAAATTTGCATGGCACTGTACCTGGATCCCCCGTATTCTTCATCCGAGTACCAAAATATATAACCAATGGCCTCCGATTCACGCCTATGGATACCCTATGAATGTTGTGACAAGAATAAATACTGATGGCAGTTGGGTGTCATGGCTCATATCCACAATCTTCACTACTTAGGAGCACAGTTTGAAGCCAGATGGCACAGAAATGTTTGTGGGACTCATCTTCTTTAACCATTGAAAAACTCAAGTGGCAGAGCACTAGTCTTGAACAACAACAACAAAAGCCAAGTGAAAGCTCAAGGTCCTGAATTCACTGGTACAAGAAAGAGAGACAGACACAGACACAGACACAGACACAGACACAGACACAGTGGTAGGGGGAGGAAAAGAAGGAAGGAGGGAGGAACAGAGGGAGAAAATCCAGCTACTGGGGAGATAAAAATGAGAGGCTTACTGTCTGAAATTGACCCTGGGCCAAAAGTGTAATACCCTATCTGAAAAATTAACTAAACCAAAAAATGTCTGGAGACATGGCTTAATCGGTACAGTAATAAGTGTAATGCAAAAAAAAAATAAAATCCTAGTATTAAAACAAAACAAAGCAGATGCAATGATAGATGAGCTTTTGTTAGAGTGACTTCAGGTCTTCATAGCCCTTTTCCTGAGGTTTAGCTCCTCTAGGTTGGTGGTTTTTACCTTTCTTCTTATATATCACAGAAAGGTCCCCTGTGTATACAATGTTGCAAAAGGTAGAATTTGTCCTGAGGGTTTTATGTCAGCTAGCCCGAGGTGTTTTTTTTGTTTTGTTTTTTGTTTTTTTTTTCTCTAAGGACCAGTTGAGGCAGACATGATTCTCCAGGAGATCAAAACATTGATGTACACAGGATAATACTGAACATTAACAGTTCTGATCCAGTAGTGACTGGAGATACTGAAGTGATCTAAATGGCCAGATGGACCCCAGAGTCCATCTGTGATTATCTGCTGATCAAAACAAATTACTTATTTCGTCTTCTTATGAAACACTAAATGATCACCTTGTTTACAAGACTTCTCACATATAGAATGGACAGGGTCTTATTAATAGACACCCACCAAATGCCAACAACCCCATAGATTAAGCATTAGGTGAGGTCTCTACTAGAATATTGGCTGGCTGAAGGAATGGTATGCCTCCCCTACTAAGTAGAAGTTGGTGGCTGGGACTAACTCTGTCTTGGGGAGGAAATGACACAGCAAGAGGCATGCAGAGATGCGGGATTCAGTCACAGGACTCCCTGCTGTTTATGTCCACAGGAAAGGGAAGGGGCCTTTTATATAGCAGGCCCCATGAAATAGACTGCAGATATCCTCTCTGGGACCCAATCCTTGCACAGGAGTTCATTTCACTGACTCTTGCTATTCTCTTCTTTTGCTTTTGAATAAACTTGCTCTGTCTAGAATAAACACTATATTGCCCTTTAATTTTTTAATCAGCAGTGAAACTGAACACAAACCTAAGAAGATAAAGAATAAATTCATTGAGGTGGTAGCTTAGAAAACAACAAATAAATACCACCACCAACAACAAAACATAGGTAATGAATGTAATTACAGTCATGATTCTGACCCTTTCAAAAAATTTCTTACATATTTCCTGTATGTACCAAGATTTATAATATTATATGACTTTTAGCACCCTAAAAGAGATTTGTAAACTGTTGTGCAAAAACCCTGCAATAGCAACCAGGAGCATGTCCTAGTGTAGTGGTAGAGTGCTCACCTAGTATGCCCGAAGCCATCGGTTCAATTCCTAGGTACCACATACACAGTAAAAGCTGGGAGTGGTGCTGTGGCTCTACTGGTAGAGCATTGGCCTTGAGAAAGCTCAAGAACAGTGCCCAGGTTCAGAGTTCAAGCCCCAGGATTGGAAAACAATCAACAACAACCAAAAACATCCTTGCAGACAGCAAAGTTGTAGTGGGCCATTTCCTTTTACCTTCCTGAGCCATAGTTTGTTTTCATATGTAAAAGAAAGACAAAAGTAGATAACATTGATAGGACTGGTGAGACAGTATCCACCTATGTCAGTTGTAGAACCCTGGTGCTATTATAGGAGTTACTAGAACATTTAAATGTTTTGTGATTGGCTGTCTCTTAAATGCTTCTTTTTTTGCCAGTCCTGGGGCTTGAACTCAGGACCTAAGCACTATCCTCAGGCATTCTCAAAGCTAGAGATCTACCACATGAGCCACAGTACCACTTCCAGCCTTTTCTGTGTATGTGGTACTGAGGAATCGAACCCAGAGCTTCATGCATGCTAGGCAAGCACTCTTACCACTAGGACATGCTCCCAGCCCCTGTTAAATGCATTGTTGACAGGCTAGTCACCTCCTGCTCAGTATTCTATTGATACCTCCAAAACTCAACCACCTATGCTCTATTCAGAGGTTTTGTAAGAAGTAGCCAGCATAACCTGAAAAGAGCTAACGAGTTTCTTGGAAAGTTCAGAACAATGATGTTCTGAGGGTTAAGGAAAACCACCCAGAAATTGTGAGACACTTGGCCCAGAAGGTCAAGGGCATATGGAGTGGTTATAAATGTCTTTAGATCGGTGGACATGAAAAGAGAGAACAGATGGGAACTGGCATAGCCTTTATCAAGGAATATATCCACTAAAGATAACTTCAGCCTAGCAGGGAGGGAATCCAAGGAATGAATAGCCCCAATTCTCCTTTCTCGCCTCCAATGGGTACCCCCCTACCAGAAGAATCCAGCCTGGAGCTAGATAAGTGGGTCTGGTTTAGGTTTGCAGTCAGGTGAGTCTCCTGGGTGTGCGGCAGATTGAAGAAGGATGGAGAATTGATTTACAGGGTCAAAAGCAAGACACTCAATGCTACACATTTAATGCTTGGCAGAGCATGATTTCCTAGACCTGTTCTTGTAGGATTGGGGCCTGACCTGGACTGTTTGATACTCTGCCACATTATAGTAAAGGATTTGTTTAACCCCCGACACTGGGTTTTTGCTAAAGCGCTAGGTCATAGAATGCAGTTCTCTTTCTCCCTTTGTATTCATTTCCATTATATATTGCGTTCTTTTCCTCAGGAAGTGCTGCTCTGTGATAAAGGAAAGAGAGTCGAGTTCAGTTAAGGAGGCAAACAAGAAGTGCCTTCTCTTGTCCTTAGGTATTACATGTTTATGAAAGGAGCATAAAAGAGATGTATTTCAAGAGATCTGAAGGCCTATCTGAAGGCCTGAGAGTTCTAGCGGGGCATTGATAGCCAAAGCTAGGAACTTTTACCAATATTTTCTATATTTTTGCTAATGGATATTGGAAGCAGGCAAAAATAGAGCAATGCAAAAGTTTAGCCATCTCTTGCTCTTTATTTCCATGTGGAATCTTCCCTTGTATGGTTCTCCATACTGTCCAGTTTGACTCATCTCTCTGCCTCAATGCCAAGTTCTACTAGATAACTTTAACTGGCTCTTTCAACTACACCTAGTCCATCTTTCCTTTGAACTATCTCCACTTTTGGAATTTGTGCAACTACATTTCACATGTTCTCATGTTCAGCTGTCTATTTTTTCTTTCTTTCCTTCCATTCTTCTTCCCTTCCTCCCTTCTTTCTTTTCTTCCTTTCCTCTTTCTTTCTTTATTTTTCTTTCTCTTTCTTCCTCTCTCTCTTTGTTTCTATTTCTCTTTCCTTTGTTTCTTTCTTTTTCTCTCTCTCTTTTTCTTCCTTCCTTTCTTCCTGCCCTCCCTCCCTCCTTCCTTCCTTCCTTTATCTTTCTCTTTATCTCTTTTTCTTCTTTCTTATTTTCTTTTGTGGCATTAAGAACTACATCAAAGTTCTTTAAGTTTCTTAAGTACTCTATCACTTGAACCTTGCTCTCAGGCCTTTTGCTTTTACTTTCTTCTTTAGAACAAAGTGCTGTGCTTTTTCTCTTCATATTTTCATACTGGCCTCTGACCACCATCCTACTACCTCTGTGTAGCTGAGTTTACAGATTCACATTATTGCACCAGGTCCCACTATCTTGTGTGTGTGTGTGTGTGTGTGTGTGTGTGTGTGTGTGTGTGTGTGTGTGCACATGCACGCATACCCATGTGTGCTCTTGGGCTTGTGGGCATGCCAGCTCTGTAACTTGAACAGTGCCTCCGGCACTTGAGCCAAAGCTCCACTTTAACATTTTTTGTGTAGGGAAATAGAATTAAGGGTCTCATGGTCTTTCCTCCCCAGGCTGGCTTTGAACCACAAGCCTTAAAGCTCAGTCTCCTGAATAGGATTGCAGGCATATATCAGGGTGCCTGACTGCAGTATCTTTTTAAATAGGTATCCCTTTTATGCATCACAGTAATATGGAACCTGGTAACTTGGTAAGAAAGTGAGAATACAAGGACCTCACCAGAGATTCTGAGTCTTTCACCATACCTGGCAGAGTAGCAAGGATGTAGTATGACTCTCAAAGTTAGTCAAGGTAGCTGGCAGGCTCTTCTGAGCTGTTCAGTTTTGTAAACATCTAAACCCTAGATACTGGGTGCCCTGTCTACAACTCCATCAGGGCTGGAAGCCCTCCCTGACAGGGAGGAGCTAGGTTCTTTGGGACCCTCAGTTGTAGAAGCTGCTTCCTCAAAAGGACAAATGGTACAGGGTGTTAAAGGTCCATTGAGACCACTGTCATATCCGAAGATTCAAACAAAATTTGCTCCCTTTGGTAATTTTCCAGATTGCTGGGTACTGGTGGGAAAATGCTCATTGGGGGAATTGCAATCCTCTGTGCTTATTGCTTATTGCCTTTTCTCTGCTAGGCCAGTGGATCTCTAACCCTGACAATAGCAGTGAAAAGCCTAGAGGAGCGCTCATGTCAATTTCAGTTTAACCAGGTGTTGCTTTTCCTCTGTCAGCTGCTTCCTAGAGACTTCGTTTGCTTAGCAACAGCCTCAACTTTTCATAACAGCTTCTCCCTAAGCCTCAGCAGTAACTCTGGAACTGCCAGCAGGGTGGAAGTTTCTTGGATTTAAATGAAATAGAAGGCATAATAGCTTCCAGAACGTGGAAACTTCTTAGAGGGTCTAGTTTTTTCCCCCTGGTTCTAGGCCTTTGTCCCTGAGCCTCTTTCTGCTCAAGACTGGTGTTCTACCACTTGAGACACAGCATCATTTGGGCCTTTTTCTGAGTAATTTATTAGAGGTGAGACTTTCACAGACTTTCCTGCCTGGACCTGCTTAAAATGGTGATCCTCAGATCGCAGACACCTGGGAAGCTAGGATTAAAGGTGTAAACTGTCAGTACTCGACTTCCTAGAGAATCTTAGGGCCTCTGTTATTATCTCCCTGTTTCATAACTAGGTGACTAATCAGTTTGATGCAAAGAGATAGTCTCCACACTGTGGATGGGGGTTAGCTGCCTGTTTCTGCTGAATACTGCTTGGTTAACCATGAGACAGTGTTCTAGCATACAGCCAGTATTTCTAGCATGATCTAACCCCAAAGGAATTAATCTCTGGAAGGCTATCTTTCTTCGAAGAAAAGGTTTGCTAATTACAGGGGAACAAAAAAGGCAGAGTGCTGGTTGAGCAGTTTATTCAGGCTTTTGTTTGTTTATTTGGTGCTAGTCCTGGGATTTGAACATAGGACCTAAGCACTATCCTTGAGCTTTTTGCTTGACGCTACCATATGAACCACAGTTCCATTTTGGACAATTTAATAATTAATTGGAGATGAGAGTCTCACAGACTCTTCTGACTAGGATGGCTTTAAATTTGTGATCCTCAGATCTCAGACTCCTATTTAGCTAGAATTACAGGCATGACCTATCCACCCCTGGCAAGCAGTGTATTCTTACTCTGAATGTACTGTAGAGATCAGAAGGTTGTGTCTAGAAATATTCTGAAGCTCCAATGCTTTTTTGAAGACCTTTCAGTGAAATTTCTGGGGATGAGGCAGTCAATACCCAGGCTTGGATGATGTATGAATGAATCCATGCACGTATTTTGCAAAAAGGTACAAAACCACAGTACAAAGCCACATATAAGACTGCTACAAGCCACAACTCTGGTATAGATGAGTGTTCATGATCTACCCTACACAAGTGCCATGAAGCACACGTGGATTGAAAGATCTAGCATAGAAATTCAGTTTGTCCCCATGAGCAGGCATACAGCACCCTCTCAGGTCCTGTGAGCTCAGGAGTTCCAGCAGTCCCAGTTTTGCCATGCTGATCTGTCCTGTTTTTATATGCCATGGGACATGTTAGCATGCTTCCACCTCAGATCCTCACCTCTCCCCCAAAACCAATTCATCTGGCCAGGCCTAACTGCCACTGGACTGCTGAAGCTCTGGCCATTCTTACCACTTAACTTCCTGTAGCCACGACAGTGCATTGCTGCCTAACTGAAACTGTAACAGTGAGAAAACCCCACCTTGGCTATGTGATACCTCTCCCATGAGCAAATTGGCCTTGTCAGCCCTTGCTGATAATAAACTCTTTTCACTGTATGTGACTGGGTATCTGTGTGGTTTTCTGGGCTGGTGCTTTCAGGACACAAGTTAGCCAGCACTGATCTACAGTGACAGTCTCCTTACCACTCAAGGAACAGCACCTCCAGAATTAGCTGAGACTCTTCGGCAAGTATGGCCTTCATTAATGTGTGACATGGGACCCATCTGAAGTGATTATTTCAGAGTCCAGAGAGTATTCAGAGAGAAATACAATTAAGTATTATCAGGCAAGTAGAAAACCAGGTGTTCCTCTGCATAATTCTGGAGAGATTTTTAAATAAGATTAAATGAGGTAGAATAAGGGAAAATACTATATAAACTACAAAGAAATAAAATAATGTACAATTTTAATACTATTACTAAAGCCTGACAGTAGATGAAGATAGTATTCAATTACTGATTGTGATACTGCAAATTCCACGTGTCTAATCCAGAACTCATCCACATAAAGTCATGGATGAAATGCAAATGAAAACAAAAGCAATAGTCACACCTATCTGGTAAGTATTTTTCCCCTTCGAACACAAGGAAACATTGCACTGTGTTTAAAAATGCATGTCGGATGTGGAAGAATAATAATGTGATGAATACCGGGGACATGTAGTTCAAATCACCAAGCGTAATGGAAAAGACAATAAGTATAATGCCTTAAAAAAATCTAACAAGAGCATTTTTAGAAGAAATGCTTGATGGACTAAATACTCAGTGATTACCAAGAAATATCACAATGAGTTATTCTAATGTCACTATCTCAAACCCTTTTAGTTATAGAAGTTTTAAGTAATTGGAAGACCAACTGATGATGATCATATAGTAGTTACCTCACTTTCTACTGATTTTTCTATGGTGTTCAGCTTTCTATTTGTGTTGTTTTCTATGATTCAAAGCCTAAAGCCCACAGCAGTATCATTACCATTTATAAGAAAGTTTCCTGTACTTGAACAATATGGAATAATTCATTGAAATGACAGATAGGTGATTAAGTTTGGGGAGAGTTTTCTTTGTTGAGCTAGTCTTTCCTTTTTAGGACTTTTGCACCCATGATTACAAAGTCTTTGCCTCTCTCTGTCTCTCTCTCTGTCTCTGTCTCTCTCTGTCTCTCTCTCTGTCTCTCTGTCTCTCTCTGTCTCTCTCTGTCTCTCTCTCTGTCTCTCTCTCTCTGTCTGTCTCTCTCTCTCTGTCTGTCTCTCTCTCTCTCTCTCTCTCTCTCTCTCTCTCTCTCTCTCTCTCTCTCTCTCTCTCTCTCTCTCTCTCTCTCTCTCTCTCTCTCTCTCTCATCAGCTGTCAGGCTTGAGCTCAGGGCATGGGCACTGTCCCTGAGTTCTTTTGCTCAAGGCTAGCACTCAGCTACTTCTAGCCTCAGCCCCACTTTTAATTTTTAAGTGATTAATTAGAGAAGAATCTCACTAGGACTTTTCTGCTGGGACTGACCTCAAATGGTAATTCTCAGATCTCGGCCTCCTAAGTAGCCAGGATTACAGATTGAACCACTAGTTCCTGGCTACCATTATAACTTTAACTTTCACCATTTGCTTCTCTTCAGCCTTCACAGCTCCATGCTAAGCTCAGCTCATCAGGATACATTCCTGGCTTTCCACTGGGACCCTGTGTCAGGTATATGCACAACATCCCATGCATACCTCATTTATTCCTTCTCTGTCAGTGATAAAATTCTACTATTGACTTTCTTCTCTGCCAAATTAGAACCTTTATTGAGAACAGAGAGCATTTTAATTTTATTTGCCATTTTATCCCCGACACTTAGAACGGTGTCTGAATATATTGAGTCCTTAATAAATAATGAGGAGTAAATAAGTACATATGGTTTCATATCAAACCCCAAACATAATTAAATTTCTCCTTGTGAATGACGGTTCTTGCCTCTTTGGTTTCTCGAATGGTCTTTGGTGACCTTTAGGATCAAATACAACAGAAGGAAGATAAAAAATGATTCCAAAAATTATTTGGACTTAAGAAAATCCTTGCATTGACTCAAATGCCATTAACAATAACAACAAAAATCTATTGAGATCCTTTCCAAAAAAAAAAACCTTTTGGTGGAATCCTGGTGTTTCAAAGAATGCATAAAGGTCTTGATGTGTGATTTGTGTTGACACGAGAACTTTTGCTGGACACTGGTGTCTCACACCTGTAATTCTAGCTATTCAGGAGGCTGAACTGTAAGGATCACAGTTTGAAGCTAGTGCAGCCAGGAAAGTCTATGAGACTTATCTCCAATTAAACACTAAAAATCAGAAGTGGAGCTGCAATACAAGTGGTAGATTAGGAAAGCTCAGGGACAACAGTTAAGCCTAGAGTTCAAGCCCCAAGGCAGGAAAAAAAGAGGAAAAGAGGAGCGAGACAAGGAGGGAGACAGAGAGACTTCCTGAGCCTATTTTTGAGCTACATGCGCAACTCATATTCTAGAAACCAACTAGCTACTAGGTAACTGTAATGTCATGTGTCCTGTTCCTAAGAAATTTCTCAATTGCTAAATTCATGTAGCTAATCTGAGATATTTATCAACTATCAAAAACTGAGTAGATATGCAAAGTATGAGTTGGTATTTAGTTCTTGTCCCAGTATATCTAGCCCAAAGTATAGATAATGTGTATTTCTATGTATTATCTACCAGGTTCTTTCTTTTGTCTAACTCATATGACTGTTCTCCAATGCCTACTATGAGCAAGGGATATCAAACAGCTTTGTGACTGAGGACATTTTTTAAATTTATACTTCTTGGATATTTTGCTTCTGGGTTGTTACTGCAAAAACAGACAATGCTGAAGAACAGAGAAAAAAACGAAATGGGTAGAATATGTTACCTCAAAAGCAGGTGATCCAGCTTTTTGAGTTTTTTTTTAATAATTTTTAAGTTATCCAAAGGGGTTTCAGTTCAACATGTCAGTTTGTGGGCATGATGTACCTTGATCCACATAACTCCTAGTTCTTTAGATAGACTCTTTTCATGTTAGTTGGTAGTTCAGATTCAAGGCTTAGCTCTGCAGTTCTGATTCCACTTGACTAATGGCTATATTTTAAAGACAATGAAAAATGATATGTGAGTATAGCTGCTTCTGTTTTGGCAGTATATAGAAGCATGATTGTGTATGTGGCTAGACAAGGGACATGGGTTAAAGCAAGTACAAGCAGGAAGGCACAGAGCCTGCAGTGTTTGTAAAACAGCAATATTGTCCTGCCTGCCAGGGTGGCAGCAAGCTTGTTGAAATGAATTTACTGCCTTCATCGTGTTGTGATGGAGGGTGATTACTTCTGACTAGTGAATTACACTGTTGAATATTGATTTCCTTGTTCACTACTAGGGCTGGGTGAATAGTTTGCCTGACCCTCTCACATACATTCTGGGCTACTGTTGGCTCCAGGAAATGCTTACTAGATAGGACCCAAATGTTTCATAGTTGGACAAGGGGGCAGTCAGCTATATCCAGAACCAGAGGAAGAACAATGTTACTGTAAGAGATGAAGCATCTCCCTCTCCTGTGGCACCAACCTCAACTCCCTTCCTGCATATTTGGATTGTAACATGTGGGATCATGGGGTCAAATTAGATTATAATAAATCAAAGATCTGACCTCCATGGGCCAATGAGACATAGGGCAAAAAAGAAAAACAACAACAGTGATTTTATTTCCTGGGCTCCAGGAGAGTTATGAGCTTGTTTGGCTGACAAAGAGGATCAGTGCCACTAACTGTTGTAAATTAAAGCCCAAATGTGTTTGTCTTCATTGAAATGGGTGTCATTGTCACAGTTAGGAAGATCTAGTAAGAGGAGACAGTCAGCAGCAGAAGAAAGAGTTGGAGGGATGCAGGGAGTGTGTGGTTTTAGTCAAATATTACAGGCTTGATTTCTGAATGTTAAAATTCTCATGCCCGAATGACTGTGAAGGATGTCCTACTTACTGTGTATTTAGACAAGAATTAAAGTATTCCAGACAAACTTTTTACCTAGTGTATTTGAGAAGTGTAAGCATCTGATGAAACGAGCCCTCAGTGAAGCTTCACAGGAGTACTCACTCTTACAATGACGGTCACGGGTGACTTTGAAATAACTCATTTGTTCTGGTATAGATATTTATTTTTCTGTCATAGATATTTTTGTTCTGTCTTCCTACAGTTTTTCTCCCCCATTTAGATTCTCAAAGAGCAGCCTAATATCCAGAGGTATAAGAAGCATAGCCTTTTAAATCTTTATGTCATTCTATCAAAAGGACAAACTGGATGTGAATAGACACCTCATACATTCTCAATGCCAACACCACCTAAGGTGTAGCTTTGATTTCAAACATGGCCTTCTTTTATTTAGAAAATTAAGTGGAAAAGCCAGGCACAGTGGCTCATGCCTGTAATCCTAGCTACTAAGGAGACTGAGATTTGAGGATCAAGGTTCAAAGCCAGCCCAGGCACGAAAGGACCTGAGATTCTTATCTCTAATTAAACTCTAGAAAACTGGAAGTGGAGCTTGGCTCAAGGGTCGGGCAGTAGCCTTGAGCTGAAGAGCTCACTGGAAAATGCCCAGGCCAAGTTAAAACCCCATTAACCCCTTCCCCCGAAAAAAAAATTAAAGAAAGAAAAAATAAATTATAAAAAGAAAAAGAAGTGGAAGAATTTAGGCCAACTTCTCCAACATTCAGCTTATCGGCTTTTTAATGAGGCAAGTGAGTATTTTAGCACGCAAAGCCTGTTGCAGGTCTCAGAGCAAACTGACACTGTTGGGGCAATTATAAATCTTCAAGCTTACTGCTTTATATTCTCTCTCTAGTTAGCTTAAGCTAGTTCCTGAGGAAAGTTGGAGAAAATTAATATGCATTAATACCATTCTGACATGAACTCAAGGCCTGAGCACTGTCCTTGGGCTTTCTCAAGGCTAGAGCTCTGCCATTTGAGCCATAGCACCACTTCCATCTTTTTCTATGTATGTAGTACCGAGGAATCAAACCCCAGTCTTTGCATGCTAGGTAAGAACTCTACCACTAGGCTAAACTCCCAGCCCAAGAGACATGTTTTTTTTTAAAGCATAGGCAGCAAGTTTATTTGAACCTGGAAGAACAGCAGTGAAAAGAAAATAGGGAGAATTCCTGAATGAGAGAGGGGCTGCACATAGGAATAAAAAGAAGTTCTCTCATCTTGGATTTATTTCTATGAGGCTTTTCCCATAGCTCTTTCCTCAGGTTTTGTATTAATAGTTTGATGGATTGAGCATGCCCCACTGCTGTTCTTTTCATCAGTTGAGCGAACACCCAGGACATTTGGAGAAGAGTTTAAAAGGGAGTCTGAGGCATTGTAGGAATAGATAGCACCATGATGGGTCACATGTTATCTGCCATGTGGTATATCTGTCACATTTTATCCTCCTATCTACCTAACTTCTTCTTTCATCCGCCCCCCCTTCCCCTGCTTCATTCTTCCTTTTGAATGAAACCTTCAAGTGATGTTAGGGAGGAGGGTTGATGACCAATTCTGGCTACTTTCTGCCGAGAGGAGGAAGAATACCAGCCTAACTTTTTTCTAGCTATTTTGGAACTATAATCTCAAAGATATTTCAGTCTAGGATGGTCTTGACCCTCTGGATCTAAGTCTCCTGAGTAGCTCCTCCTGATTAGCTTGGGTTACTGATGTGAACTGCAGATGCTTGATTGGTGATTGTGTTTTCCGAGTTTCTGGTAAGGAAACAGTGTTTCTAGTCAAAAAGGCAAGGTCTCTCCTCCTCCTCCTCCTCCTCCTCTTCCTCCTCCTCCTCTTTCTTTGCCAGTACAGGGACGTGAATTTGGGGCTGAGCACTTTCCCTGGACTCCTCTATCACTTCAGCATAGCTCCACTTCTGGCTTTCTCTGTGATTAACTGGAGTTAAGAGACTCAGAGACTTTCCTGTCTGGGCTAGCTTCAGAACCTCAATCCTCAGATCTCAGCCTCTTGTATAGCCAGGATTATAGGCGTGATCCACCAGTGTCCAGCTTCACTGGAATAAAGTGTCTAAGCACTTTATTCAAGCACAGACATTTAATGTGTGTGTGTGTGTGTATGTGTGTGTGTGTGTGTGTGTGTGTGTGTGTACACACTTTTCTTCTCAATGACCACTTTGGAGTGTCTGGGTTTCTTTTCTACTTTATTATTTCAGCTTCATATCCCTTGTTTGAACACTAGGAGGAGAAGGGGTGTTGTATTTGATAGACAATAACCAATGCTTCCTGGCTAAATTCCCCTCTGTCTTTCTGAATGAATGAATATGAATGATAACTATGACCATGGATTATAACCTGTGCAAGGTTGAATCAGTAACACCCCTACCCCACACAATATGCCTGTTGTATGGCTTGTATGCTTTTTCCAAGAAATAGTCATTCTCTGCTTTGCAGAGTGTAGAAAAGCATAGCTTGGCTACATCTTACCAATCCTAAAGGAAAAACAAATACATACATGAGCCAGAAAGTGTTTGGGTATCTACTCTTGGGAGACAGTGTGTGGCCCACACATTTTCCACCAGCTGCCTCTCTCAGGATCCTCAGAGAAGAGTTCAAAATGAAGCTCAGAGAGTCTGAAATAGTATATGACAATGAAGAGGACACAGGAAGCTTAGAATTGAGTCACCAACAAGGTGACCTCTACACATTTTTCTGGGCCCTTGAAACAAAATGTGAATGTGAGTGAAGGTATATCATCACTGAAAACGTCATGGGGAAATCCGTTTATCTCCCCTATTTCCAGTTTTCTAAAGGAAACCCTTAGGATATTATTCTGCAAGATGTAGATAATGGGTTTCAAGTAATTTAAAGAATCAAGGAACTAAAGCCTTTTGTTAAGTTGCACACCTGTATTCCAGCGTTCAGGAGTTGGAGGCAGAGGGACTTTCAATTCAAAATCAATCTAAGCTATACAATGAGACTCTGCCTCAAAAATATTATAAAGAAACAAAAATAATTAAGCAATTAAGAAATTATAGTAGGGGTCAGGAATTTGGCCTAGTGGTAGAGTGCTTGCCTAGCATGTATGATGACCTGGGTTTTATTCCTCAGTACCACATACGAAATAAAAAAAAAGAAAAGCCAGAAGTGGTGCTGAGGTTCAAGCAGTAGAGCTCTAGCCTTGAGAAAGTCCAAGGACAGTGCTCATGCCCTGAGCTCAAGCCCAGGACTGGAAAACACACACACACACACACACACATACACACACACACACACACACACACACACACATTCCAGTGTGAGCTCCTAGAGTTTTCTTGGTCCCAATCCTTTATTTTCCCACTTTTATCATTTACTAAGTTTAATTTCACTGGTCTTACTTATGGCATGTCAAGGGTCACTTGGATCCAGCACCATTATCTGTTCTACAGAGAGCCATTGTGTCTCAGTAAGCAGTGCTCCTTTTCTTAGAACTGAGGTCTATCATAGAACTTCTCTACAAAGTAGGTACTTCATACATCCGATGTAGAATCGTGTGGAATCTTTTCTTTGGAAGAAACATCAAATACCAAAGGCTTGAGTTGTAGACTTTTCCAGGTTCCTATCTTTCAATTGCCTGGATCATTTTTTTTTCTTTTGCTGGGGGGTGGGAGGGGAAGCAATCATAAGACTTGAAAACACTTAAAGATTGATTTTTCCACCACTTTGAAGCAGGTTCTTGCTATGTAGCTCGGGCTGGCCTGGGACCCAGGGTTGTCCATTTCAACTTCCTGAGTGTATTTCTGGGATTACAGATGTGTGTAGCTACATTTGGCTTTGGAATATTGGCTTTAAAACTTACATAGAACATTAGCAACCTGTTATGGAAGATAAAGACCAAGAATATAAACTGCTAGCAATGACTCTAGATTAGAGACTAATTCTACTGACTAGCCACCAAAAAATACAGCACTAATACTCAGATATTCAAAAAAAAGATTCAGAGGAAATAGTAAGCGTGTTTAGAGACTTTAGAAAGCTTTAGTGAAGTGAACAAGACCCAAAGAAATATAGATTCCATGGTTTCCTTCCAAGATATGGAAACATGGGGTTTTTCTTAGTCTTTGTATTTTTCAGTGTACTATGTGAAGTTCTTTCTTTTTTTCAGTTTGTTTTCCTTTGGTTTATCCCCTGTTATCACTATATTTCATTTTGGTACCTTGTGTTATCTGAATTGGGGAAGGTTAGGGGAAACAACAAAATGGTGAGACAAAGGATAAAGGGCAAACAATGGGACAGAGATAATCACAAGACAATGTGTTTCAAATTAACTTTACTGCTTGGGAGGGTTTGGGGGGTAGAGAAAGTAGGGGAAAACACAGGAGGGGGTAACAATGTTACCGAAGAAATGTGTTCCAGAAGAAATGTTTTCATTATTTTACGTATGTAACTGAAACCCTTCTGTACATCACTTTGACAATAAAATTAAAAAAGAGAAAGTATTAGCCAAATAGACTATAGAAGTACAGACAAAAATGATTTACTCTTAAAATATGAATTGTATCCTTTGACTGTATGCCAGAAGAAATTGTCCAAGTTACTTGGAAACAGACTTGGAATTCAATCAACATTCAAAACTAATGGCAAACCAGTTTAGCTTCAGATAGAACAATGCACCAAGTGTGTTGAACATAAACAGGAAGAAATTTGCTCAGGAATTAGGAAAGCTTTCCTAAATGGCTGTGTAGTTCCAATCACATGATATGAACATTATGAGAGACCCATGTGGTTGTGAGAAAAGTAGACACAATGACACAGAGCACTTTTATTCACAAATCATGAGGGTGTTAGTTTGCATTTATTGACTTTGAGGTGGATACAGTTGAATGCTTATGGAAACAATGCTTGCATTTAGAATAAAGAAAGGTAAGAACTGATTTTTTTTTACTTGATTGGGCAAGTATAGGATGACAAAAGAAACACTGATATATAATGAAATCACAAGGAGCAAGATCTGAGCCAAATTAGCTCTACTTGTTTAGAAATCTTTCTATGTATGTGCTTATGTATCTGTGTATGTGTGTGTATCTGTCTTTCTTTTTGTTTGTCATTCTAGTAGATGTCATCTATCAGTCATCTATCTACCAGTACCTTCTTTTGTCTGTCTCTGTGTACATATACACAATATATATATATACACACATATTTTACACATATGTGTGTATCTGCATATGCACGATATGCATATATATGTATGCATATATACCTATGTGTATATACATATATATACACTATATTTGTAATGTTTAAATTTATATGTACACATGGCCAAAAGAAATAGTTCTTTCTTTTCTCAAATAGCACTAATCTCATTGAAGTTATCATGACCAGTGGATACAGATATGTTTAGCCAGTTGTGGTACAATGACATTTTGGTTCTAAGTGGCACAGATAGAAACTTCATTTTCCACCTCCTTCCTTTTTGTCATTTCTCCTTTTTGTATACACTTTTCTCCTTTAATGATAAACAGTTCATATTCTGCCACTGTAATGCTGGAAAAAAATCACTGATATTCAACACTCAGTTTACATTTTTTTTTTACAAGCAAGTCTACTCAGTAGATTCTCCTGAAGTTCCTTGCAAGTCATGACTCAGGAGATATAAGCTGAAGATGGATCCGTACAGTGCAGTGGGTGACACCTCAACCAGATTTCAAAGGAATTTGTTTGTTCAGTTACCTCCTGTTGGAAGAATAGTAACTGTCATTCATTTTCATGGTCATCATTGATGTGAGTGGGCTGCTGACCCCAAGCATAGCCTCAGCTTGGTATATCCAACTGGTGAGGAGGGAAATAGGAACAGACACCCGCAGGGTCAAGTTGGCATTCAGGCATATGGTGTAGAACAGCAGTGAGGAGAGGCTTAGCTACAGGAGCCAGAGGTGTGCTGCCTTTTGGTGTCTGGAAAGGTAGAGCTTTCCTCTGTGGGATGAATGAAAATGTACCAGTGTTTGCTAAGGAGTGGTTAGGGACTGAGGAATCTTTTTTTGCAGAGACTATCATGGGGTTAGGAACCTGACAATCCTTTTAGTCGAAGGGGTCTCTTAACCTTAAGAGAGTAGAGTTTAGTGTTCCTAAAATATGGAAGTTACTTATCTCTGAGTCAAAACAGGGTCCTGTATATTTGTAACCCAGGCCAGCACGTGGTACTTATCTTCCATGTATGACAGTACCAATTTTAAAAAAAAGTGATTTTGTTTACTAATCACAGTGAAACCTCTCTTGAAAAATTCCTTGTTTTTAATAATTACTTCCTTGAGTTCCTTTAAATTCCTGCCCTCCTGGACTGAACTCTAAATTGTGTTGAGAGACCAGGAGGAAGTGATCTTCATCTGTTGTGTGTTCTGTTATCAGTTTGGGGCTTGTGTGGCATGCTAAATAGAAGCTAAGAGACATTTTTCTGTGTTAATAGAAGAGACATCTCTGTAGAACTCATGAGACATGGAGGAGTTGTTATGGCATCACCAAATTACAGAAGGGTCACAAGGACAGTGAAGCTGGACAATCAAGTTGTATGTTCCATCAAGTTGGCCTCATTAAAATATCTTGCAGCATTGGGTCCCACTGAAGGACCTTTCCAAATGGTTGGTTATAGGGAGATTTTAAGCACAATTAGGAATAGTAGAGGATGCTAATCTCTACTTGTTTTCATTTAGTAGCTACTAGTAAATATCCAGTAGTTGTTTTATCTGAAGCAGTACTTGTCTAGGTGAGGCTGAAGACACATCTCTTTTACAGGTACCTTGAATTTTTATCCATTGAGGGTTCTGGCTCCAGGTGAGATCATGGGAATCACCTGTAGTTTCTCTAGTCTAATTCCTTGATCTCCAATCTGCACCTAAATTTTCAAGCCATGGACTACAGGTGAAGCAGCCGGGAGGGGAGGGACGGGGGAGGGTGGGGGGAAGAGAGGGGAGAGAGAGAGAGAGAGAGAGAGAGAGAGAGAGAGAGAGAGAGAGAGAGAGAGAGAGAGAGAGAGAGAGAGAGAGAGAGAGAGAGAAAGAGAGAGAGAAAGTAACTCACCCATACTGCCCATACTTTAGCATTAAAGACTGAAAGAACATAGGGAAGGATGCTTCTAAAGCAACCCAAATCTGTGAGGCCAGAAGCAAGATAATCTATATCTTCCTTCCAAGTGGAAGCTAGGGTACTTGGCACCTGGTGACAAGGCAGTTTCCAGGGGACAGCAGATTACACACACACACACACACACACACACACACACACACACACACACACACATGCACGCACCTCAGTTTTGCTAGTTGTGCCTGGATAAGAGGCTATTCTTAGAGGGAGGGATCTTGTTCCTGAAATCCCAAGTCCAGCGGTTCATTTCCATCTCTTAGTGAATCCCCACCAGTACAGGTTAGACTCACTTCACACTTGCTTTTGTGTTAGTTTTTGTGTTCATTTCCTCTTAGTTTTTGACTAGAGGTGAGATTTGGGGATAAGAGAGAGTCATTTTAGAAGTCAATCACCAGATTTGGGGGATTGTTGCAGAAATGGTGGGACAAAGAGTGAGTCAAGCCAACAGTGATACTCACTAGACACTATGTTTGAAATAAACTTTACAGTTTGGGGGTTTGTTGTGGGGGGGGAGTGGGAGAAAATGAGGGAGAGGGTAACATTGTTCAAAGAGAAATATAATCATTACTTTACTTACATAACTGTAACCTTCTGTATGTCAACTTTAAAATAAAGATTAAATTTAAAAAAAATCATGAACCTTGCACTGTGTGTGTATGTGTGTGTATTACCTGTGCATGTATGCACATGTAATACTTACTTTGGGCTTCCTTCCAGGAATCATCAGATATAAAAGCCATGTTTGGGTTTGTATTCTCACGCCAAGCACAGATGAGATGTTGGGAGTCAGGCTCCTTTGAGGAAGATGAAGACTACCTCAGAGTGCTCTGTTTTCATCAGAGCACCCTCCACAGAAACTTCCTCCCACCCCATAAATTCTATGATCCCTTCCCTGCTCTCAGATGATCAAACCACAGACAGATATCCCTCCACTTCCCCCCCCCCACCTCCCCCATCACGCACCCTGCAGAATGAGTAGCACAGCAGGTGAAGAGGGACATGGAACACTTTTTAATGTCAAGTCAGAGAACAACCCCTCCCTCCCCTACCCCAATCCCACTTTCCCTCATCACATCCAGGGCCCCTCCCCGAGGCCTCTCTGCTCCCCAGACTTGGAGAGGACAAAAGAAAAAAAAGAGATTTACCTAAAAACTGCATTTTTCTTCTCTTTCATACACACTCACACAAAGGTGGGAAATTAAATAAAATCAACTGAGAGGATTCAATTCTTCAGTGGTCACAAAGGCATCAGGGATTCCCGTAGTGGGCCAAAGCAAGTGGTTACTGGCGGTTTAGTTGGTTTGATTGCTTGCTGTCTGTGAATGCCCCAGGCCAGATGGAGAAGGGAAGCCAGAAGGCTTTGGCTTCAGAGAGCCACACCTGGAAAGATGCTGCCCCTGATTATTCATTGTTGATGGGTTTTTTTTGTTGTTGTTTTTTTTTCTCTTCACTTTGTATAAATGTCTCTGACATGTAAAGAACCCAGGAAAATAAAATTTTTAAAAAGGCAGGAGCTGATTACACAATTACCAGTGAACTCTATCATCTTGTAGAAGATCAACACACAGCTAACGCCATATACAGCATGCAGTAATGTCTGAGAAAGGACCCTGCTGAGAAACAAAATGGCTAGAACTCTAACAAAAAAAATATATGTATATATATATATATATACTGTATAATATATGCCCTCAAAAGAAGCATAGCCAACAAACCCAAGACACAGTGCAGATCAATTTCCCTTTTCTAAAGAGTATGGGGATAGCATAGAACTGCCTGTGTGAAAATGATGTCAGAATTAGGGGGAATTGGTCACACTGATGCAATGATATCTAAACTGGGCGTGTAATGGATTCTTTGTTTGTTGTCTGTTTTCTGGTTGTTTTTCTTGTTGTTGTTGTTGTTTGGTGAGTCTGCCAAGTCCTCACCAGGATCTGCCAGTTTTTAACCTCGTTGAGAAGTACATTGTTCTTTTTCTGTTCTTAATGTTTTCGTTCCTATGTATATATATATAATTTTTTGCTTTCGTTTTTGTCTTATTTTTTTGCACTAAGTTCTTGACTCACACGAGAAAATACAATTGATAAAATTAATAATGAATCAGAATCCCTTATCATTGTGATGTCCATGTCATAAAATGAAAAAAAAAATAAAAGATAAAAGTTTAACCATATCTTTTTGTGACTCTTATTTATGGGATTGTTGTGGCTGCCAGGCTGTCTTTTTTGTATTTGTTTTGTTTTTCCTTTTTTAAATTTTTTTGTATTTCATGACACTTGCCCTGGTGACTGTCTATACCAAAGGACCCTCCTCAGTGCATAAGGGACCACATGTTTCACTCTGTATTGGTTTGTGTCCTAAGGAAGGATGGAATTTGAGATGATGACTTCTGAGTGGTCCACGGGGTTGGGGGTGGGGGCACTTAGTGGGCAGGATGGCTGAGCCCTTGCCCACCCTCGTGACAGAGAAGTCACTTACTGCTGCTTGTGGGTGGGTCCAAGCCGGGTGCATACTCTTCCCATTTGGGAAAAGAAAGAAAACTCAGTAGTACCTAAAATATCTGCAAGGCGATTTTCAATTTCCATTTGCTGTTTGTTTGTTTGTTTTTTAACTTTTGTGGTTTTGTTTTGTTTTGTTTTCTTCCCCAAAGTATTCTTTGTTCTCCTCCCTCAAATTTCTCTCCCATGAGCGGTGATCCTCCAGAATTTCATTTGATTCTGACTCGTTGCTGTCGTGTGGCCGTGCTGCTGCGATGTTGGAGGTGCGGTGGTGGCAGCTCTACCCAGAGGGGAAGGGGCGGTCACATCAAAATTTGAGAAGCAGGTGTAAGAACAGAAGCGGGAGGAGCCAGACACCGCTTGCCCTCCGAGATGTCCCATTGCTAACCTCGCTGACTGCACCCGGGCCTGTGGAGAGAACACATGGATGATGAGCTGCTGCCTGTGGAATGGTTCAAGCATTTTCTAATGGCCTGGTCTGGTGACATCAGGCTTGCCTCTGACAAGACATCCCTTACACAGAGCATGTGGTGCTGCAGTTCTCCTGCTCCATGCATATGCACTGTACCCATGGAGAGACCTCAGTTGCAAACAGAGAACAGGAGGCTTGGGTTCAAGTGTCCTGGTGACCTTTATGTAACATGCTTGGGCTCTGGTTCAGGGTCAAAGTTCAAGAAAGGACTTATTCAATAAAGTTCAACAGAGTTCAATAAAGCATGCCCCTTGCGTTGTGTGCCTCAACCTCTGCCCCTCTGAGCTCTCTCTGCCTTGGATATTCTCTGAACTCTCCAACTGCTCAGCCTGCTATTCAGGGAAGGAGTTGTTGGGGGCGTTATGATCTATTTGCAAGCTGATGCTGTTACTCTGTCAAACACAGAGGCCATCCTGTCAATTACTCTATCCCAGGGCAGGCCCTTGGTTCTACCTGAAACACTTGGCCTCTTCCCTGTCTGGACAAGGTAATAGCAGATGCTCAGAACTAGCCCATATCAGGTACACAGGGGATCAAGTAAGGGGACAGAGCCTGTCTGCTCAGGGATGTGATTATATCTAGGAATGGACATGGGCTGAGTACAGATCCTGCCTCACTGTGAGTCTGTAGGGGAGAGAACACAGAGGAAAAATGGTCCTACAGAGTACAAACCCATGTGACCTGTGTAAATACTCTTTGACATGGAGCTAAATACAGGAAGTGAGAGAACTGCATGATTATAGAAGCTTCCCTATTCTTAAACCCCATAGGTTCTATTAGCCCTTATGGTTATTAAAATGTATTGGTAAATGCTGAACCAAACCTAGGTATGACTGTCTAGATGGATTTGATACCAAAACAACAGGGCGCTTTCTCCATTGAACCTATTCTGTTGGCGATTGCTGCACTGAATTTAGTGAAGCTGATGATTCCATTCTAAGTCCTCGTGGGGAGGGAAACAAGGAACAGAGTCAGAGCCTGTTTTCCTGTTTGGGAGGCTCATTCATGGAGTCACTTCTGGTTAAATCAGATCAAAAAATAAAACCATGTTTCTTCATTCCCCATAGGATGACACTGTGGATTCCTGGGACTTAGCCCTTGGGGGTAAATCTTTAAGTATTGGGGCAGTGGCTAAATATGATTCCCCAAATCTTAGGCCTGCATGATGTCTGTCTCACAGAATTCTCAAGGTCGAACTGCTTGGCAGAATGAGTCCCATGTAAGACCCCAGGGAATGTTGTCCTGCTCAGTGCCCTGCAGGAAAACGTGCTACACTAGATAATACAAAGCTGTTAGCATCCATAGGGACACAGGTAACAAAGGAGTATGCTTAAAAGTCCTGAGGATTTACATTTCAACTGCCTTTCACTTGAGATTAGTCACTAATGGGTTGTATCACCTACAATTTAATCTTTACACTTCTATACAAATCACCATTCAGAACTCCACTCACCCAGAATTTGGCTTGACCTCAAAGAGGCATGCTAATTCCTTGCACCCTCCAGAGCGACAGATTGCTTCTGTCCCCTGTGTGCTGCTCCAAGGTCTTCCCAGCAAGTCTCTTCCAGTGCCAAAGCAGAGGACTGAAGACACAAGACTCCTATCTGAGTGCCTGTGTCCCAACAAGTCTTTGTGAGAGCCAGGTTCCGCAACTTCCCCACACAAAGCTAGAGATCATAGTCTATTCTCTCAATCTCTCTCTCTCTCTCTCTCTCTCTCTCTCTCTCTCTCTCTCTCTCTCTCTCTCTCTCTCTCTCTCTCTCTCTCTCTCTCTCTCTCTCTCTCTCTCTCTTTGCCAGTTCTGGGCTTGAGCTCAGGGCCTGAGCACTGTCCTTGGACTTTCTCAAGGCTAGAGATCTACCACTTGAGCCTCAGCACCACTTCTGGCTTTTTTTCTATGTATGTGGGACCGAGAAATTGAACCCCAGTCTTTGTTCATGAGGGGCAAGCACTACCCCTAGGCCAAACTCCTGGCTCATAATCTATTGTATCTTGTACACACTGCTCAGAACTGTTCTCAATGTATCCTTCACAAGTGGTGCTTGTGCTCCTAGCAGGGCAAATATCTGAGGACACACAGATCCTTCCCTCACCACCCCTACTCCCTGCCTCCCTCCTCTTCTGAACACTGGCCCAGTAAGGGTTTGCTGAGTTCCTATCTAAAGAAAGGGATGAATGCCTTGTTTCTAGACTGAGACTCTCCATCCCAGGTGGTAGCTATGCATTGGCAAATGGCCCTCCCTAGCATGTCATAATGGAGAAGAACTAAGCTGGCAAAGCACTCCCAATGGAACATCACAATGGCCTTGTGGCTGTCAGCTCATACTTGTTCACATAGCTAAACCCCTCTGAGGCTTTTGTAGGTCTACTCCCTGTTGGAAAGGATCACAGGGAGTCTGCAGGCACAGACGCTAACTGTCGTGGGAGAAAACTCTCCTTCCAGAACATGAAAAGAAATCCACAATTGTCTGGGAATATGGACTTCCTTATTGATACACTGTCTAGGAAAAGCTCCTGAAATTTCCATTGCTTCTGCTGAGACCTAGGAGAAGCTAGCACTCACTGGGTATAGAATAATGCTCTCTTGTCTTCACCTCCATCCACCTATGGACCCCCCTCACCTCCCCACTGTCCAATCTGCACATCTAGAAAACCTGGCCTGGGCAGAGCTGGACAGATGAAGCAAGATCAGAGACAATTTTGAGGTAGAGACCCCAGCTTCTTCAGTCCTGCATACACACCCAGAGAAGACAAATAAGCAATGTCATGTCTTCCCATTTACAGAGCTTACCTATTCACAAGATGAGTTGTCACCCGGTGCCTTATTCAACATATTGCCACACATATTCCAGGGTGATAAGTCTATAATACCACATTCTTAACACTGCAAACATGAGCCCTGTAGCAGGACGAGAAGTACCTTCCGGTACTAGAAGTCCTTGGTGGCAGAGCATGCATCCCATCATGCTGTCTGGCTGCTATTGCGATCGTTCATGCCCTCCTTTTGCCATGTCCCCTGGGTGTCCCTTGTCCTGTGCAGAGAGCCCCCAAATCAGCACCCTCTATCTGTATTCACTTTTTTTCTCACCCTCCCATTTTCATCTGATTAATTCTCATTGCCTGTTCCAGTTTCTTTTCAAGTCTTCAATAACTTCTTCCAGGTAGAGTTTCTTGGTTTGCTCAGGCTGGGTCTTTGGATACCTTATGTAATCCTATTGTTAATATGCTCACCACCATGAATTCTAATTCTCTGTGTGTGTGTGTGTGTGTGTGTGTGTGTGTTATGTATTTTCTTCTTGGAGCTATCATCTTCTTAAGGTTTCATTAGCCATGACAGGTATCCAATCAATATTTATTGATGTTTGTTGATAAGGAGAAACCACTGATTCATAAAATCATGTGTATTACACTTGACGAAATAAAAAAGTCAAAGCAAGTAAGAAATAAAAGAGCCAGGAGCAGTGGCACACACCTGTAACCCTAGCTACTAAGGAGGCTGAGATCTGAGGAGCTCAGTTTAAAGCCAGCCCAAGAACTAAAGACTATGAAACTCTTATCTCCAGCTATCCACTAGAAAACCAGAAGTGCACTGTGGCTCTAGGGGTAGCATGGTAGCCTTGAGCTGAAGAGCTCAGAGGTAGGGCAGCAGCCTTGGACAGTGTCAAGGCCCAGTGTTCAAGCTCCATGACCACCACCACCAACAATAAAAGAAATAAAGGAAAAAATTGACTTCCTCTTAACTCTGTTCAACGGAAGTCATAAAATGGCTGGCGCTAAGTAAATGTCTGCAGAGAATCCAATCCATGAGAACTAGGAAGTCAGGCATAATGTTACAGTTGGGGAAATGAACCTATCACAGTGCCCAAGGGCACTGTGAAAACAAGGGTGGCCAGCTCCTACTCAATAAATGGAAACTAAATACCAAAGTGCTCAAGAAGCTTGCCCAGGATCCCTTGGCTTCTTTCTCCAAAGCGTTTCTCCCTAGCATAGAGGTGCTTCTTTATGAGCTCGTGCATCACTATGAGAGAGAAAAGGCTCAACCAATGGGTCATGCAGCTGCCCTTCCTTACAGTCTATGAGACACAGGATACACTATGAGATCCAGGCAGGCTAAGAGGAAGGCCCCCGCAGAGCCAGAGTGACAGCATGGCTCATCTTCCTGGGAACACAGCCGCACAGATGAAGCCACGGTTCTTCACCCAGCTTCCTCTCTACACTGGATGCCTTTATTTTCTCTGTCTCATTAGAGAGCTGTGAAGGCTCAAAGAGACTAATTACCAGGACAGTTAGGGTCCCAGAGAACTGTGATGAGTGTCAATTATCCATTGGAAACATCTGGCAGGAATGAAAGCCTCAAATAAGACACATTTTATTCCTGGTCAAGTGACTCTCCCAAGAACCTCCCCCTTCCTCCAACCTCCCATCCCATCCATTGCTTTCCTTCCAGCTCCCAGTTCTATATATAGAGAAAGGTGGTGGGGGGAGAAGGGGCAAGCAAAGGGCACATGCAAGGCCAGTGTCTACAATGATCATCGCATTAGAGCATCTCTATATGCAAGAAGAGAGACAGCCCTGGTGAGGAGAAGCCCAGAGCCCAAGCAATTCTAGGCACTGGCAGGTGCTCATTAGTGCCACTAGCAGAGATGAGTTAGACGTGGCACAAGTAGAAGCTCTCCAGGGAGGATTTGATGTCCTCAGAAGAAGGGTTAATCTAAATAATCCTTGAGATGCTCAAAGTCCAGTAGAGAGAGGTCCCTTTAGGTTGCTTCTTAGAAACAGCTTAGGAAAGGGAGGCTTCTTATGCCCATAACCCCATGGCAGCAACTACCTGAAAAAAACAAATGTACCAACCTTTCCAAGGAGTCATGGCTGTAGTTTTCACTTCTAAAAGAAATTAAGAACAAGCCACTGTTAAAGTAGAAAACAGTCAGGATTGCACACTTTGCAATCAGATGGGTTGAGGAAATGAATGAGCTCCAGCCCTAAGACCTCCTCCAGGCCTCTTATGCCTACTTCTGGTCGTCCTGACCAAAGCATACAACTTATAGTGAATGTCTTCAGTCTTCTGTGGCAGCTATAATAAACTGGAGGCCAAGCCATGGTGTGAACAATAAAGATTACCACAAACTGAAGCAGAGCTAAAATATCCACCTAGCATCAGTAGGCATTGTTCTAGACCTTTGGAGCTCAAGGTATTGAGAAAAATGTCTATTTGTAAACCAAGCTTTCTTTCTGTGGTCACCAGAGTATCCTTGAATTCATTGAAGTCTGAAGACTTCAAGTATTAAGTTGGCTGCTAGAGCTGGACTTGGATGCCAATGCCCATGTAAGGCCAAAATGGCAAGTGTGACTTACCATTTTAGAAACACTGATGAGTTCATTCTGCCTTTTCCCATTTCCTACTGGCACACCCCATCCATATGCCCAGATGTTAGCTCTTCTTTTTACTAGAGTGTGAAAAAAATGTCTATTTCAACAGCTTTAAACACTAAGGAAAAAAAAACCCAGAGCCTCTATCTTTTCTGTGGATGACAGGGGTCTTGTCTGGCCTGAGGTTGTGATATCTACCTTGCATTGCCCTCTTTTGACAAAGGCCACTGGAGTTGCTCTCTGAGAAGTGGTATTCAAATATTTTTTTCATTGAAGTAGTATCATGGGGAATCCATGATCTCTGTATATATAAATTCCTTGAATATAGGAAGTTAATTTAGATAAAAATGTTCTATATCTAGAATCAGAGAAATACAAATGTTCCTGTACGTCCAAACACATCTGTACTTTAAAGCCTTTCACAATGTGATATCCTCTTGATTTAGGTGGACACAAACAATGTTGAGAGATCAGTGTAAGGTTATTAAGATATAGGCAATGGTCAAGCCAAGATGTAAAACCAAGATGGTAGACAATAGCCCATGGTAATGGTACCATGTAATTAATGTGTTTTGGTGAGCAAGGACAGCCAAGAAGTTAAGAAGGAGTAGATTTATGAATCTTCCTGTGTCCACATGTAGGGCTAATGGAAAGAGAAAGACAGAGACTTGAAGCAATGAGGCATTCATACAATGTTTGTCCCCAAACACGAAGTCCAAGTGTAAAGCATTTGAAGGGAAGGTCCTATGGCAATAAGGGTGTTAATTCATAAGGACAGAAGGAAGGTTCCAATTGCACTAGGGACTCAGAAAAAAAGGTAGAAGTTTATGGCACAAGTCGCTGCTTCTAGGTATTAGAAGAACTTTCTATATAGCAAAAAATCTGAAAACAGCTGCACCTTGATTGTTCCCATTTAGCTTTTCCTCATCTCCAATGCATACTACTTGAAAACATCCACAAAAGCAAAGAACAATTTGACACTGTCTTTGTGACTTTTGTTAGAACCTATCCTTGAGCTTTTCCAAGTAACAGTGTTTCAGCTTTTCTAAGGAACAAAGAGTTTTATTGGCCTTCACTTATCACATGAGAGAGACAAATGAAGGCAAGATGTTCCTCCTATACATTCTAAACCTTCAAGTTGCATGCCAGTCCTTTCTCTTTGCTCTGGTATAGAAGAGATGTAAGCATGCTGACATCATCCTGTCATTGGCTATTGTATCCAGAAGAACAAAACTTCTGTGAGCACCCAAAGCCAGTAGTAGCCAGAAGCTCAAATCTTTAAGTGACATCTTGGTGGACAAGAAAGGAAAATCCTAAAAAAATTAACTATTTTTTCTTTGCTAATAAGGACCTTGACTGAAATTTAACTGATCTGGTAGTGATATATTAACAATAAGCCAGAGTAGAGAAACAAAGGTCAGGAGAAACAAAAAAATAATGAGAGGATCATAAAAAAGAAAGGGGGAAGGGGGAAAGGAAATAAGAGGAATGGGGAAAAAAGAAGGAAAAGAAGGCCAGGCATGGTGGCTCATGCCTGTAATCCTAGCTACACAGGAGGCTGAGATCTGAAGATCATGGTTCAAAGCCAGCCTGGGCACTACAAAGCTGTGAATCTCTTGTCTCAAATTAATCACTAGAAAACCAGAAGTGGGGCTGTGGCCCAAGGGTAGGGCAGTTGCCTTGAGCTGAAGAGGTCAGGGACAGTGCCCAGGCCCAGAATTTATGACCACCACCATACATACAAAAAAAAAGAGGAGGAAAAAAGGGAAGGAGAAATGATGTATGGAAGGAAGGAAAGAAGGAAGGAAGGATGGAAGGAGGGAAGGATATAGAGAAGAAAGAATAAAGGAAGAGGAGAGAAAGGAAGGAAGGAAAAAAAGAAAAAGGGAGGAAGGAGAAATGACAGATGGAAGGAAGAAGAGAGGAAGAAAGGAAAGAAGGAAAATAAGGAAAGCGAATGGGAAGGAGAAAG